>NC_137791.1:78940536-79378036 GCF_963383645.1 Muscardinus avellanarius
GGCCTCCGAGGCCGGAATCGGAGCATGCCGAGGGGTTAGGCCGGTGCTGGGGCCAGCGAGGCCGGCATCGGAGCCTGCCGTGAGGCAAGGCCGGTACTGGGGCCTCCGAGGTCAGGATAAGAGTCTGCCAAGGGGTTAGGCCGGTGCTGGGGCCAGCGAGGCCGGCATCGGAGCCTGCCTTGAGGCATGACCAGTGCTGGGGCCTCCGAGGCCGGGATCGGAGCCGGCCGAGGGGTTAGGCCGCTGCTGGGGCCAGCGAGGCCGGCATCGGAGCCTGCCGTGAGGCAAGGCCGGTACTGCGGCCTCCGAGGCCAGGACAAGAGCCTGCCGAGGGGTTAGGCCGGTGCTGGGGCCAGCGAGGCCGGCATCGGAGCCTGCCTTGAGGCATGACCAGTGCTGGGGCCTCTGAGGACGGGATTGGAGCCTGCCGAGGGGTTAGGCCGCTGCTGGGGCCAGCGAGGCCGGCATCGGAGCCTGCCTTGAGGCAAGGCCGGTACTGGGGCCACTGAGGCCGGGATCGGAGCCTGCCGAGGGGTTAGGCCACTGCTGGGGCCAGCGAGGCCGGCATCGGAGCCTGCCGTGAGGCAAGGCCGGTACTGGGGCCTCCGAGGCCAGGACAAGAGCCTGCCGAGGGGTTAGGCCGGTGCTGGGGCCAGCGAGGCCGGCATCGGAGCCTGCCTTGAGGCATGACCAGTGCTGGGGCCTCTGAGGCCGGGATTGGAGCCTGCCGAGGGGTTAGGCCGCTGCTGGGGCCAGCGAGGCCGGCATCGGAGCCTGCCTTGAGGCAAGGCCGGTACTGGGGCCTCTGAGGCCGGGATCGGAGCCTGCCGAGGGGTTAGGCCGGTGCTGGGGCCAGTGAGGCCGGCATCGGAGCCTGCTGTGAGGCAAGGCCGGTACTGGGGCCTCCGAGGCCAGGATAAGAGCCTGCTGAGGGGTTAGGCTGGTGCTGGGGCCAGCGAGGCCGGCATCGGAGCCTGCCTTGAGGCAAGGCCGGTACTGGGGCCTCGAGGCCAGGATAAGAGCCTGCCGAGTGGTTAGGCCGGTGCTGGGGCCAGTGAGGCCGGCATCGGAGCCTGCCGTGAGGCATTACCAGTGTTGGGGCCTCCGAGGCCGGGACTGGAATCCTGCCAAGGGGTTAGACTGGTGCAGGGGCCAATGGCCAGCATCGGAGCCTGGCGTGAGGCAAGTTCACTCCTGCGGCCTCCAAGGTCGGGACAAAAGCCAGCTTAGGGGTTTGACCGGTTCAGGGGCCAGCGAGACCAGAACTGGGTCCTCCCATGAGGCAAGGCCGCTGCATGAGCCAGCGAGGTCTGGATCAGTCCACTGAGTAGCCAGGGCACTACTGGGACCATCAAGAGTGGGATTGGTACTTGCAACGCAGCATGCACAGAGAAATATCGCAGAAAATATAAATCAGACGCTTCCCTTAATCAGCAATAACTAGGAGGAAACGGGCAACAGGAAGAGGTTGAGCTATAGAAAGGGCCCTATAGTGAAGCAACTAATGTGACCAATCAGAGGGTATGTAATACTGGAGGACGGAGCCTCTTTAAAATGCAGGAGGTACATAAACAAATGTATCAAAGTAAATCACCAAAGAAGTGTGGGATGGAGGGAGGGGGAGGGAATTGGACGGGGGCTGGAGGAGGGCTAATTGGATGATGTGTGCTTGTATATCCTCTCAAGTCTTGTACTCCAATGTGATTGATATATGACTACAATGCACCAATTTAAAAAATAAATTAATTAAAAAAAAAAGTTTTAAATATATGAGTTTTCCAAGTTATATGAAAGACTATTAGAGATATCCGCATTTTGTGTTTGTTTGTTTTTTTTTTTTATACTGGAGATTGAATCCAGGGGTGATCTACCTCTGACCTACTTCCCCAGTCCTTTTTGTTTTGAAACATGGTCTAGCTAAATTGCTGAAGCTGGCCTTGAACCTGCAATCTTCCTATCTCAGCCTCCAAAGTACTGGGATTACAGGTGTGCACCTCCGCACCTGGCTAGAAATCTCTTTTATTTACCATTGTGCTATAATTCTTCAGCTGATAAATTAAAAACATCCATTCCTCAATGTATGTTCTAGTCATGGTTGAATCCCTTTTTAATTTCCATAATTTAGCCTTAAGATCCAACACTTGTTGATATGGTCTTGAGGAATTTAAGCTAACTTTAATGTTTCTTTAAGCAAGACAAAATTATAAAGGTATTCTCTTGGAAAAAATTGCTCATTCATGCATTATAAAAGAAAATTGTGGGTCTAATTATCATGATTTGAGGTTTGATGTGCAACCCTGCTCCCCTCTCTTAGCAGATAATTAAAAACTTCAAAGAAAATGAAATGCATATGTAGTTCATATGAAAATGAAAACTAGGTATAAGTTTTTGAAATTATATTAAAAGTATGTAAAAGATAAAGTTGTAATTTAAATGATATTAAAGATAGTTAACAATAAATTCAAGATTAGAGAGCTCACACAATACAATATCACTGCAATAATGTATTTTGCAACATAAAGGAGACCTATTTAGAGAATAAGAGCAATTAGATCTGTGTTATGGGTTGAATTTTGCCCTCTCCCAAAACTTATTTCTTGGGACCTTAACCACCAGCACCTCCAAATGTGACCTTAATTCAAAATAGTGTCATTGCAGATGCAGTTAGTTAAGTTAGGATGAGGTCCTACTAAAAGAGAAGGCCTCTAATCTGATATGACTGGGCTCATATACAGGGGATTTTTGGGGACTGATATAAACATGGAAAGAATGCTATATGAAGATGAAGGCAGACATCAGATTGATGCTTATAGCCAAGAGACACTGAAGATTGCTAGTGAACCACTGGCTAAAAGAGAGACATGGAATAGAATATCCTTTCCAGCCTGTAGAGGAACCAACCCAATCAGACCATGACTCAGACTTCAGACATCTAGGCTCCAGAACTGAGACAATAAATTTCTCTTGTTTAAGCCATTTAATTTGTGATTTTTACTTGTTGCTTAGGACTTATATTCTTGGCTATATTTAGAGATATTTTTGGCCTTTTAATCATATATTTATGTACATTCTCTTTTATCCCATTTACTTAAATAGATGCAATGCTGTACAAGCCTGGTGGCATATACAACCCCCAGGGACCCCTCCTTAGCAGCCAAGCCTGCTTCTAACACTGCTACCTCATTTCTGTGAGGGGTAGGGAGCATTCTAAATCTAAACCATTATAATCATGAATTTAAAAATTCATAGCAGAGATGAGATGGTCTGTTCTATAATTTCTTGGAGCTCATCTGGGGAAACTCCAGGGTTTCTTGTAGTTTTCTGGAGGCATGGTGGCACACGCTTGCAATCCCAGTACTTGGGAGGCTGAGACAGCAGGATCACAGGTTCCTGGCCAGACTCAGCTACTTAGTGAGGCCATCTGCAATTTAGTGAAACCCTGTTTTGAAAATAAAGAATAAAAAATAGGGATGGGGTGTATAGCTCAGAGGTAGAATGCCCCTGGGCTTCAATCCTCAGTACTGCAATAACAAAAATAGTTAGATTAACCTACCTCTATGATACGAGGATGCTCATGATACATAAAAGGACAATATGTGGGTGTTGGAGCTCAGAGTATCAGGTGAGAGTCAAAACCTGCATGACAATACCTGTAAACTACCAGCTTTGCCTTCACATGATTCCAGCCCTCGATCCTGGAGTTTCCCCAGATGAGCTCCAAGAAATTATAGAGCAGAACATCTCATTTTTGCTATGAATTTTTAAATTCATGACTGTAATGGTTTGGATTTAGAATGGCCTCTACCCCTCACAGAAATGAGGTAGCAATTGGAAGTGGGGCTTGGTTGCTAAGGAGGGGTTCCTGGGGGATTTTATATCTTCCTCCTCTCTCTTCTTGCTCTCTTTACTTCTAGGATCTTTAATGTGAGACGCAGAGCCCACATGCTCTTCCTCTCTGTTTTCCTTTGCAATACCCTGAGATCCATAGATCCCAGCCTCACATGGACTACAGAATCTCCAAACAACTGTGAGTGAATAAATCTTCCTTCCTCTAAGTTGTGTGGTCAGGGATTTTGGATTATACCGGAGAGAATGTCGACTAAGATCATTACCCAAAAAATCTATGAGGGAAAAAAATTACCCCTAAGTTTTGGGATGGTTTGTTTTGTAGCCACAGAAACTAGAAGAGTGGTTTGATGAACACTGTTTCTTAAGCACAAATTCCATCTATGTTCTTTGAAACATTTCTTCCTCTCAAACCTGGAGCCTTTCTGGCAATCAATATTATTTAGGAGCTATTTTATTATTCTTGTGTTAGCTCTTCATAGTTGTGAGAAAACAATCAGACACAATCAACTTAAAAGGAGAAAGCTTTCTTTTGGATCATGGTTTTAGAGGTTTCAGTCCGTGGTCGGTTGAGCTGGCTCCATTGTTTGACATCATGGTAAAAAAACAACCATCATAATAAAAGTATAGAGCAAAGGAAACTGCTTACCTCATGATGGCTTCCAGAAAGAGAGACACGAAGGGGCTGAGACCTCAACATTTCCCTGAACAGCATGCCCTCAATGACCTTTCTTCACTACGCTCTATTTCTTTGAAGGTTCCAACACCTACTCTTAATGCCACAAGCTGGTGGCTGGGCCTTGGGGGACACTTAAGATCCAAATTGTAACAATCCTTAAAAATTTTTTTCCTGATATTATTCTTCCAACTGAGAGGGACTTCTCAACGCCTAAATATAAGATCCATATCTTCATAGATTCAATTATTTGCTTTGAAGCATCATTTCTTAAATTTTATGTTTATTATATAGTATTTATTCACAGTTTGGGCATATATATATTATTGTTATTTTCTCAATAATATCACTTATATTACCACATTTAATAAAATTTATTGTTATTAAGGCATCTCATTTTTTCAAGCTTTTCTTATATTTTAACAGCTTGGGATCTTATATCTCATACTTCTCATATAATTTGTTTTAATCAATTATCTTTATTATTATTGATATTTAGGGATTAGAGGTGATTTTTACTAAAACAAGCCTGATGAGTACTTCGTTGAGGACATGAAGTACAGTATCATTGGTTTTATCTGGCCAATTTTTTCCCTATTATTTCAGACATAAGACATTGATATTATAGGACTTTCTTCCTCACTGGTATATGATTGCAAAGCTAACATTCAGAAAGTATCAAGAAGAAATTGGAAGAATATTTGTGCTATCAGCTACCCAATTGTACCTCCTGAAAAATACATATGCTGGAACTTTATCCCATTGTGAGGGTTTGGGGACCTAGAGCTTTGGAAGGTGATTAGTCATGAAGGATAATCCTTCATGAATGGGCTTAGTACCCTTATAAAAGCTACCCAGAGAGCCCTCTTCCTCTGTGTCACTGAGGGTACAGAGGGAAGACTGTCTTTTATGAGCCAGGAAACAGTTCCTCAATAGACCCTGAATCTGTCTGTGCCTTGACCTTGGACTTCCCAGCCTCAAGAACTGTTAGAAATAACTATTTGCTTCATGGGAGCCACCCAGTCCATGCTATTTTAATTAAAGTAGCCCTGATGGAGTAAGAAGATGTTTTTTTCAACTACTGAAACACAGTACAAATACAGTATTACATAAAATTCACTTGACTTGCTGTTAATCAATTTTCACATTTCTGTTGGTGTATTAGGCATACCTTCTTATTTTCTCTTTGAGGTCTAGAGCTTTGATGATGCAAGAGAGACTTTCCCCCACCTCCAGGCTAGCCAATAGCTAGAACTAATGAATGGCACATCCAAGAGGGTGCCTTTCACCTGCACACTCTGAGCCCTGAGTGCATACCCCAGCCACCTGCCTCCTTTATTAGGTTCTTACACTCTAGGTCTATTTCTTGAGAGTTTACAGCCAATTTCAAGAAACTATTAAACAAAAATGTTGAAAATACTACTTCACACTTAAGCCACAAAGACTCCTTGGAGTTTGGTACAGTTTTCTTGCCTTTTTTTATTAGTAAACCATAAATCTATAATGATGTTTGTTGAACTTTCTCAGAGTTATATTTCAATAATTTATTTGAATGTATTTTTAATGCAAAAGTGTGAGGCTCAAATTGATCAGGAAGAGTTGATTTTTTTATCTTTATGAAAAAGAAGTTATACAGTATAATGACATCTTCCAAAAATGTAGTAAGAGGAAAAAAAGTCCAGTTCAATAATAATTTTGATTTTAAAGTCTTTCTGCTGAAAATGAAGTACACCTGGTATACCAAGAGTGAAAATAAGGTGGTAATCCTTATAGATATCAACACTTTCTTTAAAGTTTTGTTGAGATAATAAAACTTTGTTATGCTATTGTCTAAAGGATAGATGCATAGACACAGGTAGGGGTGACCTTACAAATCAGGAAGAAGTTATTGTTATCCAAATGTAAAAATAAAATAAATATCTTACCTCATGATGTGAGAAGACATAATTTCACAAGACAAAAGAGTCTACATGTGAATTATGAAACTTTACATTTACAAAAAGCATAGGAAGGAACACTAGGAAACTATTCCTGAACTAAAAAAAATGCTGTTAAGTTTGGGTACATTAAGATTTAAAATTCCCTTGTCTTTCAAACAAATCATAAATGAAATTAAGATATAAGAAATGACGTGAACAAAATCTTTGCGATCAACCTTACTTAAATGCCGTATTCACAGTGTACTGAGAATCTCAAATCAGAAAACAAAATCAGTTAACCTGATAGGAAACCTAAATGGCCAATACCATTTAACTCAAGTAGCATTGAGGGAAATAATAATTTTAACAATGGGATAATGTATGATACATTTTAGTTTGGCAAAAATAAAGTTACAAAGCCAAATGTTGGTAATAGTATAAAGAAATGCAGAACAATGCTCATGAGAAGACATTAGTCTAATCAGTTTGGAGACTGGTTAGATAATATCAGAGAAGCTGAAAACTTACTGTATTCTTCATCTCAAGAATTATTGTAAGCTTATTCTTTGAAGAAATTTTTTCTTATGTCTGGGCACACATCTAAAAATGCTCTTAGTTCAAGAGTAAAAATAACCTGGATACATTTTATGTGTCTGTCAATGGGAAACAGATGAAGCAGAGCAGAATCATGCAATGGCACACTACACAGTAACTAAAATGCAGTATATTAACAAGTAAATATCAAATTCATGGCTCTTAGTGTATAATTCAAAATGGTCTTTTTTTCTTCCAGCCTATGTGACCAGAATGTCTTGGTGTGAATTGGGCATTTTTAGGTATTTATTGTCTATTTTTAAAAGTGGTAGCAAAGCTGCTATAATTCAGTTCTGAGCATTTGCTTCTTCCTTTGACTTAGTCGTACCTATCCAATTGACTTTTTTTTTTTTTTTTTTTTTTTTTTTTTGCGAGTCTGGTGATGGAACCCAGAGGCATTCGACCTCTGAGCTACAGCCCCTGCCCTATTTTTTTTTTTTTTTTTGAAACCAGGTCTCACTGAGTTGCAGAGGGTCTCACTAAGTAGCTGAGGCTGTCCGCGAACCGCGATCCTCAGGTCTCAGCTTCCCAAAAGCTGGGATTACAAGCGTGCGCCACCACGCCCAGCTCCAATTGACATTCTTCACTGAGGCTCCTTGGGCTTATCCCAACTACTAATACAAAAGGAAATTCACATTTTCTTTAAAGGTATTATATTTTGGCAGTGAGTATAACATGGTTTTGATGTTTATTCCCTTTTAAAATCTAAAATGACTATTGACAGCTAGAGATGATCAGTACATCTGGGACTGTGGAAATAGACCAGGGTCAATATCTCCTAATATTCAAAACATGAGCCAATGGATATGTTGTAGAAGGTCTGAAGGGCTGTCATTTGAGTAAATAAGCAGGCAAGGAAACTTAAGAAAATACCACTGAGAGATTTTAACTAATACCACCAAGAGATACCTTGCTATCCATGAATATAAAAAATAAATGATGTTAAAGAATTGGTATGCAAAACCACAGGGGCTTCAAAGGAATGGTGAATTTACTGTAAAAGGTGCTAACCACTGGAAGATTTGTATGATATAATTTATGAATCATAAGCTATTATCTAACAAAACATGAGTGACTATATGATTTGTTATTATTAAAACATCTTTAATGTATATACATTTTGTAAAGTGCACATGAAGAGTTATCATAAGTGAAACACAACCATGTAAGTAAAAAAATAGCACTGCTCACCCCTCCCCAAACTATATAATCCTCTTCTTCCCAAATTAGCCAATAGGGTTCATTCTAACACCATAGTTTAGGTTTTTAATGAGGTATAGTGTAATTGGACTATACATACACACCACACTTGGTCCTACTTCCTCCCCTTCCCCGTACATGTCATTGAGAGTAGTATTACAAATTTGTATATGTGCAGTTTAAGTAATACTATGTACATACATGATATTATGATAGATTAGTTTTTGAACTGTATCACTAAATTAATATTGTATGCATTGTTTTGCATCTGCCTTCTTTGGCTTACCAATATGTTTGAGGTATTTTGAAAAAATATTTAAAAAGATAGTAAATTATTTGCAAATTGATTAAGAATTTTTCACCTTTTTTGTGTGTGGAGAATTTTTCACCTTTTTTTTTAACTGGGGGTAGAATCTAGGAGCTTTTCTATGTCTGTGCTATACTCCCAAACCTATTTTATATTTTATTTGGAAATAGAGTCACACTAAGTAAGTAGCTGAGGCTGACTTCAAACCTGTGAAATCCTCCTGTCTCAGCCTCCCATGTGCTGGAATTACAAGTGTGTGCCACCATACCCAGCCCCAATTTTTCACTTTCTTATACATACTTATATTAAAAGCTGGAAGAAAATATATTTGAAGCTTCACATGGACAAAATTGTTTATAACATAAAATTTATGGAGAAAATTATAAAGGAATAAATTGCAAAATTTGAAAAAATTCAACCCGTACCAAAACTGTTGTGAAATTAAAAGGTAAGCCAATACTGGTAAAATTTTTACAAATATGACTGTCAAAATATGATCATCTACTTTACATATAAAGAACCTTTATTAATCAGGAAGGAGAATGTTATTGCCCCAACAGAAAATTGGGCCACCAGGATGTACACACAGCAATCACAGGTATAAATTAGAACAAGTAAATAACCATTGTCATGTATATAACTAGCTAAGATATTTTAATTTATGAAAAAAATATATATATATATATTGTGTGTGTGTGTGTGTGTGGTGGTGGTACTGGGGTTCCTGGAAGCCCTTCTACCTCTGGGCTACACTCTCAGACCTATTTTATACTTTTTTTGTTTTTGGAAACAGGGTCTCTTAAGCCAGCACGGCTGGCTTCGAACCTGCGTGATCCTCCTGTCTCAGCCTCCCAAGCGTGGGGATTATAAGCGTGTGCCACCACGCCCGGTTTATAAAATATATTTTAAGGTAATAATTTGAATTCTAGTAAAATAAAAAAGGTTTTATAATGCTTTTATCAACCTAAATGTTCAAATTTGGGATAAATAGTCCTACAAATTATAGAATATTCTTACTATAGAAAATTATGTAGGCATTAAAGCTAGACATGGTGGTGCACGCTTATAATCCCAGCATTTGAGAGGCTGAACTGGATTATCATGGTTTGTGGACAGCCCCAGCTACTTAGTGAGGCCTTCCGCAACTTAGTGAGACCCTGTTTCAAAATAAAGAATAAAAATAGGGCAGGGGGTGTGGCTCAGAGGTTGAATGCCCCTGGGTTCCATCCCCGGATCAACACACACAAAAAAAGAAAATTATGTAGGCATTAAAATCATGATTTTGATGAATATTTGATTTTGTGAAGGACAGCCTTGAGTTTATATGATAAATTACAAAGCATAAAATTTTAAAACTATGCCACATGTATGTGTATATATTTTTCTTTTTTATTTGTGCATTGTAGTCATACATCTTAATGGACTACAAGATGGTAGAGACATACATGCAGACGTAATTCATTTAGTTCTTGCACAATTCCCCCTCCCTCCTTCTTATGTTTGGCTTTGTGATTGACTTTGATATGTTTGTGAATGTACATCATGGAAATTTTCCTCTTGCTTCCTCTCATCCCCCTCAGGTAAATCACCTTATTTTTCTCCTTGGCTTCTGCATATTAGGGAGAATATTCAGCTTTTTACTTTTTGTGACTGAATAATGTCACTTAGCATAATGTTGTCTAGTTCCATTCATTTCATTGCAAATGACATAATTGTGTTTTTCTTTATGGCTGAGTAAAATTTCATTGTGTATATATCCCATAGTTTTGTAATCCATTTATCAGTTGATGGACATCTCAGCTGGTTCCATAGTTTGGCAATTGTAAATTGTGCAGATATGAATATATGAAAAAATGTTCTACATAATTAGGAATCAGAGAGATTCAAATCAAAACTACCCTGAGATTTCATCTAACTCCAACTAGAATGGCGATCATTCAAAACACAAATAACAACAAATGCTCATGAGGGTGTGGAGAAGTGGGAACTCTTGTACATTGTTGGTGGGATTGCAAATTAGTGCAACCACTTTGGAAAACAGTAAGGAAGGTTCTCAGAAGAATGGGGAGCAAACCTACCATATGATCCAGCAATACCATTTCTGGATATCTACCCAAACGAATGGAAACAAAACTATCAAACTAATGTATGTGTGTGTATATTTCTTTGAGGAAATTCACAAGAAATCGTTCCAGCAGGATGGCTACAGTTGCCTCAATACAGTTGCTAAAATTACAAAAGATTTAAAGATTTCCTTTGCTTTAAAATTTCAACTGTTCTACCCTGAGCTTTTTCAGTCTTTTCCTTCAGTCCGCAGATATTTCTGCAGCAGGTATTTTAGAGTTAGAAAAAAGGAAGTTGGAGTAAAGACTATCTAGGAATCACTGAGCAGCAAGGCCACATGGAAAGTTTCTGTGTCTCCTACTTCAGAATCCAAACGTGAGCCTGGTGGAGGTTCTGTCAGTGGATTCCCTCTCCAGATCCTGTCTGTGGTGTCTTTCTGCAGGAGCTCCAGCTTTGCCTGGGCCTGTTTTCTCTGGGTGGTATGCCCATGTTACCCTGGATTCAGTTGCTGTCCTTGAACACAAATACAAACTTAATAAACATGTTTTATACCAATACCCAGGTAACCACTGCCTGAAGTAGGAATATTTTTTGTGTATTTCATAATGGAATCAATTTTTAACTCTGCAGTGTTTTTGCTGTCTGATAGAGCCAGATTATTTTTAGAAAACCTGAAAATACAATTTTATCTTAATATAAAACAAAGAGCCCAGCTTGTTATTGAGGGAGGAGTTAGCTTTCACAGGTGTTCAGCCTCCATCTGTGCACACTTTGACCCATCTTAGTTTTGATAACCTTGCAGCATACTTCATCCGGAAAGTAGCCATAAGGAGTTTATCAGGACTTCACTAACTTTATATACCTGTTAGTCTCCTTTGACGTATATGACTGCTGTCTAGCCTGGGGTAGAATGATGTGCTCCTTTGTGTAAAGACTGAAAAGCGCACTTTAAACATAATTTGCTCTATCATTATTTTTTCAAGGTGTTTCTGAGAACATTGGGCTTAGTGTTTATTTGGGCATTAGTATGATCAGAATACAGCTCATTGGTTCCTCAAACAGAAAATACAAACGATTGCTATAATCTAATCTAGAAACCATAAAATTATAACTGAACCACCCAGGTATAAATGTCACTGATTCAGTCTCACATATTTTAGTCATGCATTTATTATCTATTTAACTTAATAAAATAATGATCAATAAATACAATAAGTACATCCCAGGTTATATCCACCCCTTCTTTTTAAAAGCAAATGTTCCATGCCTTTCAACAACTATCCTTATGACTCTTACTTAAGTAATTGCCTCTAGGACTTGATATTGGAATATTGAAACATTACCATAGGCTAAACCCTGGCGATGATCTCTCTCTCTCTCTCTCTCTCTCTCTCTCTCTCTCTCTCTCTCTCTCTCTCTCTCTCTCTCTCTCTCTCGCCTGTAGCCTTGAGGCTGTGCAGCAGATGCCCTTGGCTCACAATGCTGCCTCCTCCTCATCCAGTTCTTAGTTCTATATTGAGTTTGCCACTATAGTGCTTTATAAAAATTTGTAGTAAAAAATAGCATCCTGGGCTTCATTCTTATCTAGCTCACAAATTTGCAAGCATCAAATGTTACAAAAATCACTATTTCAAATTAAATGCAGAGCTCGATATAAGAACTATAATTATTTTAATAGACAGGCTTCTCCTTGATTTTATCTGAATTTAAAAGTACAGAAGTTTTCTCAATTTTCCTTGATCATAATTTTTTGAATTATTGTAAGTACCATATGGCTTATCTGTGGGAAAGAATCATTTTCACAAATTACCCAATTTAATACAGTTTTCTTTTGTTACCAAAAGTATATGTGCCATAAGCCAAATACTGAATTACATGTTAACCTCTCCCGACATTAGTTTCTTTGTGTAACATAATGAGGAGGGAACAGAAATCTCTGTGTCTCTCCCTCTGACAAGTGGCTACATGTGGGCAGTAAGGTAAAAGCAAATTAAATATCTGGTATTTCTAGAAGGAAATTGGCCACATTATTTTCTGTGCTAGCATTGTGCGGGATATATGCCTTATAGCATTTAAATATTTTGCTGTAATTACTTTTTTCAGATGATTATTTCCTTCTAATTTCTATTTATACTACTTACCCTTACATTCCTACATCGTGCTAATTTCTGATCTTTACTAGATTCTCATAGGTGTTTAAGTGAACACATAATTGGTCATTCCACAGCAGGGGTCGGTCTGTAAATTATGACCTGTGGTCCAAATCTTGTGCACTGCCTGTTTATATAGATAGTTTTATTGGAATATTATATGCCTTTTCATCTGTATATGTCTCTGGCTGCCTTCCTGCTATATTACCATTATCAGAACTCAATAGCTGAAACAGAAATGAACTGACTTGCAAATCTAAGATATTTACTATCTGTTCCTTTTCAGAAAAGTTTGCTGGTGCTTGATCTGCAGCATTAGAAAGGAGTTGCTCTTTCAAGGAAAACACCCCAGAAGCCCCAGCATTCCTAGGTTAACATGATGCCCCCACTCCACTCTCCCTCCATTGCCTGTACACCCTCTCCTGTGTGATGTATGATGCTATATTGTACCTATCGTTCACACTAGATTCTGAGAATACAGTAAACTTTCTAGGGTCCATGTAGGATATAGGTTAGGATAGTGCTTCCTTTTAAACTTTTTACCTACTTACTCCTTAGGGAATACTTGGAAAACATAATACATTTTTAAGGTCAAGTCTAAAATGTTTCATTAGAATTTAGACCACTGCAAAAGGAATCTTGTGTTGATGAGTATATATCAAAATGTTTGATATCTACTATCATCCATCTTAGGAGATTTTGGCTTCCACTTAGGGTGGAGAAAAGCTATGAAAGAACATAACTTTTATCTACAAATGAGAACAAGTTGAGAATCTACAGGATCACTGATTTTGGAGACCATTAGAGAACTGAGATTGCAAGTCTACTTGGTGAGCTGAGCCCCAGGGTTGACATTCCTCTGGTGATACAGACAAGCACAGCACTGAGGAGAGGTGGTTGCCATGGAAGTGAGCAAGAGTGGAATCGAGCAGATGATTACCAGTGAGTGTGGGTTTGGTAGCTTCCACAGGCAGAGTCTGAATGCCATCTGACAGCTCTTCTTTGAAACCTCTACCAAATGCTTATAAGAAAGATCTGGACAGAGGTAGGGGATCAACTATGAAGGGGCACAAGGCAGCTGTTTAGGGTGAAGGAACTGTTCCTTATCCTGTGTTGGTGACTGCACAATTGTTAAAATGACTAATATTCATCAGAGCGAATTACTTAAAAATAAAATTTATTATAGCTAAATTATACCTTAATGAAGTCAAACTGTAATTTGGAGTAAAACAAGGGCCAGAATTCTATGAACAATAAGGTGTGTGTGTGTGTGTGTGTGTGTGTGTGTGTGTGTGTGTTACTAGGAATTGAACCCAGTGGCATTTTACCTCTGAGATACAGCCTTAATCATGATTTTTATTTTTAATTTTGAAAAATGGTCTTACTAAGTTGCTAAGGCTGGGTGTGAACATGCAATCTTCTTGTTTCTGCCTCCTAAGTACTGGAATTCCAAGTGTGCACCACCATGCCTACCTGCTGCTTCTTCATATTATTATTATTATTATTATTATTATTATTATTATTTTAAAGTCTCACTAAGTTGCAGAGGACCTTGCTAATTTGCTGAGGCTGGCCTTGAACCTATGATGCTCCTGTCTCAGCTTCCTAAGTACTAGAATTATAGGCACGTACCACTCAGCTCAATAAGATACTTTTTATGCAGTTTTTTAAACATGAAAAAATACTAAATACTATGTATAGAATACAACATGCATAGGAATGATAAAGACAAAATTCAGGTAAGGGTTACTTTGGAGGAGGAAGGAAAGGAATTAAAAGAACACAGTGAGCATTAGGGGAATTTATTATGTATCATTTCTTATTTTTTTTTTACTTTTTATTGGTGCATTGTAGTCATACATCAAAATGGTGGAGGCATATATGCACACATCACCCAATTAACCCTTACCCAATTATTGCCCCATTCCTTCCCCTTCCCTCCTTCTCAGGTTAGGCTTAGTGACTGACATGTTTGTTAGTGTATATCATGTATATCATGTGCATTAGAGAATTTCCCTTTTCCCCTTCCCATCTCCTGAGTTAGGTCACCTTTTTGCTAATCTATAGTAACTCCTTCTTAGTCTAGGGTTCTTCCTATGACCCATTTCTCCCTAGCTTCTGCATACTAGGGAGAGCATTTCATTTTCTTATTTTTTGTAACTGACTAATCTTACTTAGCATAATGTCCTCCAGTTTCATCCATTGCCCTGTAAATGATGTAATTGTGTTTTTCTTAATGGTTGAGTAAAATTCCAATGTTTTATAATCCATTCATCTATTGGTGGACATCTTGGCTGGTTCATAAGTTTGGCAACGATGAATTGTGCAGGTATGAACATAGATACACATGCATTAGTTTGGTTTTCTTTTTTTTGAGGGGGTAGATACCCAGAAGTTGTATTCCTGGATCATATGGTAAGTTCATTCCCATTCTTCTGAGGATCCTTCATACTGTTTTCCAAAGTGGTTGCACTAATTTGCAATCCCACCAACAATGTAGTAAAGTTCCCACTTCTCCACATCCTCACCAGCATCTGTTGTTGTGTTTTGAATGATTGCCATTCTAGTTGGAGTTAGGTGAAATCTCAGGGTAGTTTTGATTTTCATCTCTCTGATTGCCAGTGATGTTGAGCATTTCTTCACGCATTTATTGGCCATTTGAATTTCTTCTTTTGTGAAGTGTCTATTTGGTTCGCTTGCCCAAATTTTTATTGGGTTATTTGTTTTTTTAGTGCTGAGTTTTTTGAGTTCTCTGTATATTCTAAATATTAGTCCTCTATCGGAGGAATAGTTGGCAAAATCTTCTCCCATTCTGTTGAGGTTCTTGATAGCTTCCTTTGCTGTACAGAAGCTCTTCAGTTTTATGCAATCCCACGTATTGATTCACATTTTAGTTTCTTGTGCCTTTGGAGTCTTGTTGAGAAAGTGTTTATCTGTGCCTGTGTGTTGCAGTGTTGGACCTATGCCCTCTTCAAGGAGCTTCAAGGTCTCTGGTCTGATTTCTAACTCTTTGATCATTCTTGAATTGATTTTTGTGCAGGGTGAGAAAGTGGGATTTATTTACATTTTTCTGCATATGGCTAACCAGTTTTGCCAACACCTTTTGTTGAAAAGGCTATCTTTTTTCCAGTGTATGTTTTTGACCACTTTGTCAAAAGTCAATTGGCTGTACGTGTATGGATTTGTTTCTGAGTTTTTTATTCTACTCCATTGGTCTATGTATCTGTTTTTGTGCCAGTACCATGCTGGTTTTATTACTATGGTTTTATAGTATAGTTTAAAGTCAGGTATTGTGATTTCTTTTGCATGCTTTTGTTGAAGAGAACTACTTTGGATATTCTGGTTTTTCTCGTTGTTCCAAATGAATTTAAGTACTGATTCTTCTATATCTGTAAAGAATGACCTTGGTAATTTAATGGGTATTGTGTTGAATCTGTAGATCACTTTTGGAAATATGGCCATTTTGATATTATTCTGCCTATCAATGAACATGGAATATATTTCAAGGTCTTCTTCAATTTCTTTTTAAAATATTCTATAATTTTCTTTGTAGAGGTCTTTTGCCTCCTTGGTTAAATTTATTCCTCAGTATTTTATTTTTTTGTGGGATATCCTGAGTGGAAGTGTTTTCTGGATTTCTTTCCCAGTGGACTTATGATTGATATACAGAAAAATTTCCAATTTTTTAAGATTGATTTTGTATTCAGACACTATGCTGAATTTGTTGATCAGTTCTTTAAGCCTTTTGGTTGAGTTTCTTGGATCTTCTAAGTATAGTATCATGTCATCTGCAAATAGTGAAAGTTTGAGTTTTTTTCCTATTTGTACTCCTTTGATTTTTTTTTTTCCTCATTGCTCTGGCTAAAGTCTCAAGTACTATATTGCAGATAAGTGGTGATAATGGACATCCTTTTCTTATTCCTGATTTTAGGAGAAATTCTCAAAAACTTTCCCCATTTAATATGATGTTGACTGTGGGCCTATTGAGTATTGCCTTTTTAATGCTGAGATATGTTCTTTTATTATGTTTCTCTGCAGTGCTTTTAGCACAAATGAATATTGGATTTGGTCAAATGCTTTTTCAGCATCTATTGAAATGATCATGTGATTTTTTTTCTTTGGTTCTATTTATATGATAAATTACATGAATTTTTTTCATATGTTGAACCAGCTTTGCATCCCTGGATGAACCCTACCTAGTCATGGTGTATGAATTTTTTATGTGGTTTTGAATGCGTGTTGCTAGTATTTTGTTTAGCAGTTTTGCATCCAACTTTTTCAAAGATATAGGCCTCTAGTTTTCCTTCGCTGAGCTGCTTTATTTGGTCTTGGTATTAATATGATGTTGGCTTCATAAAATGTAATTGGAAGAGTCCTTTTTCTTTCTATTTCATGAAATAGATTGAGGAGTATCGGGATTCGGGATTAGCTCTTCTATAAAGGTTTTATAAAATTCACTCAGAAAACCACCTGGTCCTGGGCTTTTTTTGATGGTAGGCTCTTTATTCCTATTTTAATCTCTTTGACTGCTGTTGGTTGGTTTAAATTTTCTATATCTTCTTGACTCCGTTTATTTATTTATTTTTAATTTTTTATTGGTACATTGTAGTCATACATTTTTTTCCTACTTTTTATTTCTTTGGTGGTACTGGGGGTTCCTGGAAACCCTTTTACTGCTGGGCTACACTCCCAGACCTATTTTATACTTTTTTAAAAATTGGAAACAGGGAAGTATGACATGCTTTTTGAATTTTCTAGTGCTCAATTTGTGGCCCAGGATGTGATCTATTTTTGGAGAAGATTCAGTGAGCAGCTGAGGAAAATGTGAACTCTGCTGTATTTGGGTGGAATATTCTATATGTGTTTAATAGGTCCATTTGACTGATGGTGTTCTTTGGGTCTGAGGCATCTTTACTGATCTTTGTCTAGAAGATCAGTCTAATGGTGTGAGAGGGATGTTGACATGTTCCAGTATTATTGTATTTACACATATGTGTGACTTAATGTTGCAAAGAGTTTTTTTTTTTTTTTTTTTTTTTTTTGGTGATACTGGAGTTCCTGGAAGCCCTTCTACCTCTGGGCTACACTCTCAGACCTATTTTTATAATTTTTATTTGGAAACAGGGTCTCAAGCCAGCGAGGCTGACTTTGAACCAGTATGATCTTCCTGTCTCAGCCTCCCAAGCATGGGGATTACAAGCGAACACCACCACACCTGGCTGCAAAGAGTTTATTTTTATTTTTATTTATTTATTTGTTTATTTTTGCGGGTCTGGGATGGAACCCAGAGGCATTTGACCTTCGAGCTACAAACTCTGCCCAATTTTTTATTCTTTATTTTGAAACCGGGCCTCACTAAGTTGCGAAGGGCCTCACTAAGTAGCTGAGGTTGTCTGCGAACCGCAATCCTCCGGTGTCAGCCTCCCAAATGCTGGGATTACAAGCGTGTGCCACCATGCCCAGCTTTATTTTTATTTTTATGAAAGTAATTACACCTGTGTTTGGGGCATAAATGTTGACTATTGTTATTTCCTCTTGCTGGAGTTTTCCTTTTACCAATAAAAGATGACCTGCTTTGTCTCTTCTAATAAGTTTGGGCTTGACGTCTAACTTGTCTGGTGTCATAGTTATTACTCCTGCTTGCCTTCAAGTTCCATTGGTATGCATTACCTTGCTCCAGCCCTTTACTTTTAGTTTGCAACTATCTTTACTTGTAAGGTATATTTCTTGCAGTCAGCAGATAAAAGAATTCTGTTTTTTAATCCAATTTACCATATTATGTCTTTTTATTGTGGAGTTAAGGCCATTTGTGTTCAGTTTGATTATTGAGAAATGGCTTTTACTTCCTAACATATTGAGATTTAACTTCCGTTTGAGGTAGTGTTTGTTTTTCTTTACTTAGTGTTTGCTGGTTGGAAATTTTTGTTTCTCTGGTTGTGGTATGTACTATTTATTTCTTCTTTTCAGTTAATTTCTTTAATATTTTCTTTATTGCTGGTTTGGAAGACATAAATTTCTTTAGCTTCTGTTTGTCATGGAAGATTTTTATTTCCCTGTCTAATTTGAGAGATAGATTTTCTGGGTAGGAAATTTTTGGCTGCAAGTTGTTTTCTTTCATGGTTTGGAATATTTTATTCCAGGCCCATCTGTCTTTCATGACTGTCAACTTGTTTTCTATAATTATATACTATGCATTCATTTTTGGAATGACCATCTTCTAGGAGCAAGATTCTATTCTTCATGTGATATTCCTCCTTCTCATGATTTCAGATGTTTGTATCAGATGTTCTGGTAGATTTCTCTCAGTCTCTAGGTGTCAGCTAGTATATTCAAGGGCAAGTTGTGTTTTATTCAACAGTGAAGGTTGAGTGAGAAGTGAAGTTTAGTTATAAATGCAGAAGTAGGGTAAAGCCACAAATAAGATCAAATAGAGAGCATGAGTTTGTTAAGGTAGTATATAGTAGATATTAGAAATAGTGAATATTTTGTAATATTCTAGTAACCAGTGTAAAGTTTTTAATATAGTGGTATGAAGTGGATTTAATACAAGACAAAGAAGAGAGAAAAAAAGGGAATAAAGGAATAGGGATGGAGAGAAGAGAGTAAGTATGTACAGGGGAAGAAGCTTGGGAGAGGGGTTGGGAACAGAGCAATCAAACAAGCATACACAAACACATAAAAAAATGCAACTGTAAAAATATATGAATATTCAGTAGACTGGGCCTCTGCAGTCTCTATGCAGACATCAAATGCCATAGGCACATTTCCTGCTGTGATCCTGGTTCTGAGCCTTTCTCAGTCTATGCAGATGACTGGTTTCAATGGGGCTGAATCTAGTGTTAAGCATAGATCACCTTCCTTGCTTTCCACAGGTTTGGAGTCTCAGTATCTCCCTGCCTCTGTAGGTGGCAGATGCCTTTGAGACCAAACTCAATCTAAGATTCTCTTTTCTGCACAGCTATTGCTTGTCTGGTCTAATTTCTCCCCATTCACCACAGTTGGCTGGTCTGTGGTGATCCTACTAGTTGGGTCTAGTATTAAGCATAGGTCTCTCCCCACACTTTCCATTTATGCAGAGCTTGAGTCTGTCCTAGCCTCTGCTATGTCCAACATCAGACACTACCCCTACACTTGCTAGGTTGAACCACAGTCTCAGACCCAGGGAGTTTATCATGGCTACACAAGTCCCTTGGGGCACCATGCTGGGAATTATCCTACGGGGACGTTCGCTTCACTTATAGTTTTGCTGAGCACTGATCTTGATCTCTGAGGGCATGGTGAGCTCGGCCACCACTGCTGGAATTTGTATCTGGTGTTTGCACAGGAGTGATGTAGGACAGAAGAAATAAGTAGGCAGAAAGAAGACAGACAGGAAGGAAAAGTAAAATATAATTTTAATATAAGAACCTGGAGCTGAAGTGCTTCAGCCTCTAATCCACAAACCAGTTCTTTTTCCTAGGCCTGACTCTCCCAAAAATTCTTGGGAAACCTGTAGATCCTAGAGTTAACTACAATATTTCTGAGAAACCTATAATTTAGGATATTCCAGCTTATCTGTCAGTCAGCTAATGAGGACCCCGAGATCATCCACCCTAAGGGTGACCAGACCACCAGACCATCAGGAAGTGCCTTGGGACTACCGGACTGAGCTCATCTTCACATACCTTTTCCAGCCCACCCCTCACGAAAGTTCTATAAGAAGAAAGCCCTGAACTCCCCAAAATGCCTTCCTCATCTTGAGGTGGCTGCATTCTCTCTTGAATGTCTATTTCCTCCCCCTTTACCTAAATAAACCTCTGTCTATGTCTATAACTGGTGCGTGCTGAAATTCTTTTCCATCACATTAGCCAAGGACCCTGCAGATCCTGAGTTCCTTAGCTGAGAGCTCACCCCAACGGGAGGCACTATGACTTACAATTCCAGTGTTCTGCGGCTGCTTATTACAAGTCCTTGGTTGTTCGTCTCTGGAGTCAGAGGCAGTGAGACAAGATGGTGTTGTTGTGGTGTCCATGGCCATGAGGCTGGCAGGTTTCTTTTCTGGTGTTGCTGAGCACTGGTCTAGACCTCTGTAGGGTGCTGTGAGCTTGGCCACCACTGCTGGAAGTTGTAGCTGGTGTTTGCGTAGGAGGAACTGATGGCTTACAATTTCAGTGATCTGCAGCCACTTACTTCAGGTCCTTAGTAGTTTTCCTATTCGTCTCTGGAGTTGGGTTCAGTGAGGCAAGATGGCGCCATTGTGGTGCCCTCAGCCGCATGACAGGTGGGTTTCTTTTCTGCTCTCTGAGAGGTCTTCCAGCCTTTTTTCCTACTGCCTTTGTTCTTTTTAAAGCCGTGGTATGTTCTGGCTTTTGTAAGAAGGCTGTTTTTGAGGCAATGGAGATGGGGTGTCAGCAGGACTGGTATGTGCTGCTTCCCTTGGTCGCCATCTTCCCAGAAGTCCTCATCATTTCTTTTTTTAAAAATTAGAAGCAAGTGTGGCAAAAGGTTGCCATCTTATGTAGCTGGGTGATAATTATATAGATTTCTGCAATATTACTTTCAATAATTAATGGAGGTCATCTGAAGTGAAACTCACAGTGTACAGACATTTTAATCAATAAATAGTGTAATTGAAATTAAGACAAAAAAAGGTTCCTGGGATAAGTGAGGATGGGGAGCCAGGCAGAACAGCATGTTCAAAGGGGAGGGGGGTTAATGTAATTTCAACACAAAAATCTTTCCCCCAATACAGTTCTGCCTTCCCATTCTTTTCTATGCTGTTGCCCCTGGTCCTTCTTAGGAATTGCGGATCTCTGCCCCCAGTGGCATTGCCCTTTGAGAGTCTGAAGGGGCTCAGGTGGCCAGGCCTGCCAGCTCGATCTACTTTTGAGAACAGGCACTCATTAACATTTTGTCAATAAAAAGGTATAACCTTTAAGAAAGTAACCAATGGGGAGGATAAGTATATTTGGATGCTCATTCCCCAGGCTCCGAACATTTGTATTCTTTTCTCTGATGGAAATAGTATAGATACTCAGAAAAAATTTTTTTCCGGAGGTTCTACTTCATTAAATAAAATTTATTTCATGTACACCCTCACCTCCTCCCATGCTGAGATGCTTTCATTTCCTCTGAAGTGTGTTGATGGGCCCTGAGGAAGATGCCAGCCAGGATGCAGAACTACTTCCACATTTTATCCTTACCTTTTCTTCCTTCTTTTCCTCTTCCTTGTTCTTTTTTTTTCCTTGACAAGAATAATGATTGAAATCCTGGCTCTGCCTGGTATCCATCATCTTTCCCTATGTTTCAATCCATCCCTCCTGACAATATATTAATGCTAAAAAGTTAGAACAAGGATCTACATTTAAATTTTATTCCTTAAATAGATTTAAATCAATCTTTGAGCCCATATCACACTTTGTGGTAGAAATGAAATCTCACCCTTTTTATTGGCTGAGTGCCGCTCATCCCCCACGCATACATCACAGCATTGGGTTGTTCCTACGGCCATTAATCATTAGCCCACACTTGCTGAGACCACTGTTGTTCTAGCATGAATGATCCCCTCAGCATCAGAAACTTTGCTGCCACGGTCCTTAAAGTATGGACACTTGGGGCCTAATTTCTATATCCACAGGGCATTTAGGCAGTCATCCCCTTGAGATTTTGTGGTCTTGTCACCTTCCCTAGATATTGCCTCTGATAGCAGATAATTTTTTTGTCTGATCTTCTTATATGCAGAGTTATCGAAAAATGAGAGACTCGAGAGCCCAAGGGAAATGTGCCAATTGAAGCCTTTATTAGCTAGCCAGCAGTGGAGCCCTCAGTCTAAAATCAGACCAGAGGGGCACCCCGACTGGCCGGGGTGGGGGGCTTATAGGAATAAGCAAGCAGGTTTACAGAAGCAGAAGCTGGCAAGTTAGTGTGGTCAGGTGCTGGGTGAGGCCTAGGTTCCACCCAAGGTCAGAGGATGGAGGAATTGTTGGGGAAGGATACAGGAATTTCAGGTTAGGCATTTACACAGGGCAGGGGAGTGGTCCCCTCCACTGCAACTTGCTAGGTCATTCCTAGAGGTACAAGATTAAACTTTAGATTAGCAGCTTAAAACATGAGGGGGTTATGTCAGGGGAGGCAAAGTGGAGTCTCCTCTGCTTCCACAATCTCTCTTTCTTTTCCTATTTTGTTCTCAATATAGTCATTTTTTTCTCAGTTTTCCTCAGAGAGAGTTCTCTCTCTCTCTCTCTCTCTCTCTCTCTCTCTCTCTCTCTCTCTCTCTGGAGCCTGATGTAACATGCCTGTAATTCCAGTACTTGGAATTACAAGTACTGAGACTGGAGGATTTCAGTTTCAAGGCCATCAGCCATTCAATGAGGTTCTCAGCAATGTAGTGAGACCCTATTTCAAACTAAAAAGAAAAGTATGCTGGAAGTGTAGTTTGGAAGTAGACTGTCCCTGGATTCAATCTACAGCACACACAGAAGAAGAAGAAGAAGAAGAAGAAGAAGAAGAAGAAGAAGAAGAAGAAGAAGAAGAAGAAGAAGAAGAAGAAGAAGAAGAAGAAGAAGAAGAAGAAGAAGAAAAGGAAAAAGAAAGAAAACAAGAAAATAAGCACAAAAGGAACTCTCTACTTCAAGTATCAACTGTTTTCAGCCTTGAAAAATTCTTGAGCCAAGTACATAACAGTCTGGCCACAAAACTAAAATAAGGAGAGATTTTTACAAACAAAATAAAAACAGGGAGCGCAAACATGAGTTAATTGAAATTTGAGTCTCTTATCCCGAAACACAAGTTACAGAAACAATGCCTGAAGATAGCCCCTGTGCATTTTCTAAGAACTCACCTCTGAGTTGAAAAGGCATTTGTAGAATTCTTGAGCCTGCATTAGCTGACTACTTTTTGAATCAGACTCCCATATGCTAAACTGAGCTTTGTTACATGCTAGCCCTGGCATCTTGGCTGCCGGAGGTCACTGTGCTGTGCCTCCCAGATTCTCCCTGGCAGAGGACCTGTTACCTTAACTCAGCTGCCCTTCAGATAACCTTCAGCTGCCAGCACCTGCAGTGCTTGCATCACTTGCAGTCTCCCCACCCAAGCCATTCCCTTCCCAGGCAGCCCACCCCCAGTAAGGATGAATGCTTTGAATGCTTGGCTACACCTGCCCAACTCAACTCCACACAGCTCTGAGGCCCCTCTAGTTCCAGAGCTCCCATGGTTGACTAAGGCTGTTACTGAGGCTGTATCATGTCTCTGATTCTTATTCTACATTTTTTTTTTTTTTTGCAGTACTGGGGTGGGGATAGAACCCAGAGGCATTCTACCTCCAAGTTATACCTTCAGCCTATTTTTTATTCTTTTTTATTTTGAAACAGGATCTCACTGAGTTGCAAAAGTTCTCACTAATTAGCTGAGGTTCTCTGCGAACCCGAATTCTCCTGTCTCAGCCTCCCAAATGCTGGGATTACGAGCATGCACCATTACGCCCTGCTTCTACTTTATTTTTTAATAAAACGAATAAATGGCTAGGGGTATAGTCAGATGTACAATTCCCCTGGGTTTCATCCAACAATATATTTTTTATTTTTTAGAGGAGGTAAGATTTATTGGGACTCACAATTTCAGAGGTTTCTGTCCATAGGACCAACCCAAAGCATACATGCCAATGGCTGTGGTGGCAGGAAGCGTGAAGGCAAGCTGATCCCACATCATGGAGGCCAGAAGTTGCTTCCACGTCAAGAAGGACAGGTGCCACTCTTTTATCATGGAGGATAGAATCTGCTTTCACATCATGGAGGCCAGAAGTCACTCCCACATCATGGAGGATAGAAGTTGCTCCCACATCATTGTGGCCCAAAGTTGCTCTCACATCATGGAGGCCAGAAATCACTCCCACATCATGGAGGATGGAAGTCACTCTCCCATCATACATGATGGACGTCACTCTCCATCATACATGATGGAAGTCACTCTCCCATCATACACGATGGACGTCACTCTCACCTTTTACTTTCAATTAGTGTTGATCTCAAAGGTGTTCCTGAATAAACACCCTGCATGTTCCACTCAAACTCAGCTGCTACTGTGCCTGCAACATTTCTACAATCACCTTTCTCATTTGTCTCACAGCATGATTGTAAAGACTCAGTGAAATAACATATGCCCTACTATAATGCTTGGCACATATGTGCACCAGTAAATGGTAGAAGCTGCTATTATTATAGTTGCACAAAAATCACAGCCAGGTGTGATGGTATATGCCTATCATCCCAGTACTTGGGAGGCTGAGACAGGAGACAGGTTCCCAGCCAGCCTCAGCTATTTAGTGAGGCCCTCTGGAATTTAGTGAAGCCCTCTTTCAAAATAAAAGAATAAAATTGAGCTGGGGTATAGCTCAGAGGTAGAATGCCCCTAGGTTGCATCCTTAGTACCACACACACATTAAAAAAAGACCACTTTGCTAAAGGATATTCTCAGCCATTCATTTCCCTTTATTTCTAATCAATCAGAATCCACTAGTGGAGAGCACCTTTGCATTCAGTAGTGAAAAGAGTCTTCAAAATTAGCTCATCAAAATTAGTCTGCGGATTTCTTTGTTAACACACTGCAACTGTTCTACAAGTAATTTTGTGTGTGTGTGTGTGTGTGTGTGTGTGTGTGTGTGTGTTGTTGGGGATTGAACCTAGGGATGTCCTCCCTCTGAACTACACCCTATTTTACTCTTTATGTTGAAACAGGGTCTCCCTATGTTGCAGAAAGTCTCACTAAATTGCGGGGGCTGACCTCGAACTTGTGAATCATCCTATCTCAGCCTCCCAAGTACTGGGATTGGAGGTATGGACCACTATACCTGCAAGTAATAGTTTTATCATATTTTCCTAAACTAGAGGATCCTAATAGGAACACGAAACTTGCAAAGATGTTTTCATTTTGGTGTTGAGATGTACTTAAAAAATACATACATTTCACATCATGGAGACTGGAAGTTGCGTGTATAGGGAGACTGATGACCAAGAACGGTAAAGCCAGAATCTGAATACAATCTCTGTTTAGACATCCTCCCTAAAAGATCTTTGCAATGCCCTGAGTGTGCTCCAGATTCCTTTCTTCTTTCTTTAATACAGGATGAGAACATAGACATGGTTTTCTGTTCTTTAACTTAGCATGCATGATAATTCACTTGAGAATTTATTAAAAATCCAAGTCCCATGACACCTCCCTCAGTTCTGATTCAGCAAGTCTGAGTTGGTGTTCTAGAATGTAATTTTTTTTTAACCAAGCACTCAGATAATTTTGATGCTCACTGTGAAAAGTGAGAAACATTTGCATTGCCAATGGCTGGAATAATATTCACTGAGTCCAGATAATAAGAAGAGGGAATAAGATTAAATGTATGTGAAGCCTAATTTGTTTCACCTGGAATTTTAATTAGAAGCTTATGGTACCCACATGAAACATTCTCAGATGAGATTTAAAAAAAAAAAAAAAACCTTGTTTTTATAGGCTACTTTTTTCACATAACACTCTTACCAAGTGATCATTTGTGTTGTAAATAGACTCTCCATGTCCCTGGGCTGGGGGTGGGGGCACTGGACCAACCCAGGGAGACACTAGTAGACTTGGGTGCAATTGGGGAGCCATTGAACAAAAATAAGGAAGCAATTGAAGTGCTTAGAAGGGCGCTGAGTAATTTCTTTTTCTGAAAAGGAAGTGATAATCCAATAAGTTTGGGGATTTATGTTAGATCCTGGTGCTTGATACAGCCTGCAATGCTTGGATGGGTATTTTCTTACTTCCCAGGCTTTTCTTTCCCAGCCTTTGCTGAAGTGTCTCTGAACTCAAATCTTGGTTAAAAAAAAAAAAAAAAATCACATGCCCCTGGGTTCCATCCCCAGTACCATACACATACACAACAACTCACTTCAAATTCCAACATCATAGTTACCATGAAGTAAATGGTAACCAATTAAGTTACCATTTTTCTAAGATTCATGAGTTAAGAGGATGAGGAGCTGAAGAGGCCATAAATTAAGATTTCAAGTTTGGACAAGTTAAATTTGGGATGTCTACAATACTAAGTTCAACTGGAGATGCCCATTACACAAATGCCTTAATCTGAAATGTGATCAAAATTGCAAATACTTATTAGGAGTTATTATTCAGTAGTGGCACTTAATGTCATATGAATAAATGACCTAGGAAACAAGACCAATATTTAAGTTCTGTGTTATATATAGATACCAAATGATGTGATTGCTGTATTATTATAAACCTTAATATTGCTGTTATTTATTTATTTATTTTTGGTGGTACTGGGGTTCCTGGAAGCCCTTCTACCTCCAGGCTACACTCCCAGACCTATTTTTACATTTTTATTTGGAAACAGGGTCTCCTAAGCCAGCGCGCGCGGCTGGCTTCGAACCTGCGCGATCCTCCTGTCTCTGCCTCCCAAGCGCGGGGATTACAAGCGTGCATCACCACGCCCGGCTAATATTGCTTTTATTAAAAAAAACTTGTGTCAGACTATCATTTATACAAAGTATAATTGGTGTTTCCCTCTCTGCAAGAAAAATTGGTATTAAATTAGTTATAAAGGTAAATATTTTCAACTGGGCACACTGATAACGAGAGACTAGTTACATGCCTATGCATTGTTATTATATATCTTTTTGGAAAAAAATCAAAAGTGCTTGACAATAGGCACTCATATTTTTGCACACCTGTAAAATGCAGTTTTCTTCCAATTAATTTTCACAAGTAAAGGGAAGACACTTTTACAGATTACACATAGACCCTATTTAAGGCCTATTTAATTGCTCACAGTACTTTGCCGATGTGCTGCACTTCTCTGAAATCACATGTGTGTGTATTGATCCACTGTGTGTATGTTCCCCACTCACTCGCCCCCCAGTGAGTTGACTACTAGGCAGCAAACAGACCTGAAAGCCATCTTGCCAACCCTCCCAGCCCAGGAGCAGCTGGACCAGTGTGCTCTCAGTTATAAAATTATCTCTGGTTAGATTCTTGGTTCTGGGAAGATGGCGACGGAGCAAAACGGGGCTTACGAGCCCCGCTAACAACCAATCTCTATTACCACAAAATCAGCACCTTTCATAGCCAGAAAACACCATCAGCGGAGAAACAAAAAATGTAATTTTAAGGGACAGAGAAAAAGAGGGCTGGAAAAACGAGACACCAGAAACCAGACCGCAGTGCTGCAGCCGAAGCCGCAGCGTGAAGCGGCGGGCGCCATTTTGCCTTGCAGCACCAGGCTCCAGAGAGGAAGGGAACTCATAACGGAGTTCAGAAACCAGAGAGGAGATACGCCAGCCTCACGCCCGAGAACGCGGCAGCAGCGCCTTACTGCTGGCGGCAGCGGTGAGTTCACCGGGCGGCACCAGACCAACACAGTCAACAGCCCACCAAGCTCCAGAGAGGAGCGGCGGACAGCGAGCCGAGGTGAGGTGAACCTCTGTGGAACAGCCAGGCGGGATTCGGCAGATTTCTCGGCACAGGGAACAGCTAAAGCTCCCAGGGGCTGGGTTCAGCGCACCCTGCAGGGACTCAAAGTGGAGTTCAAAAACAGAAAAGAAATACACCAGCCTCACGGCCGAGGGCATGGCAGCAGTGCCATATTGCTACCGGCGGCAGCAGCAGCGAATTCACCGAGTCCACAACAGCTCCATCTGCGCACTCAACAGTGAGTCAAATTGCGGCCCCTAGAGGAGAAATCCCAGTACTGTACTCCCAGGGACTTGACCCAGTGGGGGAGTGGCGGCGACAGAGATATTACACCATAGGAGAATGCCCAACCTGGCACCCCCATGGTCTAAAGCAGCCTCAATTGACTCCCTGGGTCTGAGACTCTGCGATACAACCCAGTAAAGGAGTAGTGGGGACTGAGATACCACAGACTCGAGATCCACAGCACCTTAAGTAAAGTCGTAGTGACCCAGGGAAGAACCCAGAGAAGGCACAAACTTCTGAAATCATGGGAAAGAGGAATAACAATGGAGCAATGAATGGCCACAACCCCACAACATCAGAACCTGATAAAACAGAAATGCAGAGATTTATAGAAGATCAAATCAGGAAAATAACTGTAGAAATAATAGAGGTGTTTTGAAAAGAATTCAGAGAGAGCCAAAGAGAGATAAAGGATGCAATTAATGAAGTAAAGGCCTCAATTCAAGGTACAAACAACCGATTAGACCACATGGAGAATAGAATCTCGCTCCTAGAAGATGATCACTCCAAAAATGAATGCATAGTTTCTAATTTAGAAAAAAAAAATCCGACAGCAGGAATCTGACATTGAAGAAATATGGGCCCATTTTAAGAGAGCTAACCTAAGAATAATTGGAATAGAGGAGAGAAAAGAAGGTGAAACTAAAGGGATTAACAATCTTTTCAAGGAAATAATAGCAGAAAATTTTTCAAACATAGAGCAAGAGGTTGATACACAGGTCCAGGAAACTTATAGAACCCCCGTTAGAGAGGATCAGAGAAGAGGATCCCCACGCCACATAATTGTCAAAATGACCACTGTGGAAGCCAAGCAGAGAATCTTAAAGGCAACAAAAACAAAGGGCCAAGTGACATTCAGAGGCAAACCAATTAGAATCACTCCAGACTTCCCAAACCAAGTCATGAGAGCCAGAAGGGCTTGGAGTAACATATTCCAAACTCTGAAAGAAAACAACTTCCAGCCAAAAATTTTCTACCCAGCAAAACTTACTATCAAATTACATGGGGAAATAAGAAGCTTCCACGACAAACAGAAACTGAAGGAATTTATGTCTTCAAAACCAGCGCTAGAGAAAATACTCAAAGAGATTAACTACAAAGAAGAAATAGGTAACACACACCAGAACCTGATAAATAAGATTTTCCATCCAACAGACAACTAAGATTGGTTATCTTTGGAGCTTCATTATTTATTTTATTCTTTTACCTATCTCTAAATTGTATTGTTTGCTTTTATTGTTGTTAATTTTTAGGATTTCTAGTTGGAATATTAATATACCTTCAGATATAGCATTTGGAAATATTTTATCCCATTCTATAAGTAACTTTTAACTCTGTTTACATTGTCTTTGGATATACAATTTTTTTTTTATTTTTTAGGGAGTTTGTATACTCTTCTGTTGCCTGTGCCATTGAAATCATATCCAAGAGATCACTGCCAATTTCAATGTTGTGAGGTTTTATGACCCAGATTTTCTTCTAAAAGTTTATAGTATTAAGATTTATATTTAGGTCTTTTATCTATTTTGAGTTAATATTTGTATATATGTTAGTATATATGTTAGGTAAGGGTCTTATTCTTTTTCATGTAATTATTATTTTTCAACAATACTTAGTTAAAAGATTATTATTTCCTCCACCAAATGTTTGTGGAAACCTTGTCAAAAATAACTTGACAATATATGGAAGAATTTATCTCTAGGCTTTTATTTAACTTCAATGGTTTATATATCTGCCTTTAGAACAGTACTACACTGTTTCAATTATTGTAGCTTTATATGGTTTGAAATCAGAAAATATACATCTTCTAGCTTTGTTCTTCTTCAAGATTGTTTTGGGTATCTAGAGTCCATATTCCATATCAGGATAGATTTTTTATGAAAAATAAATAAATGTATAATAGTTTCACCTTAAAAAAAAAGAAAAAATATCCTCTGGTATGAAAGAAAACAAAAAGAAATATTGAACTGTTATCTTTTAGTTATCAAAAGCTTGGTATCAGACAAATGAAACTATTTTGTGAGATTATCATCGTTAATATTGGATAAATTGCTATAAAACTAGATGTCAACCACTAAGTCAAGCATGGGAAGGAGGGATGGGGAGGGAATGGGGTGGGGATTGGGTAGGGGCTAACTGGGCGATGTGTGCATGTATGTCTACAAAAGTATTTTCTTTATACAATTATGATGTATGAATACATTGCACCAATAAAAATAAATAAAAAAAATTATCTCTGGTTAAAATTCCTGCAGCCAGAGCTTGCTAAAATAATTATTATTTCTTACTATTTTTCTCTTGATGTTGCATTATTATTCTCCTTTTAGGAAAATAGGTGATACTGGTCTACTAAAGAAATTGAAAATAAGCCGGGCATGGTGGTGCACGCTTATAATCCAAGCATTCAGAAGGCTGAGACTGGGGGATCGTGGTTCACGGACAGCCTCAGCTACTACTTAATGAGGCTGTCTGCAACTTAGTGAGACCCTGTTTAAAAATAAAGAATAAAAAAATAGGTCAGGGGATGTAGCTCAGAGGTCGAATGCCCCTGGGCTCCATCCCCAGAGCTGCAAAAAAAAAAAAAAAAAAAAAAAAAAAAAGAAAGAAAGAAAGAAAGAAAGAAAGAAAGAAATTGAGAATAGAAGATTACAGTGTTTAGGAAAATAAACAATTGAAGCTTCTCTATTCCTAAGGTCTCTGTCTGCATTATCAGAGTCAATGAAAGAACCCATGTCTGACTAGTCTGAGCTGAGCATGCATCGTATGTGCACTAGCTCTCATTTAAGGATGCCATATACTGGCCAATGCAGTAAGTGCCTTATACTCAGTGTTGCCTTTAATTCTTACAATCCTGAGATTTATGACAATTTTTATTCTAGAGATTCAAAACAATACAGGATAAAAACATATAAACTGTGGTAGAATAAACAATAAACCCCCAAAATGTCTATGTCCTCATCCTTGGAACCTATGAATATGTCAGTTTATACGGTAAAGGGGACTTAGGACTTTGAGTGGGGAAGAGTATCCTGGATTATTTAGGTAGGGCCAATGTATCACAAGGGTCTTTGTAAAAAGAGGGTAGGATAGTCAGAGCAGAGAGCAGATGTGATAGTGGATACAGATAGGCTTCCACATTGGGGCTGTGCCTTCAAGATGGAAGAAGAAGCCATGAGCTGAAGAATACTGGTGGACTCTGGAAGCTGAAAAGACAAGGAACAGATTCTCTTTTAGAGCCTCCAGAAGGATGGCAGCCCTGCTGACACTTGGGTATTATCCTTGTAGACATATTTAGATTTTTGTCCTCTAGAACTACAAAATGATAAATCTTTGTTGTTTTAAACCACTAATTTTATGGCAATTTGTTATAAAAACAACAAAAAGCTAATAAACAAAACAAAGTCAGACCCCTTGGATATAGTGATATATGATAAGATGGGTATTTTAACCAACTCACAAACTGGTTGACTGGCTCAGGAAAATTAAGCTAAAAGAAAGCAATACTCTCCATCTAATTAATGTAGATCATATTAACTTGAAAACTACTTCAAGAAACATGAGCTCTATTTCCCACCGTCTACATTACGGAAGCATGTTCTTTTAATAAGTTACTCTGAAGTTATTCATTTTCTCTGTACAAAATAATTTATTTAAGGATGAGTAATAAGCAATTCTCATATGGTATTTGGCCAAACTGTACTTACTGTACAACTATTTAATTTGCTAGTTTCAACATGCATATTGATTTAGCCACTCAAGTTAATCCTTTTGTGTGTATGTTTTTAAAAGTATTAAGGTGATAATCTAGCTATAATTAACGTATCATCAAAATAGAGTTACAAACCAAGACAATTATTAGCATGTTTATCAGCAATCTTCCTTTAGCCCATATCTCATTATGGCATTAGAATCTTTTCCCAAATGCCCGTCCCTCTGGTAAGGTTATCTGAGGTAAGTCATCATTTATTAAGGGAGAGAATTACATTGCGTTCACATCTCATCCTCTTCAACGTCTCAAGTTAGACAAAAATAGATAGTTTCTACGAGAAATTGATAAATGCCACCTTGTTAGGCTTACTATGTGTTACGGGGGCTTGCGATAGTGTTGTTGTACAAACCAGACAGAGAGTTTAAAAGAAGGATTAGAATTGTGTGTGTAACCACCATCTGGCTTTATCATGTAAAACAGAACAAAAGTGGAAAAATAATTATCTCAGCATTAACTTTTTCATTATGAATGGTAATGAAAAATTTAGATTTTATGTAAAGTAAAAGACCATTAACTACAGATCTTGAGTATTTGTCTTATCTGTTCACAGACATAAGCACTGACATTTTTTTTTTTTTACTCAAGTCCTCTGTACTGCCTCGCACTGGTCAATGGCAGGGGAATAGACACTTCAACAAACCATGTTGTATTTGTCCACTGGAACCAGAGACGGAGTATTTGTCTTGCAGTATCTTTAGTCTATGTTATGCAAACTGCTATTAAATATTGTTATTGAAATGTTTGATGCATCCAAAAAAATTAAATCAGAAGGTGGCTTTGATCATTTGATCATTAGTGTTTCTTCCTCTAGCACCACTGAGACTAGTAGTCATCTTTCAAAGAGAAGCTCAAATGAGACATTGGAAAATGCACCCTCAGCTTCTAAAAAAAATTTCTGTTCTCTTGAGCTTTAAATGTTTTATTGTACATCTGGAAAAGGAGACCTTCCCCATTTAAATCTTGCTGCATTCTCTAGAGGGTGTCTCAAGTTGCTGGTGTGTCTTTAAAGGTCTCAATAAATAGTAACCACAGTTGATTATTATTTTCTATGTATATTATTTATAACATAATTAATAATATTGTGGGTTGCTGAACATTTCATCATTAAGCAATTAGTAATAGGCTTTTATATAGAAAGCTATTGCTGAATGACATGCTCACTAGAAATAGCCGAAGACCAAAGATAATCCTGGCACTACACAAAGTGTCAAGAAGATAACTTTTCTTTTGATCTTTCCTTCATCTTTTATGATCTGTCAAATTTGTTCCTGTATTTCCTCTATGTGAGAAACTATATATATATTTTTTTCATTGCAGTAAAGCAGGAATCTTCTAGGACTTCTGGCTGAAGTTGGGATTCAATAAGCCCCTTGAGGATTTTACCTTCAAGGTCAGCTGGTGAGGTTAGGGTGACAGAGAAAGGGATGTCTATGCCTTTAATTGTGTCACTCAGTACTTAAGATTCATGGTGACTACCCAAACACAATGTCTTTTTTTTAACTGAAGATGATGCTGAGCAACTTTTCTTTTAATCTTTTTATATTAAAAGTCCATTTGTTCATGATGTTTTCATATACTCTTCTAAGCATAAAAGATATAGGAATAAAAAAAATTAGATGTATTCCTCACCTTGTGGAGATTATGTCCTGACAAAGTTGCTCTTTTCACAGGAAATTTGCTGACCTTAAATATTCCTTTTTTTTTTTTTTTGGTGGTACTGGGGTTCCTGGAAACCCTTCTACCTCTGGTCTACACTCCCAGACCTATTTTTATACTTTTTAATTTGGAAACAGGGTCTCTTAAGCCAGCAAGGTTGGCTTCAAACCTGCGTGATCCTCCTGTCTCCACCTCCTAAGCGTGGGGATTACAAGCGTGCACCACCACACCCGGCGTTCTTCTTTCTTATTGTAGATATGTGGCATGCTATTTGGAAGGAGATCTGAAATTTTAGAAAATCTTACTTGGTCCCATTTTGATTTCTAGGGGAAAAATTACATGGGTTTGTCAAGGAAATGTCATTTCTTCAATAGAGTATATTCCCAAAGATTTTTCTATAGCAGGTAGTTCCTCTTACCTACTGTCATAACTTGGGATTCTGTCTTCAGGGACAAAAAATAAAAATAAAATAACAAACACAAAAAGGAAGGATGTAGTGACTAAAAGAATTATGTATTCCAGTGGCAGAACATTAAGGTTCACAGTAAGCATAAATGATGAGATCTCTGCCCCAGATTCCAAAACTCTCCTGTTTCTTTCTATATATTCCCTTTACTCCAGCCTTATGCAGACTTTCTCCAAACATGACATTTGGTGCAGTGACTTATATTTTAGGTACAATTTATCTTTAGAGAATGGGGAAAGGTTTGAATAGGACAAAACTCCATGCCCAGGGGGAAAAGAAGACAGGCTATAAAGACCTCTACATTATACTATTTCTGTTCAGACTGTACTGAAAAAAATAAAGAGGGAGGGAGGGAGGGAGGGAGAGAGGGAGGGAAGGAAGGAAGGAAGGAAGGAAGGAAGGAAGGAAGGAGAAATGAAATAAGGAAGAGAGAAAGGAGGAAAGAAAAAGAAATGGAAGGAAGGAAGGAAGGAAGGAAGGAAGGAAGGAAGGAAGGAAGGAAGGAAAAGAAAGAATCTATACAGGAAATCTCACCTTTTGTTCTGGGTCTAGCTCAAGCCAGACCATGTGACCATAAGCACAGGAAGTTGGGAAGACAGGTACCATTTCCATAGGAAAGGATACTATTACTTAATACTTGAAGAGCTGCAAGCTGGCTTCTGGAAGAGTTGCCAACTTTCTCCTTTAGCCTCACTGCACACTATAATTTGAATAGTGACCAGTTAGGAAAGGATAGTCTCTGCCCCAGGTGGCTGGAGGAAGTTTGCTGTTTTTTTCATCTTACTGCTCTTCCAAATTCCTTGAAGACTGGTCCCCACTGTATCCTCAGTACCGGAAGTAGTACAGGGCATTTGACAGGTAGCAAAACTTGCATGACTGAATGAGGAGGAAACTCTTGGAGGATATTTTCCATGAGAACAAGAAAGTAAACCAAAAGAGAGGAAAACAAAATCTGGAAACAAGGGACCCAGAAAAGATAGAGAGCATAGAAATCTGCAATATGAGGCCTTTTGATAGCAGGCATTGAGATTAATTAATGTAAACTGGGCAGATCAGAATATTTGGAGAGAAATTATAAGAAGGTAAAATCCATAGACTACTTGATGTACTTAACATTTACATAGAGAAAAAGATTTCTACACCTAGAGAAGAGTATTTATGCATTAGTAATAATCAGAAAATTTTGCAAAAGAAAATAATATATCTCTTTGGCAATCAAAAGAATGAAAAAAAGGGGGACCAAGTGCTGTGTGCATGTATGTTACTCCCAACATGACTTCATTATGATGTGATACTATAATGCACCAATAAAAGTATATTTAAAAAGAAAAAAAGTTTGTTAAATGTTGCATCCGATGTATAAATAAATGCATAACACTAAAAGGAAAAGGAAAAACATGAGCCGCGTGTGGTTGTGCACACTTGTAATCCCCATGCTTGGGAGGCTGCGGCAGGAGGATTGCGTGGGTTGAAGCCAGCCTTAGCTGGCTTAAGAGACCCTGTTTCCAAATAAAATATAAAATAGGTCTGTGAGTGTAGCTTGGAGCTAGAAAGCCCCTGGGTTCCATTCTCAGTACCACCAAAAAAAAAAAAAAAAAGAAAGAAAGAAAGAAAGAAAGAAAAAAGAAAAAAGAAAAACATGAAAGAAAAGGTATTCAAAATGTATGAAATGGCTTCATTGTCAACAGTATCTTCAACATCATTAACACCTGAACAATGAATATTGACTTACTTTCTACCTCTGAGCTACACCCCCAACCCTAGTTTTTAGTCCTTTTATTTTTGAAACAGGGTTTCATTGAGTTGCGAAGGACCTTGCTAGTAGCTGAAGCTGTCTGAGAACTGCGATCCTCTGGTCTCTGCCTCTTAAATGCTGGGATTACAAGCTTGCAACACCATGCCCTGCTTGACTTACTTTTAAATAGCCACATTATGAAAACATAGGTTTAGCAGTATGATAAGACTACAGATTGGGTGTAATATACAGCAAAATTTGTATCACCCCCATCTGGAAGCTTAAAACTGATAAAGCCAAGAGGTAACAATTTAAGCATGTTATCCAGTGAGGTGGAAGTATTTTATAACTTTTAATTTCAAGATGAAAAAGATTTCATGTGGGAGGTAAGATGCATGAGTGTGGGTCGTGGTGGACAGGGTAGAAGACAGGGCTTTTACACATGGTCTTCTAAGCTACTTGCCTGAAAAATTTAATCAAATGGAAATTTACATTAAAAATGAGGCATAGCACTTCTTTCCATGTCTTGGCAGTCTTTGATAGTAGAGTATTAACTAGATCTTTTTTAAACCTCTTAGGTATACTTTTTATTGCCCTTGTGCTCCCTTGATCCCAGAGGTTTTGTGAAGTGAACGGGGGCTACCTAGCTCTAGCCAGTCAGTTCAGTAAACGTTTAATAAAAATAGATGGTATCTGTTGAGCACTTATAATCAATACCACACACTCATGAGATACTAGATCGGTCACTCTAAATTCAAAGAAAGATTAAGTAATATCTCAACTCACTCAGCTGGTAAGTGATAGAACTGGTATTCCAGCCAGGCAGTTGGATCTCAGAGCTCTTCTCTTAACTATGACTCCTTTCACATCTACCATCCGGGAGGCTCTCTTTCTTGAGATGTCAACATTTTGGAACATCACACACATCTCTCTGTGTTCCATAATGCCTTGTGTTCTTCCCTCTCCTTAGACCAGAAGAGTGAAATGTTGAGACTCGATAGATCTTTTGTATGCCTGGGTTCAAGCTCCTTAGAACACCAGACTCAATATTAATAAGAAAGTGGAAGCAATAGAGATGCTAAAGCCACCTCCTCTGGAAGTACTGCAGGGGAGGATACACTCCTTGTATCTAAGTATTGTCTTGCAGTGACAAATTAGTATGCTCTGGTGTTGGCCAGAACCAGAGTAGTTGATACATACGTTCAAGAGGCTGTGCTGGGAGTATCACAGTCTATGATGTCTTGCAGCAATAGTACTGGCAACCTTTCCTTTTGTGCTTGGCCACTCCATAATAATCTGTAATGATCTTCAGTCAGTCCTTGGAATCTGGTCTTGGGTCATTTATTACCAGAATAAAACTAGAACATGGCTCATGGCACAGCCATTTCAGGTATGGAAGCTGTTAATAGAGCTATTTTTTTCCCCTGAGGCTATAGAAGTTTCTTTACTTACACATTTTAGTGTGTTAGTTTTCTATTACTGCTATAACAAATTATCATAAATTTAATGTTTTAAACAATACATACGTTTTACTCTCTAGCTCCAAATGTTGTATGTCTGGTATGGCTCTCACCAGGTTATATCAAGGTGTCAGCAGTCTGCATGCATTTTGGAGCCTCTTAGGGTACTTATTTCCTTGCTCATTTAGGTTGTCAAAATAATTCAGTTTTTGTAGTTGTAGGACAGTAGTCCCCATTTCCTTGCTGTAAGATGGGGCTCATCTCCAGCTTCTAGAAGATGCCTGCATTCCTGGGCTCATGTGCCCCCTCCTCCACCCCAAAATCCATCATGTCTCATGTCTTCCTGATTATTCTTATATCCTCTGTAATTTCTCCCTTGTCCTCTTCTCTCTCTCTCTCTCTCTCTCTCTCTCTCTCTCTCTCTCTCTCTCTCTCTCTCTCTCTTTCTCCACAGTCTGGAAAGAGTCTCCTTTAAGATCTTGTGTGATTATAGTGGGCTCACATTAGGGTTTGGGTTTGGAATATCCCCCAAAGTATCATGTGTAGAAAGCATCTCTCCAATGCAACAATATTCAGAGGTGGAATATTTAAACCTGGGCTCTCATCTTATCAGTGGATAAACCCACTGAGGGATTAATAATTTGAATGGATATTTAAATTTTTTATCAGTGCATTGTAGTCATACATCTTAATAAAGTACAAGATGATAGAGGCATATGTGCACACATCACTCATTTAGCCCTTCCCCAATTACCACCCCATTCCCTCCCCCTCCCTCCTTCTCATGTTTGGCTTAGTGATTGACTCTGCTATGTTTGTGAATGTACATCATGTACATTAGGGAATCTCCCTCTTCTCCCCTTCCATCTCCCTCAGTTAGGTTGCTGGCTGGTAACGTAGGTGGATGAAGCCTGCTGGACCAGGTAGGTCAATGGGGATGCGGCCTTGGGAGCTATCCCTATCTCTGGCTACTTTGAGTTGCTCTCTCTGCTTCTGACTGCCATTGAGTTGAGCTCAGTTTTCTTCCACCATGCCATGCCACTATGGTGCCTGCTTTGGAGTCAACAACTATGGACTGCACCTCTGAAACTGTGAGCCATATACGTTTCTCCTTGTTCATAGCAGATATTTTGGTTACAGTGACAGAAAATCAGACTAAAATAGCTCATGAAAATAATCCAGGGTGCTCCTGCATCTCGGCCTCCTTAACTTTATCACATCTGCAAAGTCCCCTTTGCCATGTGAAGTAACATATTCACAAATTCTACGGATTAAGATGTGGACATATTTGAGTGATCATTATTCTCTCTACCATACTCAATTTGGGAGCAATTAAAATGGAGAAAGAAATGAAGGGAGGAATGTATCTGCAATAGCAGGCAATAGCAGGTTGTGGTGTGTGTGTGTGTGTGTGTGTGTGTGTGTGTGTGTTCACATGGGTGCATGCATATATGCATGCATGTGTACACGTTGTTATAATGAATAAGTAGCTAACTTTTTGAAGCTTTCCAAACAAAAACTTTAGTAACAAAAGATTATAGACATTGTACTGATGCTACCAAGTGTTGTCTCCTGTCCCTGATTCTTTCTTCTTCAGATACACTTCTCTAACCGACTGTATGTATCTGGAAATATTAATTATATGCCACTCTGGATAAACTCAAGTGCAGAGAAAATAATCTACTCCTATTTCTGGAAGCAATAATCCCAAAGTTGCAACTGTTAGTTAGAACATTTCTCTTAAATTTTCTGGGGAATGAAAGGTTCAATGAATTTAATTGATTGTCTAGTTGAGTGAAGAATATTAAACTGCTAACTCTGTGGAGACATAGCTTTTTTATACATATTTGGAAAATGTCTTGAATATAGAATCAGATTCTTGCATTTATTAATTTCTTCTTTCTTACATTCAATATGTATGTATGGAGAACATAGAACATGTTAAAGGTTGTTCAGTGTTTGAGAGACTATACTACTATCACTACTACTAATAATGATAATAGTAATATTAATTCTTCAAAAACTTACAAAAATGAGACAGAAATGCAACAAAATAACAAAATAATTGCATTTGTTAGGAACAATCTGCTACAGATGCAAAAACAAAAAATTCTAAATATTACTTAGCAAATTTCTATTTAACAAAATAGTTTAGTTCTTAGATCTTAATATTTGTAAGTTTCTAAACTGCAGAAGCACATACTCAATATCAAAGAGCCCCTCTCTAAACTACACTTGACTTAAAACTGAGTAGAATACTCCTTACCCTAGTAGCACTTGTATATTTTTTCAGAAAAACACAGAAAAGCAACTATTTCATAGAGAAAAAGACATTTTAAGCAGTCATGCCATTAATTTATTTACAAACATCTAGTATGCTGTGAATTCAAGAGTTTGATCCATATTCCAAAGAGACTGCACCTCTTTAAACATTCTTCATATCTGTTAAGTGGATGCATCAAGACATCCTTATTTTTTAAGCAGCTGGTGCTTTACTGTAAAGAAAGGTTCAGCACATCCAGAACCAAAGTATAAAGACATCATAATCAGGAACTGCAACCACTTGTTTTCCATTGAAAATGGCAAAGGATCAGTGCAAACTGGGACCTGGGGATCCCTGGAATTACTAATCACCAGAAACTGTCAGATTTCCTAGGAAATAACAAAGGTCTCTTTCAACTGCAAGTCTTAATATGCCATTTTAATTGTTATTAAGTACAATTAATACATATTTATTATCATAGCATGTTGCATATGTAGAGACTATAGATACTATTCAGGTATTTTACTCTAAGAAAGAAAAAACAAAGGAAAGAATACCATTCACATGAACATTACAGATTACCAAAGATCACATGGAAATAAGTATAGATCCAATGTTGTATATAAAACAAAGTGAATTTTTCATTTATTTGCCCAGGAAGTGAATAGAGGATGCCCAAAAATATCAGTTAGAAGAGGACAACTCTTTTCTAGCATAAACTTTAGGATTTAAAAGGTACCACCATGGTTCAGTAAAAGAACCGCATACATAGCCAGTCCCATTTAGTAAGTAAAAGGAAGTTGGAGAAACTTTAGGAATTGAAACTTCTGTTTTGGTTAATCAAATCAAGCTGGTGCCCAAGTCCAGCCACACTATAATTTAACTTAAACTTTGCTTGACATTGGTTAATACTTTCTGGAAATCGTCTTGATGCTGAGTTGCACTGTGCACTGACTGTGATGGGCAGGAGATTCTCTTCAAAGGGATATTCTCATTACCAGGAATGAACATAATTACACTCCTGCTCAGAATGTACAGTTCCTTCGTAATATGCACATCCTTAATTTCTTGTTCAAATAAATGGCCTTTGTGGTTTGTTTGATGTCTTTTCCAATGACTCTTCTCACGGGACAGGTGAAGGTTGATATAAGTGATTCATTTCTTACAAGTAGTTTGCTTCAGCTCCGGAAATACTGTACATTTCTTAACAAGCAAACATTTGAGGGCTGGTGATAACTACTCTTTTATTTTTATTGTTAAATAATATATAGTTATGGAAAAAATTAATACTCAGAATGAGACAATATTTTGTTTCCATTGAGTTATTTTTATCTATTATATATACATATTCAAACCTTTATGCATACCCTCATTTTTTATTTAAGATAGGATCATACTTTACTGTTGTGTAAAGAGGGATTTTAACTCAATGAGGAGAAAAATAAGAGCAAGCTCAACATTTTGCTGTCATTTAATTGGTGAAGAGCTTTGGAGGTCTTTGAACTCAATTATATATTACAGAAATTGTCATTGTCCTGATTAGCATTGTAAGAATTCTGGAGCTTGTCTGCATGGACCTGATTTATTTCCTTCCTTCCTTCCATTTATTTCCTTATTTGTTTGTTTGTTTGTTTGTTTGTTTATTTATTTATTTTGTGAAACTAAGGACTGAATACAGAAGCTTTCTATCTCTGAGATACACCTCTGGTCCAATTTTAATATTTTAGCTTGAAACAGAGTCTCAGTAAGTTGTGGGGAGCCTCACTAAGTTGCTGCGGCTGACCTTGAACCTGAGATTCTCCTGTCTCAGCCTCCCATGTACTGGGATCACAGTTCTATGCCACTTGACTTCATCACTTTCTTGATAGCTGACTTAAGGCAGGTTGTCCTGACTTTTTGTGCCTCGCTCTTCTAATCTGAAAAACAGGATGGGAAGTGGAGACAGGAGGATCGCTCAGGTTCAAAGCCAGCCTCGCTGGCTTAAGAGACCCTGTTTCCAAATAAAATATAAAATGGCTCTGGGAGTGTAGCCCGGAGGTAGAAGGGTTCCATCCCCAGTACTACGGAAAAACAAAAACAAAAACAAAAATACAGGCGATACAAACCTCATTTGCTTCAAATGATTGTGCAACTGAGTTAATATCTTTACCGTGTAAAACAGATTTGGCACATCCTAAATACTCCCTTTTAGTGATAGCTATTACTATAATTATGACTCAGTGGCCTGCCATGGCCTGAGGGTCTAAACTTGTTACATTATTGATCAGGCTCTACTTGCTCCACCACTGCCTATCTCAACACACCACTCTGCTAACTGGCAGCCTGTAAGTTCCTAAAATGGGCTGAACTTCTTCACTCCTTAGGTCAGTGTGCTTGTAACTTCCTCTAGGCTCCCCCAGGCCCACTGTACCCTGTCCTCTTCTCCTTGTTACCTCTGTTTATCCTTATGTCTCAGTTGAAAACCACTTTCTAATAAAGCCTTCCATGATCCTCAGACTAAGTCGGGTCCTCTCTTATTAAAGTGGCTAGTGATCACGGATGTCAACATTCAAACAGAAGCTTGTCAGCAGGAGAGGAGGCAGCGCTAATAATTACTTCAGGACAATAATCAGAAACCAGAGTTGCCCCAGCCAAACTGGGACAGACACACTTTCTTACCTAAAATACATTGCTGAAATATCTTTTACTTTTCTTCAATGAATCAATCATGGTTGAACTCAATTGATTGTGCAATTACTTGTTAGTTGCCTAGTTTTCTGCTCGACTCTGTATGTCTTATTCACCACTGATTTCTGGCACCTAGCATAGTACTTAGCACATAATAGGGGCCTAATGAGTGAGTAGTAGTCTTTATTACAATAATAGCAAAGAAAGTCCAAAACTATGTCAGTGTAGGCCTCTCATGATTGCAGAAGCCCCAAGATCCTCTTACTTTAAGCCATAATTAATATAGCTTTCGTCCTCCTGGATGAGTTATGTCATTGCCTAGGGCCTATTTCAAAGACATAAAGAATCTACCATTGTATTCCTAGTGAATTCTTGCCACTGGGTGGTTACCCTTGACAGATTTCCTACACTGGATTTGCAAAGAGATCCCAGCATGTCCAGGGCAGTGTGGTTAAAGTGAATACTATTATCTGTGTAATTACAAGAAATTGTGCAAAAGACAGTAAAGTCCGGTCTAAAACAGAGGTCAGAGAGTGGTACCTTGATATCATGCCTATTTATATCCAAATAACTGTAACATACAAATTATAATTATTGAAAAGAAACAAATATTCACATAATCTTTAGGTTTCTATTTTATATAGCACAAGTAATGCTTAAATGGTTGCTATAGTTTGGATAAGTGTCCCCCAAAGGACTGGGTGACAATTGATTCTCAGCCATGGGTGCTAGTGTAAGGTGGGGGAACCTTTAAGAGATAGGGCCTAGTGAGAAGAAGTTAGGTCACTGAGTGCATGCCTAGGAGGGGATTTTGAGACCCAGCCCCTTTTTCTTTGCTTTCTAGCAGCCACAAAGTGAGCAGTTTCCTTTGCCACAAGCTCCCATCATAATCATGTACTGCCTTGTCACAGCCTGGAAACAAAAGGGTCAGCCCACCATGGACTAGGACTTTTGAAACCTGGAGCCAAAATAAAACTTTCCTTCTTATAAGTTGATGAACTCATGCATTCACCAAAGTAACAAAATATTAACACGATTTTTTTGTGGTACTGGGGATGGAACCCAGAGGCATTCTACCTCTGAGCCAAATCCCTAGCCTTGCTTTTCATTTTTTATTTTGAAACAGATCTCGCTAAGTTGTGGAGAGTCTCACAAGTAGCTGAGGCTGGCCATGAACCGTGATCCTCCTGTCTCAGCCTCCCAGGTACTAGGATTACAAGAATGCACCACTACACCCAGCTTATTTAAAAAATTTTTTAAAGCATATAATATTTAGAAGCATAGGTCCAAAGGACAATTGATAACCTTCCAAACTGAATAGGATCTACACACTCACTTACTTGATTCCTCGGCATTGACACAGGTGATAGATCATAAGTAGGCCATATTTCAGCCATGGTAGTTCCCATGTTTGGGTTCTTTGTAGATTACCGTGGATGCTATGTCTGACTCACTCATTTAGGAGGATTAAGTGTACAGACTCTCCCTGGCTCACATTCCATGGGTTATAGCAAGACACACAGTGCACTGAACAGGAAATTGGATCAGTAAACAGAAACAAGACAGAGAATGAATAAAACATATATACCATTCGCAACACAATCTGCTTTGCTATGAATCGCACTCACCCAACCAATTCAGTATATTTTACCTTTGTTTCAATGCAAGAATATAATGTTCCTATTGCTTTTCTTCTAATTCAGAAACAATTATAAAATGTAACACAAAATCATGATTTGACAAGTAATTATTTATAGTAGTTGTTAAATTTTTACTTCTAAAATATAAAATAGGTGATTCACATTTTATAATAAAGCAAGTATTTTTTTCTCATTTCAATTCAAAATAATCCTGATGACAATAAGTCATTTAGTTGGAAAAGCGGGTTTTTGCCCTCACTGAACATATTGGAAATCTTTTTTGCTGAGTTCAGACTGTTTCTTTTCATGCCCCCCCCAAAAAAATCCAGTCAATATTTTTAGAAAAAAAAATTTGACTGATCTACTGACAGCTTTACCATAGGTATAAAATTAATGTTAAAAGTCATTTCTATTTTCTTCTTTTTTCTAGTAGCTTGCAAGAGCATAAGAAGCATATATCTGCTTTGTCTTTTCTTCCATAATTATAATTAAACACAAGAGAATGCTGATGAATAAGGATTGGAAAGGAAAACAAGAGTGAAGGGAAAGAAAGCTAAAAACCAAGTTTTCTTCTTACTAATTTTTTAGACACCTTTTATTTTAAAATTTGTTAGGGGAGGACGTTTAGCCTACTTATTTGTTTTGGTGCATTTTCATAGAATACTGCCAAGAGTAAAATTTAGATACAATTTTCAGCCCTTCTTTTTCACTGAAACTTGTGTAATCCAAAGAATATTATTTTTCTTCTGATTAGGTAGACTAGGAAGGTGTGAATCTAATAATTCACACACATATAAATTGTTAGAGGTTTTAACTATTTTCATTAAAATACAGAATTTTTAGCAAAGTCATCACTATTTTTTATATTTTTGAATTTTTTAATTTGGCAGCATTACATTTTATTTTTTTATTGGTGCACTATGATCTCACCTCATAATGTAGTTCACAGTGAGAGTGGCATAAATACAGACAGCACGAACAAGTAATATCGAGGAAAATAAATATGGAACATCTGTATATTTTTATTATCTTTTTTAATTAGTCGGCTTTTCATTACTACAACAAAATACCTGAGGCAGCTAACTTATAGATAGAAAAATTTATTTTGCTCATAATTTGGGAGTTTCAAAGTCCAAAATCAGAGGTCCCCATTTCTTTAGCATCTGGTAAGCAAAGCATCATGGTGGGAATGCATGCAGGAGAAAAAGAGCAAACAGTCAAGTCTCAAAGTAGGAAGCATATAAGAGAAGAGACACTGAGGTCTCCCACGATCCCCTTTGAAGGCATCCTCCCAATGACCTAAAGACCTTCCACTAGACTCCACCTCTTTAAAAATCCACAGCATCTTCAAAGACCACTAACTTAAGGAACTGGAAAACTTTGGAAGACACTCAACCTCCAAATAATTACACTATCTAAAATCAATTGTCTTTTCTCTTATAAATAGGCCCTGTTCTCTTTTCTATTCTTGGGTATTGCTATGATGTTTGGAGAATCTGGCATCTTGTAATAATAAGCAAAAAATTCTTAAACAGAGCATAAGCATAGGGCAGAAGGTTTAGAGGAATATAGACATCACTCAGCTATTGAATTACCTTACCCTGTACCCACCCAACTCTAACCCTCTTGCTATTTGAAATAACAAATCTCTTTATTTACATAATTTCAAATTGGATCTAATTTCTTTTGTGTGGTACTGGGGATGGAACCCAGGGGCCTTCTACCTCCGGGCTACACTCCTAGACACCTATTTTTTATATTTTTATTTGGAAACAGGGTCTCTTAAGCCTGCGCGGCTGGCTTCGAACCTGCGAGATCCTCCTGTCTCCACCTCCCAAGTGCGGGGATTACAAGCATGCGCCACCACACCCGGCCAAATTGGATCTAATATTAACTGTTAGAGCTTAAAGCATTTGAACTGGTGGAAATAATTACCTCCATATGGTTGTTTTGAGAAGTGAATAAGATAACACATAGAATGTATGCTCAGTACAGAGCTATTCAGGGTAGTCAGACACACTTATTATTGATGCCATGGATGTTAAAGCTGCTATTTCTGCGTAGTGTTTGTGTCACACTTCAGCATTACTTTCAGGCAAAATTATGAGGCCTGAGTAGGAAAAACAAGAGAATATTTTCTACAGCTACTTTACTCTCTCATCCTATCCTTCTACTTGTTTTCATATACCTGTGAGTAATCTTCTATCCAAAACAGATTATTAAGGCCTGCTGGAAAATGAATGTTGAAGAAAAGAAAAGAAGATTCTGATGATTTTGAGGCCAAAGCTTCAAATCATAGAATGTAAGTATAAACATGAAGAAAGGTTTGAGTCAAAAATAGGATATGGAGCTTAGTTAGTTTCCAAAATGGATGAAAAATCTACTTTAAAGAAAGCATTCACTGTATAATTAGTGTCAAGATGCACCAAAAACCTGCTGGTCTACACACCTCGATTAATTAGAGTCTGGGCAGGCTTTTGAGAGATCACAAATACACATTATGAAAACAATTCTTAGCCACAATCTCAAATGTTAACACTTTAATTGATTAGTTTGCTTGAAACACGAAACTCTAAAAAAGTGGACTTTGGAAGCAAGGACAATTAGTCAAAAATGATATGTCATCTAAGTTGAGTATTTAGTGAAACTTAAGTACTGTGGATTATGCTTTAAAACAAAGTATTCCGACATCCACCGCACATAAACAAAGTGCCATGACATAGGTGTGTTAGCATGTGGTGAGGATGGATGCCAGTAAACACCACCAAAATGTCAGAGGCATTTTGCAAGCACAAGTATTAAGGAAGATCTGCTGGGGTTAGGATAGACTGGCATCTCAGAACATTCTCGCTATTGTTAACGAGCAGGTGAATCAGCCACGTAACTTATACTCTATCTGATACATGGGAAATTCCCAAGAAAAGATTTCTTAATGCTCTGTCCTGAGCAACAGAGACCATCCCGTGCTTCTCCCTATTTTCCAATTCATGGCGCATGCATGCATGTGCCACTGAGGATTAAACCCAAGGGCATTCTACCTCTGAGTTACTCTTCCAGCCCTATTTTATTTTTATTTAGAAACAGGGTCTTGCTAGGTTGATGAGAATCTCACTACTTGCTGAAACTGTTCTTGAATCTTCGATTCTCCTGGAATACAAGCATATGCCATCATGCCTGGCTATGGTACTTTTTAATTATGTATTTTCTTTTATTTTTAGTGGGAGTATAAAATAATGGTCAAAACAGGAGGAAGAAAAATGGGTATTAAACATGATTTGTAGGATAAATGTTTTTAAATCCTGGCTTGGTGGACCATTTATAAAACAGATGAGATGTAAGAAAATTTTGAAAAACATAATAATGCGTTAATAATGGTCATTTGTGCTTTAAAGATATTCAAGTCTTGGCCGGGCATGGTGGTGCACGCTTGTAATCCCCGCGCTTGGGAGGCAGAGACAGGAGGATGGCGCAGGTTCGAAGCCAGCCACGCGCGCTGGCTTAGGAGACCCTGTTTCTAAATAAAAAAATATAAAAATAGGTCTGGGAGTGTAGCCCAGAGGTAGAAGGGCTTCCAGGAACCCCAGTACCACAATATATATATATATATATATATATATATATACATACATACATATATATATATATGTATATATATATATATATATTCAAGTCTGTATAAACTTTGACTCTTTCTTAATTTCTGAATATTTGTTTATACCATTTGGTTTCTGACTCCTCCCATCCATCTCTAGTCCCAGAAGTTTTTCAGATTTTCCTACAACATTATTTATGCAGCTCATCACCTATTAAAATAAGGTAGCATAATCCCCGCACCCTTGTAACCCAGTTTTAGGGGCTCATGACCCACGTCAAGCATCTTGGCAGCAGTGATAGCCTTGAAAACAGACTTGTTCAAAGTCAGACCAATGTGACCCAGCCCCAGGATTCACGTGCCCTCTCATTCTGCAGTGTTGCTGAATTGGTAGGACTTGAATTTGGAGCTTCCAGGTCCCACTGCAGAGAAAAGCCTTCTAGAAAATGAAACCAGCCGGGCGTGGTAGAGCACACTTGTATTTGGGAGCCTGAGACAAGAGGATCATGATTCACGGATAGCCTCAGCTACTTAGTGAGGCCCTTTGCAACTCAGTGAGACCCTGTGTCAAAATTAAAAATAAGGCTGGAGTGTATCTCGGAGGTAGAATGCTCCTGGGTTCCATCCTCAGCACTGCAAAAAAAAAAAAAAGGTGAAAGAAGGAAAGAAAGAAAGAAAGAAAGAGAGAGAGAGAGAAAGAAAGAAGAAAGAAGAAAGAAAGAAAGAAAGAAAGAAAGAAAGAAAGAAAGAAAGAAAGAAAGAAAGAAGAAAGAACGAACGCAGAGAGGCATCATGGTGGTTTCAGGCATTCACTTCCAACCATATCTGAACTGGAGATAACCCTAGACTTTTCAATACTGGGCCAATAAATTCCCAATTTTGAGGGGAGATAATGGGGATGCTGTTTATAAATAAATCCAGTTTGAAATGGGTTTCTTTAAAGAACCTACTAGAACATACTTCAATTCACTTTGCTGGAAAAGCTTTCTTGTCTTCTCTTTACCTCCTAAACTTAGACTCAATTTTCAAGGCCCAGATCCAACCCCACCCCTTCTAGGAAGTCTTCCTTGAATATCCCAGCCCAATGAGCTCACCCTCTTTTGACTACTTGGGCACTTCGTGTTCCTGCTTCTTGTCTGCAGGGATTGTTGACCTTGTAGTTCTGGACAGTTTCTCTCTCTCTCTCTCTCTCTCTCTCTCTCTCTCTCTCTCTCTCTCTCTCTCATCTTATTTTTTAAAGGGTACGTCTGTCTTTACATGTTATGTTCTTTCAGCCTTTGTTGAGAAGGTTATACATGGTAAGTGAAGAATGCATACTTGTAGCTTTAATTAATGGAATGAAAATAGATACGTTCCTCACCTGTTGGTTCAGAATAAAGCTTTGCATAAAAAAACATGTTGCACAGTCATCAGGAAGATAGATGCTATCCAGGATTGCAGCCCTCAGGAAGCCATACTCTGCTATAAAAGGAAGGGCAAACAGAGAAAAACAGAAGTTAGAACTCATGCATATTATGTGTTGAGCACTTTTCTTTGCTAGTAGAGAAGTTCAGTGTTACTCTCTTTTTCATTTATAATGTTTTACTCAAAACATCTTATGATCTAGACATCATTAAAGTCTTGATCACAAACAACAAAATATATTGTCATCCAGTTTTGAGCTGAAACTTATAGATAATATAAATGTTAGTTATTTAAACATCTAAAGTCTTAGGAACTCAATGCTACCATGCGTAAGACCACTTCCAAAAGACCTTTCAGCCCCGCTGCAGACCCTTGCCCATGCTTACCAGAAAGAGTGGTAGCCCAAAGGTTGCTTAAATGCCTTGGCTATGACAATCTCTTTTCCTTGTAGTTCCTTGTTCTTCGCTAGCCTCATTCTACATTCTGCATGCCACTGGTTTGCAAAACTTATTTAAATCAGGAGGCAAACCATACAGAATCACATCTTCTAGATTTTCCTCACAATGTTGACATACTCAGGGTCAATGTATTGCACGTATTCCACATGCTAGGCCTGGAAGAATACCAGCAGGCTTTTAATGAGGTTCTGATCAACAGAGAACTGAAGGCCTATCAGGGGAGAGGAACCTGAACCTCAGGCTTTGTAATGCAAGAGTAGACAAGAAAAGGGTCCCCCAGACAGTCCTCTGGCCTCTTCCTAGATACTCTCAATACTCCTACTGCTCTCCTCTCCTCTCTACTCTGGTGGGACCAGTTCCATCAAGAACTGAACAAGTCTGGAGAAGAACTTGGGGATAGTTAAATGCAATAAGAGTTATCTTTGTCACAAATTAGAAAGCCAGCTTTTGTCATAAATTAGAAGCCAGCTTTTCAAAACTCACACAGCTTTGAGTTTCTGGTCTCAGATTCAGTCACTATCCAATCTCACCACTAATTCTATTTTTCATTGGCTATGGATAAATGGTGTTCTGACAAGTTCATTTTAGTAAAATCACATGGGTTTTTGTTTGGTTTGGTTTGGTTTGGTGGTACCGGGAGTGGAGCCCAGAGGCTTTCTACCTCCCGGCTATACTCCCAGACTTATTTTATATTTTATTTGGAAATAGGGTCTCACTAAGTTGCTGAGAGCCTCACTAAGTAGCCGAGGCTGGGTTTGAACCTGTGCGATCCTCCTGTCTCAGCCTCCCAAGCACAGGGATTACAGCGTGCACCACCACGCCCAGCAAATCACATGGGTTTTTAAAAGGATTTATTGCCCCACGTTTAGACTGCCTCAGCTTGGCCTCCTAGAGAGGCCCATAGCACAAACTTCCCACTTGCCCATCTTCCCATATGTATCGTTGCAGGTTTCCTTTGTGAATGTTTATTTTTTAATTCTCATTGGTAACTGGTGGCACTTCAAGGTGAAAAGGGTGTTTTCCTTAGTCATTGCATATTTTACTATTGCCAGGAATGAGTTTGAGTTCTAATCTCCTGTTGTTTAGCCGGTTGCCTGAGAGATTTAAGTTTGCTCTGTGAAAATAGCAATTTGAAGAGATGAAAGTTTAAAAGATGCTATAAATAGCAACCAACACTCTTGTCATTATAGTTAACTACAGCACCACACCCATTTCTCTTTCTATTGTCCGTCATTACTTATTATATCTGAAGTGAAACTTGTTTCCTTTACAATCAGTAGAAGGGACAACGAAACCATAAAATGATCAAAGGATTAGTGAAAGAATTTGTTCTCTTTGACACACTGGGAATAAACCTGGATTTAAGAGAATCATGCTGACCAAAGCTCATTCAGAATCCCCAAGTTTAGTTCCTCATCTCTTCAACTTTCTTCTAAGTAATATCAAAATTTCTCAGTTGAGAGCTGAGGGTGTAGCTCAGTGTTAGAGCCATTGATTAGTATGTGAGAGGCCCTGGGTTCAATCCTGTCACTGAAAGAATTTACTCAATTTAAAAATCTTGTAACAGAAGGATATTTATGAAAACACATTATTGGTTTTTGAAATGTCTGGGTGAGTAATTTTTTTAAATACTTACTTTATAAATCATAAAACTAACTCTTCGTTAATAGCCATACCACACATGTTTTCCATTCTTAAAGCAGCTTCTTTCCACTAATCTTAGAAATGTATTTATGTAAGTGCCATATCTGCAGGGGCTATTACCAGAAGGCTGGATATTTTTAGAGTTGACACTTTAAAATAAAAATAAGTGATCAGTTCTTCCTCCAAATAAGAAATAATCATTAAAAAATTTGTGACGACATATAGACATGTTGCTTTATCATACCACCTAAAATATGTGGCTATTTATTTTAATGCAAATTGGGGGGAGGGTACTAGGCATGAAATCCAGGGGCATTCTGCCTCCAAGCTTTTTCACTCTACTCCCCCAATCCTCTTTGTTTTGTAAATGGGTCTGACAAAGATGTTGAAACTGGTCTTGACCTCTTTCTCAGCTTCCTACATACTGTTAATATAGGCGTGTACCACCGCACCTGACTTAACATGCATTTTACTGCTAAATATGAAATATAGAAGAAAATGAACAACAATAATACAAACACGCATGGAATCAAGGTTGAGAATTAGTAATGGGAACACTCTGCCACATTTATTTCAAATCTTTTCCTCCTTTTAAAATAAAGACATATAAAACAAAGATAGTACCCTTTCAATCATTTAATTTTGCCCTATCACATTTTCTAATATTTTTATGTAATCACCTCATCTTTTTGGTGTTTTGTAAATAAGAGTTTGCTTACTTTTGTTTCTTGTTCTAGTGACTAGACAGTCATTAGAACAAAGCAGGAGTTCAATATGTGTTGGATAAATGAATTCATGAATACTTTTATTTATTATCCTCCTCCATACCTCCACATGCCTTCTCCTCAGACTTTAATTAGCTTTAATTAGGACCTTTATTTTGGTTTATCTCCTCTTCTTTTACTTTCTCTGAACTGGACTGGTGTGATCCCTTCTGTCCTCTCATCAGGTGGCCCTAGATGTTGGCCTCTGTTTGGGCTGCTCTGAGTGGGGTGTGCCTAGCCCCTGTCCTCTGGGCATGCACAGCCCTCTCTACTAGCGCCTATGATTGTGGTGGCAGCTTCTTGGATTGAGGTGACATGTATTGCTTTGGGGAACATGAAGGTAAGTATGACTTAGGAGGCTCTCCAGCTGAACATGTCGCATCACAGAGCCCTTTCTTCTCTGCCGCCATCATCTGCGGTTGAAACAAGACTGATCTTGTGATGTGGTCCCTCCCGGAAGTCCCACTGTAAAGTGGAGTGTGCAGTCTGTCTTTTTTTTTTTTTTTTTTAATTTTATTTTATTGGTGCACTGTATTCATACATCATAGTGGGATACAAACTTTTGTAGACATACATGCACACATTGCCCAGTCAGCCCCCACCCGATCCCCACCCCATTCTCTCCCCATCCCTCCCTCCCATGCTTGGCTTAGTGGTTGACATCTAGTATTATAGCAATTTATCCAAAATTAAAAATGATAATCTCACATAACAGTTTCATTTGTCTGATACCAAGCTTTTGATGTCTTAAAGATAACATTTCAATATTTCTTTTTGCTTTCTTTCTTACCAGAGAATATTTTTTTCTTTTTTTTAGGTGAAACTATCATATATTTATTTTTCAGAAAAAAATCTATCCTGATATGGAATATGGACTCTAGATACCCAAAACAATCTCGAAGCAAAAACAAAGCTAGAAGATGTATATTTTCTGATTTCAAACCATATAAAGCTACAATAATTGAAACAGTGTAGTACTGTTCTAAAGGCAGATATATAGACCATTGGAGTTAAATACAAGCCTAGAGCTAACTTCTTCCCTATATTGTCAAGTTATTTTTGACAAGGTTTCCACGAACATTTGGTGGTGGAAATAATAATCTTTTAACTAAATATTGTTGAAAAATAATAATTACATGGAAAAGAATAAAATTGGACCCTTACCTAATCCCACATACAAGTATTAACTCAAACTAGATAAAAGACCTAAATATAAATCTTAAGACTATAAACTTTTAGGAGAAAATCTGGGTCATAAAACCTCACAACATTGAAATTGGCAGTGATTTCTTGGATATGATTTCAATGGCACAGGCAACAGAAGAATATACAAACTCCCTAAAAAATAAAAGAAAATATTGTATATCCAAAGACAATGTAAACAGAGTTAAAAGTTACTAATAGAATTGGATAAAATATTTCCAAATGCTATATCTGAAGGTATATTAATATTCCAACTAGAAATCCTAAAAATTAACAACAATAAAGGCAAACAATACAATTTAGAGATAGGTAAAAGACTAACATAAATAATGAATCTCCACAGATAACCAATCTTAGTTGTCTGTTGGATGGAAACTCTTGTTTCTCTGGTTCTGGTGAGTGTTACCTATTTCTTCTTTGTAGTTAATCTCTTTGAGTATTTTCTCTAGCGCTGGTTTTGAAGACATAAATTCCTTCAGTTTCTGTTTGTCATGGAAGCTTCTTATTTCTCCATCTAATTTGATAGAAAGTTTTGCTGGGTAGGAAATTTTTGGCTGGAAGTTGTTTTCTTTCAGAGTTTGGAATATGTTACTCCAAGCCCTTCTGGCTCTCATGACTTGGTTTGGGAAGTCTGGAGTGATTCTAATTGGTTTGCCTCTGAATGTCACTTGGCCCTTTGTTTTTGTTGCCTTTAAGATTCTCTGCTTGGCTTCCACATTGGTCATTTTGACAATTATATGGCGTGGGGATCCTCTTCTCGGATCCTGTCTAAAGGGAGTTCTATAAGTTTCCTGGATCTGTGTATCAACCTCTTGCTCTATGTTTGGAAAATTTTCTGCTATTACTTCCTTGAAGAGATTGTTGATCCCTTTGGTATCACTTTCTTTTCCCTCCTCTATTCCAATTATTCTTAGGTTAGCTCTCTTAAAATGGGCCCATATTTCTTCAATGTCAGATTCCTGCTGTCGGATATCTTTTTCTAGATTAGAAACTATGCATTCATTTTTGGATTGCTCATCTTCTAAGAGCGAGATTCTGTTCTCCATGTGGTCTAATCGGTTGTTTGTGCTTTGAATTGAGGACTTTACTTCATTAATTGCATCCTTTATCTCTTTTTGGCTCTCTCTGAGTTCTTTTCGAAGCACCTCTATTATTTCTACAGTTATTTTCCTGATTTGATCTTCTAGAAATCTCTGATTTTCTGTTTTATCAGGTTCTGATGTTGTGGGGTTGTGCACATTCATTACTCCAGTGTTATTCCTCTTTCCCATGATTTCGGAGGTTTGTGCCTTTCTGGGTTCTTCCCTTGGGTCACTATGGCTTCACTTAAGGTGCTCTGGATCTCGAGTCTGTATTATCTCAGACCCTACTACTCCTTTACTGGGTTGTATCACAGAGTCTCCGACCCAGGGAATCGATAGAGGCTGCTTTAAACTAAAGGGGGTGCCAGGTTGCACGCTCTCCTATGGTGTGATATCTCTGCCACCACCACTCCCTCACTGGGTCAAGTCCCAGGAGGCACAATACTGGGATTTCTCCTCTGTGGCCCGCAATTTGACTCACTGTTCTTGAGTACGTAGATGTAGCTGTACTGGACTCGGTGAATTCACTGCTGCTGCCGCCGCCGGTGGCAATATGGCGCCTCTGCCACGCCCTCGGCCATGAGGCTGGCGTATTTTTTCTTCTCTGGTTTTGATTTCCACTCTGAATCCCTGCAGCGTGTGCTGAGCTCAGCCACTGGGAGCTTTAAATGCTGTCTGCGCCGAAAGATCCCGCCTGGCTGTTCCGCATCGGCTCACCTCGGCTTGCTGTAGCCGTCCGCTGAGTTCGCAGCTGCCGCTGGCAGTATGGCGCTGCTGCCGCGTCCTCGGGCGCGTGTGTCTCCTCTGTGGCCCTGAGCTCTGTTCTCAGTCCGCTTTCTCTCTGGAGCCTGGTGGTTTTTTTGTTTTTCTGGTGATGGTGTTTTCTGGCTATGAAAGGCGCTCTTTTTGTGGTAATGGAGATTGGTTGTTAGCGGGACTCTTAAGCCCCGCTTTTCTCGGTCGCCATCTTCCCGGAAGTTCTGCAGTCTGTCTTTTTATCCAACTTCTTTTCATATCTGAATTTTCTATTATGTCACCACACACTCTCCTCTGCAGTCACAGCGCAGGGCAATGTGGCAAGAGGGGCCTTAGTGCATGGGCCACTGTCTTGTACTTGATTTTATAAAATGTGGAAGACTGGTTCAGGGCTCAGTCTCTGGGGTCCACCTGACTGGGTTGCCTCACTTGCCCATTTACCAGCTGTGTGATCTCAGGCAAAGCTGTTTGCACTTCCAGGACTTTCCTCTGCTCACTGTAAACCGTAATAACAGTACCAACCTCAGAGAGGCGCATGAGCTGTAAGTGAGCCCTATACAGAAAGCACCTAGAACAGTACTGGAGTCATAAAACGAGCAAGCGTATGGCATTACTACCATAAACTCCCAACTCTTGCCAATACTGAAAGAAGAGATGTCTTTTCTGAATTGCCTCAAATATGCGCAGTAAATCAAGTGAGTAACAAGCAGAACTTTGAGCCCAGTATTATGATAACCTTCTCTAGATACTGAAGACCTCTGTAAACTAGGCGAATTAAATTCAGTGAGATTAGATATAATGAGACTACAGGTATCGCATGCAGAGCAGAGCTGATCAACAGGTATATGGCAAAAATGATTGGAAAAAAAGTATTAAAAAGGTGTGTCAGGCAGCCAGGTGTGGTGGCGCACGCTTGTAATCCCAGCATTCAGGAAGCTGAGACCAGAGGATCGTGGTTCGTGGACAGCCTCAGCTACTTAGTGAGGCCCTCTGCAACTCAGTGAGACCCGGTTTCAAAATAAAGAATAAGCCGGGCGTGGTGGCGCATGCTTGTAATTCCCATGCTTGGGAGGTGGAGACAGGAGGATTGCACAGGTTCAAAGCCAGCTGCGCTGACTTAAGAGACCCTGTTTCCAAAAATAAAATAGATCTGGGCGTGTAGCCCAGAGGTCTTCCAGGAACCCCAGTACCACCAAAAAAATAAAATAAAATAAAATAAAATAAATAAATAAACAAATATTCTCAACACTCTCAAAAGACCCAAGACAACAATATTGCAGTGAATGTAAAAGTAAATGCATAAATCACATACTTTTTGAGCTTTAACCATGGATACCTTCTCAGAATTATAAGTTCATAGTGTTATCAGTTTATATTATGATTTGCTTTGATGAGTATTAGACATTTAAAAAGGGAATAAATGATCCAGGTGTGGTGGTACATACTTATAATCCCAGTTCTTAGGAGAGATTCTGTTTCAAAATAAAAGAAAAACTAAATAAATAAGGGCTGGGTGTGTAATTTGGAGTAGAATGCCCCTGACTTCAATCTTAGTACCAAGAAAGGGATAAATATTCTTAGCAGCATGATATTTCAGTTGTGTGGGTACTATTCATTGTGTATAAAAAGTAGCTAAGAAAGCCCAGTTCTCTCCATTCTTGGCACACATTCCCTCAATAGCTGAGGATTGATGTCCTGCCACATTCTGGAAGTTGAATCAAAATGATGCATAACATGGACCCTGCTTGCCAGTACCTCATAGTTTGAGAGACAGACAAATAATCAGACCGCATGTACCTGGTATGGTGAGTTGAGCACAAACACAAGTTGCCATGGAACCTGTGGGAAGTCACGGGCTTATCTGAAGTAGCCGGCAATAGGAAAAAAGCAAAATGCTCTTCTCTTTTCTCCTCCTGTGACTTTCTCCCTGAGGAATGTTTGCTTTAGACAAAATGCCCAAGTAAGAGCTCTTCAACCTCAGCACCCCTGCCAGGGCATCAGCCGCCAAAGCTCTAACTACTGTCTGGGTCTACCAACAGCTCAGGATAGGAAGCGCTGAGGGCAGTAAGGTGGAGAAGGGGCAGGAAGCTGAGACACCTGTTGGGACATCCTGGTCAATTGCCATGTTCTTGTTCAAATGATGTTTTTCTAAACTTCGTTGATTCTTTCTTCAAATCAGGAATTTTTTCCCCTTTTGGTACTGGGGATTGAATCCAGGCACATTCGCCATGCAGTTACACCCCCAGTTCGTTTTTAGTTTTTATTGTAAAACAAGTTCTCACTGAGGTGCTGAGTTTGGCTTCAAATGTGCAATCCTCCCATCTTAGCCTCCTAAGCATTGTGATTATAGGTGTGAGCCATCAGGCCCAGCTTCAAATCAGAGATTCTTAACCAGAGGTCCATAAATGAGCTTTAAGGGAACAGGTGAACTCCTTAAACTTTTACAAAGAAAAATGTGTACATTTTTTTCTGGAAAGCACCCATGAAATGCATAAAATCCTCAAAGGAACTCATTAAAAACAACAACAACAGCAAAAGATTGAGAATGATTCAGGGACAAATTAGATTGTATAGACGGATAGAGCCTTGGGGCCCTCTTTATGAAAAATAATACAGATTTGCAAAAGTAAAGTTGTTATGCAAGTGATCATAATTTTTCTAGTAATTAACTACCTGACACATCTCTCTTTTTTTTTTTTTTTTTTTTTTTGCGGGTCTGGAGATGGGACCCAGGGGCATTAAACCTTCGAGCTACGCCCCCTGCCCTGCTTTTTATTCTTTATTCTTTATTTATTTATTTATTTATTTATTTACTTATTTATTTTGGTGGTACTGGGGTTCCTGGAAGCCCTTCTACCTCCGGGCTACATTCCCAGACCCATTTTATACTTTTTATTTGGAAACAGTGCGGCTGGCTTTGAACCTGAGCCATCCTCATGTCTCCACCTCCCATGCACGGGGATTACAAGCGTGCGCCACCACGCCCGGCTTAGCATTGAGTATTTTAATAATTTAAACATGTTTGAACCCCCAGGACATGGTGCACTGGCATACACCAGGTCCTCACAGCTTTCCCGTAACAAAAGTTGAAAAACTGCTTCAGAAGCAAGAACATCTTGGGCTCCACTCAGTTGGCCTTCCCAACCAGAGGGAAAGATTGCCATTATGTCCGGGTGTATGCGTTTCCCCTTGTCTGACCACCATAAGAGCTTGTTGTGTTAGTCATTTTCATGCTCAGGAATTTCCTGTAATGAGTTTAGGGTCGAGTTGAAGAGTTGGCGGGAATTCCCAGAAGAGGCCCTAGATGTGCAGCTGACCAGAGTCCAGGGCTTTGTCGTCTGATACCTTTTCACACTTTGTCCTCACAGACGACACTTGAGGAGCCAGCTCCTGCCAGGCCAGAGTGGTTTGAAAACCCTGGTTCTTGGGTTTATTGGTTTTCTGTTGTAACATTGCTTTGAATACCAATAAGGGATGTGTGTGTGTGTGTGTGTGTGTGTGTGTGTGTGTGTGTGTGTGTGTGTGTGTTGCTAATGGTAGAGAGCCTGAACTCTCAAGATAGACTTGGCAAATTATTTAATCTTTGAACCTCTGTTCCTCAGCTGCAAAATGGAAATAATAATAGTAAAACCTAACTACCTCATCCATTTGTCGTAAGGATCAGATGACTTAATCCACACAAGGTACTTTGGACACTCTGTGGCACATAAGTATTAGTTATTGTGTACCATGTTGCGTCACTGTGGCATTCCATTCTTCTTATGTTATGCATAATATCGTAAATGAAACAGTGAGGAGAAGGCATCTAAGCGGAGAAGGAAACTCTTTGAGCAGAAACTCCCCTATGGAGACTCAGGAATCTGAAAGCACATCATCATCAGCCCCTCTTTACGAATGATCTACTTAGTCATTGAGCTCTAGGTAGAAAGCTGATGAACAAACCAGAGGATGTCAGGGAAAATATGCAACTCTAGTATAATCAACAAAAAGTGGATTTTTCTAAATGTTCAACAGTCCTAAGAATCCACTGAGAAAAACAGAATTTCAGCTTTGAGTTGGGGATGTATAGACACATGGCTGGATTCTGGTCAATGGAAAGAGTTATATAAAATAGTCTCCTTGTGAAAATGCTCATGCCAAGCTCACAGAATCAACCCACTCACCTCTCTCTGAGTTCACCTTACTGAACTTACCTGCAGCATTTGACTTGCAAGTCTCTGCTCCTCTCTGAGCCTCCACGATGCCGTGCCCTTCTGCTTTTCCTTTTACATCTCTGCTCACTCATTCTCAATGTTCTTCGCATCATTGAGCCCTTACTGATCACTGGCCTCTCTAGACGTTGTATTTCCTCAAGGCTTTTCCCTAAGTTCTCTTTTCCTCGCTTCCAGTTTATTTACTCTTGCGATTTAATCTATCTTTACAGTTTTAAACACTATCTATAAAAAATAGATTTTACATATATACACCTTCAGCTTAGACCTCGATTCTGACCTCAGGAATCACTGTCCTTTCCTTCTGGACTGATCTTTCTGTCTGGATGTTTGAAACACGACAGGCATGGAAGTGAACTCTTGACTTCCCAATTTACTCCTTCTTCGTTTATTCTAATCTTTATAAAAGGCAACCGAAATTTGAAAATTCCCCTTGGTTAGCTGCTCTGTTGGGTTCTGGTTTGAAAACCTGTATAGAACACCCACACTACCACCATCAGGACTCAGGCCACCGCTCTCTGGGACCTGGCAAGCTGTGGTAGCTTTCTAATTTGTCTCTCCTCTTTTTCTTTTTCTTCAATATATTCTCCAGGTAGAAACTTGCCAAAAATTTCTCAAGTGAGTAGCATAAAAGGAAGGAAAAGTAAGAGCTTTCTCCCCTTTCTGATCTTGTCATGGCTGATGTCTTTTTAATGCTTACTCCAACACAAGATGGCAGCCCTGCTCATAAGCACCATTTACTGACTTCCAGGGTGCTTCTGCTTTCTCAGTGGTGCCAGCACCTGCTTTTGTGTTGCGTTCCACTTCAGTCCCAGTCAACATGCTTGGAGAGCTTGCTCTCGGCATGAGTTACCCTGCTGGCACTCAGGTTCTCTTGGTTCTTCTTCAGTGTTTTCCACTCAGGGATCTCTCTATCCACTTCACATCAGTCACCCACTCACATCAGCGTACAACTGTTGACTTCATCATCATTCAACACCGCTCCACCCACAATGTTTCAATATGAAATTCCTCTCTCGGCCTGTAATCCTTTATTTCTCCCACATCTCCCAGTTCCTAATAACTACCTACTCTTTAGTTCCATCAAAGCTTCTAAGTCACCAGCCTCCTTTTCACCAAATATTTCATTACCTCTTTCTGGAAGTAATCAGAATGTAGCCAAAATTTCATCTCAAAGGAGAAGTTGCTCTCATCCTCCTGACACAGCCAAACATACCTGAAGGGAAAATACTATATATATATATACAAAACACAGTCACCTTGTCAACCTTAGGTACTCCTGTAAAGCTGAGCATTCTTTTGGTTCATCCATTTTTTTCATTACTTAAAATCCCCATCTTATCCCATCACACTTTTTCTGAATGGAGTAGCTATAAAACCATAAATAAGTTATACTAGAAAAATTCACTATCTTTACACACACTCATGTTCTCTTTCTCTATTTCTGTCTAGGTCTCTCTGAGTATCCCTGTCTCATCTCTCTTTTACACACACAAACACACACATACACACGCTCAATGGAATAAAGAGTAAATAAACTATATATAGTTTGGTGTTCATTAGAAGAGAGCATTTGACACAATCCGCACTTCTCTTTTCCTTTATATTTCAACCTTCGAAACATGTTTTTCCTTTTTCATATCAAAATTTGTTATTTAATTATCCAGAAAGAAGCGAATGTACCACAGTTGTCATTTTACAAAGGGGAATCCAAAGCACTGAGCGGGATAATGACATTCTGCAAGAAAATTCAGTGATATCACCACACTTCAAAGTTATGATCCTTATGGATGAATCAATTTCCATAGAACTTGAGACAAGTATAAATTTGCTTAAAGAAACTGTAATGTTGGAGAACATTTCCAAAACATGATTTAAATTTCATATAGTGTCTTCAAACCATTAAAATAATTTAAATATTAATATAGCAATTCTATTGAACACAATTCATATTTATTTCATAATTAGCCATATGTCCCAAATGAAACATCTTACATAATATCAGTTTATTTGGTCTTTATCACAACCCATTTAGATGGGTACTATTATCATCTCCATCCTATAATATGTAAAAAACTGGAGGTTAGGTTACTTGACCAAGACTTTACAGTTTTGAGCCCATGCTTTTAATCATAAAATTTTATATCTAACTTTTCTCAGCATCATATGTTGCATATATAATAAGATCCTAATAAAAAATCAGTGTAAAAAGTCTAACATTGAAAAATAAGCATATAGTAACATCAAATTAGAATATATTGGTCAAATGTTGCTTCTTGCTTAAATAAAAAAGAATTGAATAGAACTTAAATATTTGTATTCTTAAAGCCAATCTAAATAATTGAACATGTACGATAGGTCAACAGATATTTCAATTTGAACAATAAGTATTGAAATTTTCACCTGCTCAATTTCTGGCAAATTTGAAGATTTAAGAAATTTTATCTGGATATGATCTCTATTATCTATAATTTTTCCTGATAATTGAAGCTGTATAACTTACCATATGTATTCATACTTAGTACCTCATTTTTGGTACCTCATTTATTAGTGGTAACTTAACATTTATTAGTGGTAACTTAACTTTTGCATTCATTTAGTGTTAATATATTTTTTTCGCCCAAGTTTTAGCAAGGTTTGCTATTTGTAGCTCACCTCTTTTTAACTGCTCAGACACTTAAAGTGCTGAGTTTGAAGTCTGAAAATCAGATTTAAGTCCTGACCTCACCATTTACTGATCTGTGACCTTAGGCAGTCCATGAGTTTCACTTTTCTCATCTGCAAGGGCTGGATAGATACCTTCCCTGCCAACTCCACGGGGTAGGGAGAAGGGTCAAATGAGATAGTCAGCATGAAAGTGCTGCTGAAACTACAAAGCACAGCGCAACCCAGGGCACTGGTCACCTATCATCTGACAGTTCACGTGAAAGAAATAAAGTCCTCTCCAGAAAACAAGGGTGTAAAACCCAGAACAGGGTGAATGTTCCTTGGCTACTGTAAAAATAAAACAGATTAAGAAAACCTCTACACTTAAATAACTTCAGAATGTTTCTACTTTTCATTTGAAGTGACATGAATGAGTTTTTCCAACCATTTTGGCAGAATAGAGTTAGTTGAGCACTAAAAGAAGGTTTGAGGCACATGGATGCACTTTACTTTAATATATTGTTTGATCTACAATATGATCATAAGAAAGACATAAGAAAAATATGTTGGTCTGCAAAAGAATAAGTATTTTTACTGTTGTTAAGGCTATACAAATTTCTGCCAGGAAATAGATATCCTCTTGACAAGGGTTTATTTATTTATATATTTTAATTTATTTATTTTGTATTGGGAACTGAACTCAGGATCATTCTACCTGTGAGCTATACTCCCAGCCCTTTTTATTTTTCAATTTGGAACAGGATCTTAACACGTTGTTGAGGATCTCACGACGTCACGAAGGCTAGCACTGAACCTGGGATCCTCCTGTCTCAAGCACTGAGATTACAGGCATGACGTGTCTGGCTTAGGTTTTATTTTTGAAGGGCAGTTTTTCAATGGAATCCACATGTGAATTGTTTGACCTTCTGGGGATTTTGACGGCTGATAATGAGAGGAGGACAGAGTGGCTATATTGTCAGTCTTTTGAAACTTTTTATGGATAACTGGAAGTCAGTTACAGTAAATGAAAACTTAGATATTGAATGGTCTACATAAAAACATACCATCTATGTTTCTTTCCTTCAACCAGAAAACTTGGTGTTCACATCCACTTTCTAGAAAAGAAAAAAAAAAAAAGCTGGGATTAAAGTAAAAACCAGACACAATATATCCCACAATTTTGTGTAGGAAAGTGAACTTAACCTTAAACATAAAGATAGTTTGACAAATATCTACAGAATGTCCTTGTTACTGGCAATAGGAGAAAAAATGGTTCTGTTTTGAGTAAAAATTGCCCCATGATTTTGATTAAGAGTTAAAGTAGAAAGACACCCAATTAGGAGGCTTTCAAGAAGCAAGAATCAGAGCTTAACAAGTTACAGCACCATTTTCTCTAACATGGAGATAGTCATACCTCCTGTACTTATGAAGACCAAATGAAATGCCATTGTTTATCAAGTATGGTACACCATGTATATTTAAAAAAAAGTGGACTAGACAGTGGCAAATATGGTAGTGTTTATTAGAGTTTCCATTTTTATAAACTTAAAATCTAGGAGATAGATCAGTAACATCATCATCATCAACAACATTAGAAACAAGTTGAAGATGTTAAGAGTCATAAAGGTTAAAATAATGTGAAATGGAGACTTAAATCATGAAGTGGTGTTTTGAAACTGTAAAATGCTCTATAGAGGCAAACTATCATAATAGTCTACTTATGGGGAAATTGAGGAAAAATTTTTGATGAGTTGTTCATGTAAATATTTCCCTCCACCCTTTTTTTCTTTGCTTAATAAAATAGGATAGGGATCAATGACCTAATACAGTGTCTTCCAAACTCTACATGCTTAGCAAATATTTGTTGAATAAATTAATAGTTAACAGTCTATCTCTTCATGTGATTTGAAGAGATGCTTAATAAAAATATTCTAATTGAAAACAAAAGTATTTAATAAGATAATAATTAAAAGAGCATTTTTGTCAAGAAAATTTTATGACATTTATTTCAGATGAAGGCCTACCAACTATCCATTTAAAATCTGGGATGCAGTACAAACAGGTAGAAAATATATTAATTTGTGATCCAGGACCTTCTCATGAAAATCGTTGTTCTGACACTCATTAACTTTAGGAGAGCTACAATTTTTGCCCCTTTAGTTTCCTGATCTATAGAATAGAGAAGTCCAGCTCATTGCTAAAATACTTTTAGGTTTAAAATTCCATGCTCCAATTTAAGAAACATTATTTAATAGGAGATACTTAAATTGTATAAGTGGACTTAGGTTGTAAAAGGTTATCACCATATTTTAACATAATATTTCTATATTTAAGATTTGATCAATTTGGCTTAAGTTTAAAAGAATGGAAAAAATTTTAAAACCAAAATCTTCAAATATAGGTAAAACTACCGTCTCAGAACTACACCCCTACCACCACTATGAACACACTTTGGGCGATTTAGGGAGTGATCCATGCTTAGTAGTACATAATTAAGACTGAGTGATATTGTTGCCTGTGTCCCAAATATCCAGCACTCATAGTGACCTGTTACATTCATCAGGGCAGAAACTATAGCTCTCCTGTTCACCATTTTATCCCTACCACCCAACACACAGCCCGGCATACAGTAGGTACTCAAAAATGTAAGGTGCATCAATAGAACATTTCCAAAACTGTGGAAAGTGCTGTGAAACTCTAAAAAGATATGATCCTTATGTAACTTAAGTTGTATATTTTTACATTATATTATCATAAGCATGCTTGTAACCCAGTACTTGAGGAGGCTGAGACAGGGGGATCACAGGTTCAAAGCCAGTGCAGTAGCATATTGAGACCTTGTTTCAAAATAAAAAAAAAATAAAATAAATAGGGTTTTTGGTGTAACTTAAAGGTAGAATGCTCTTGGGTTCTATCTCCAGTAACACAAACAATAGTAACAATAATATCATATATGAAATGAGAACATGAAAATTTCGATAGTTCTGTTACTACGTTAACAGATTATTTATTTATTTATTTATTTATTTATTTATTTATTTATTTATTGCGGTACTGGGAATTGAACCCAGTGGCATTCCACCTCCGAGCTACATGGCCAGCCCTAATTTTTATACTTTATTTTGAAACAGGGTCTCAGTAAATGGCAGAGGGCCTCACTAACTAGTTGAGGCTGTCTGTGAACCGTGATCTTCCTGGCTCAGCCTCCCAAGTACTGGGATTACAAGTGTGCACTGCCACACCTGGCTAAGAGATTTTTTTCCAGTGGAATCCCCAGTATGTACTGAAATAGTTGGAAAGTGAACGACTTGTTTCCAAGGTCACCAAGCATGGTTCCATTCTGTTTTATTCTGTCTTGTCAGCTCCAAAGACCTTCTTAGAGGAGACTAGGTGGTGGCTTCAGCACTGCTTCCGTTTGGTAAGCTGGTTCAAGAGTCAGGTAATAAGACCTTCTTTCTTTCATTGCTATGCTTCTCATGGTCAAAAGATGGCAGTGTGTTAGAGAGCGAGAGTCCTGGTGTGAACTGAAGGGCAGGGTGAGGGCAGGATGTGGTTCTAGAGAATTATCTTGCCTTGGCAAAATCCTCAGGTTTCATATGGATGTCCAAAGAAGCCTGTGGCTCCTCACGAGAAATAAATTCACATGCTTTTAGAATCTATTACTTTCCTTTGCTCAGAAGAAAAGAGCTCCAGGAAGTATATGTTCTGCTACACACAAATGATCGACATATTGGGGCCACACAAAATATTATTTAATGCAAGAAATACAAATGTTGGCCTCAAATGCCAAACGCTAAGATCCATTTGTTCATCTCATGTGGAGAACATTGATAAGCTGAGACATATCTCCTAAAAAGTAGATATATCTCCTAAAAAGTATTTTTTTGATGGGAAGTTAGGATGGAGATACTTGTTTTCTTCATAAACTTGAAGAATTTTGAAACTTGGAACTTTTCATAAACTTGAAAAATTTTTATAGCAAAGACATTCATATATATGTAAGGTGGAGCTTCGGCCTAAATATAAACTAGGTGAAGGTAGCCGGGTGTGGTGGCGCATGCTTGTAATTGCAGTATTCAAGAGGCTAAGACAGGAGGATTGCAGTTCTTGGACAACCTCGGCTACTTAGTGAGGCCCTTTGCAACTCAGTGAGACCCTGTTTCAAAATAAAGAATAAAAAATAGGGCTGGATGTGTAGCTCGGAGGTAGAATGCTCCTGGGTTCTGTCACCAGTACCACAAATAAATAAATAGATAAATAGATAGATACATGATAGATAGATGATAGATAGATAGACAGACAGACAGACAAACTAGGTGAAATTGTTTCTGGTACTTAAGTTTTCTTTCTCTGGGAGCTATTGTTCTCAGTCACTCAGAGGTCCAGGTCTAGGAGTGGAGCCGCCCTCCAATGAGCATGTCCTCTTCTGGAGGATGCCTCGGCTCTAACCAGTTCTTTCATCTGCTCTCCTATGAGGCATTCTAAGTATCTCTTTCTTTGGAGAGGGTCTAATCGATGTCTGCTTCGTGACTGAAAAGGTGCACTCCTGTGCCAGTTACCTCATTCACTCATTCATTCTTTCCTGCATGGAGTTCCTACTCTGCATCAGTAACTGTCCTGTATGGGGCTGATCAGTGTGGACATCTTGCCTTCAAGCATCAGGTTGGGGAGAGCCAGTTTGCTAAAGAGTGAGTGAGAATCAGGCTTCAGATAAAGGCTGAGAGCGAAGCAGTTTGCTGTGGCATTGCATAGCAGTCTATGTACTTTGAGAGGAACATCTTCACCTTTACTTGAATTCATTGTGTTGTGCCTGGCCCATGACAGACATGCAGTAGAGACTTAGGCATTAGTTTTTAGTAATGGGATACTGAGATCAACTGATGGGGATGATGTATATGGACTTTTCTCTGTTCCTTTCACATGTTTGGAAGAAGAAAAGGGGCTGCTTGTGCCTATAAGATAATGACTGAAGCAGAAACTGTGTTTTTACTTTTATATCTTCTTATTATAGGATTTGAGATAGAAAAAAAGAGAAGTATTTGTTAAAGAATATGGAAATAAAATGAAGATTGAAATACTTTCCTGAAGCTCAACTCTGCTTTTAATAATAATAATTTTACAAAAACCACGGGCTTAATACAAAAAAAGCCACAGGGGTGCGGTAGGTGCCATGGGGCCACTGGGTACTTGTCCCTCGCAGGGAATAGGCCTAATTTGTTTGGCTTGACTAATAAAGATGACTCAGGCATGCACCCTAGTAAGTGTTCACTTCCTTAAAAATTTGTCTTGCTTTTGTTTGATGTGCTCCCAGAGGTTTCATTCTTCCCCATAAGCAGCTTCTAACTGCATGAACACCTCTCGTAAGCTCCGTCTGTATGGATAAATGGATCCACTCTTTTGAGAATCTACTTTACATACACTTAATTGCCTTATGCTAAACAGACCAAAACACTGTCAGCTACTCATAAGATTTGTCTATACATGACCTATGATCCATCTTTCTTGACTTTTCTTGAGAGATGATTTCTCCCAAGGATAAAGTAAGTATATTAGCAAGAGCTCTCTCTCTCTCTCTCTCTCTCTCTCTCTCTCTCTCTCTCTCTCTCTCTCTCTCTCTCCTCCTTGTAGTTTTGAATCCACGCACATCAGGAAATAGCTCAGTGCAACCAAAGAGGAAAATCACTCAAGGGATGGGACCTTCATTCCTGTGACTTCATGCCCGTGAACTGAGGACTAGCCAGTTGATCCGGCACTGCGGGCGTGTGTCAGATGAAGTTCCCAGGAAACAATAGCCTTTGCTGTGCAGGCAGCACATGGGAAACAGACTTATTTTTGTTTTCCTTTCTGTCATTTTGGGGTATAAAGCATGGTGACTCTTTTCTTCATTTGAATGCCAAAGAGATAGTAAGAAATTTCAGATTTCTGGCTTTAAAATGGGCCAATTACACCTGAAACTTTGAAGTCCAAGGAGCTTTTTGGAGTTCTGTTGTTGTGTCTGTGGCTTTTTATTCCCCAGGGCAGGTAGAGCAGGTTTTTTGTAGAAGAGAAGAGGAGGCAGATTTCAGGAAGTTCCCAGAGAGTCATTTGACATTTCTCCCCGGAATGGAGAGGAGGAATGAGATAAGGGAAGGGTGTTTGGGATGAAGTACCTTTACAAAGACTGCGTATACACCACAAGCATGTGAGTACAAAGCCTTGGCCCACTTGCCTGCACCAATCAAAGCCACATGTATAATAGAATTTTCCATCTTTAACTTACCATAATATGTAGAATTTCTTCACAGTCTCCTCTAACACTATGCAAGTTTTGAGCCTAATAAAAGATCCTCATTAGATTTTACTTGTATTGCTAAAATTAGCCAGACATGAAGAAAAGAGCTGATCATCTGTTCTATTGATTCAATGGATATACTCATCAGATTAGGGAACGCAGCCTTCTGCCTATTTATAAAATTGAGTTTAACAAATAACAACAGAAGATTAATTTGAGTTAGAACATAAAAATAGCTGGTCATGGTGGTACACCCCTATAATCCCTGTACTTGGGAGGCTGACACAAGGAGGATCACAGATTCGCAGACAGCATTATCTAGTAGTGAGATGCATCAACCTAGAGAGGTTTTTAATTTCCAAATAAGAAATTAAAAATCAGGCTGGGGTATAGCGCATAGGTAAAATACCACTGGGTTCAATCCACGGTACCACCAATAAATAAATAAAAATAAATAAATGGAACCTTATAATTTTTCAGGGTTTTAAACCATTGCCTTGTCAAATTTTCACCATGTATTAGTAAACATAATTTCAATGTGAAAAATAGACACTCCAAGATGTATTTGTCAGCAAGAGAATTTATACAGCTAATTTTTTGAATTCTATACAACTGAAAGTACTGCAGAAATGCAATATGAAAGACATGATTTTTCAAATTCAAGTCCAATTTATTTATGCTTATAGATAGAATGGAGCTTCCTGTCTCTGGAAGATAAATGTAAAGATAAGGGGTTATATAGTTTTCATTGCTTAAAAAAATGAAGCCAATTAAGAGACCCTGTTTCAAAACATATAAAATAGGTCTGGGAGTGTAACCCAGAGATAGAAGGGCTTCCAGAAACCCCAGTACCACCACCAAAAAAAAAAAAAAATTAAGCCCAAAATCCCTAACATCAGAGAAATCTGGTTTGTATTGCCATTAAATAAAGTAATAGAGTACATTTCCCATCTGTGGTCATGACACCCCAACCATATACTTAGGGATCATCTAGCTTGTCTTTTCCTTTACGGAAGGTCAGAAAAGGAATAGAAACCCCCACTAAAATGTAGCTCTTCCAAACTATAAGTGCCAGAAACTGTTAAATTTAATCATTAAGCTTTCTGTATTAGTGATGTTGTCATAAGAGTTGATGTCCCACAAAAAAGGATTAGGTGTTGTGGCTGAGACAGGAAAGACTTAACAAATATCCTATGGGCTTCTCCCACGTTTTGCAGAAGTTAGGAGAGTGTGCAGCTGCTTATATCCGTAACCCTTTACATTTTCCCTTCCTTTTGTGGTTAGATATGAACGATTCCAAGAAGGCAAAATTGCACAGTGGCAAACATCTCTTTGGGACATTGATTAGAAAAGGATTGGGTAGCGGAGTTGCCCAACCCCGACTAGGCAGTAAGATAAGCAATAACAAGTTTTGGAATAGAATTTATTTTTTTCATTTGTTTAAGAAAACAATTTAGCACTCTTTCTAGTATTTTCCATCCTAATGATGGTTTTACATCAATTTCATATTTTTGAGACTTTAAATGATTAGCTGCATTGCTAACCACTAATGGTTAATCTTGTCATTAAGAAAATGTTATGTGAGATTATCATTTTTAATTTTGGATAAATTGCTATAATACTAGATGTCAACCACTAAGCCAAGCATGGAAAGGAGGGATGGGGAGGGAATGGGGTGGGGATCGGGTGGGGGTTGACTGGGCGATGTGTGCATGTAAGTCTACAAAAGTTTTTTTTGTATCCCACTATGAGGTATGAATACAGGTATGAATACAGTGCACCAATAAAAAATTAAAAAAATAAATAAAGAGAAAAAAAAGAAAAAATGTTTAATAAAAATATGTAACTTCCTTAAAAAAAAAAAGAAAATGTTAGATTTAAAAAGTTTGTTGAGCCAGGTGTGGTGGCACATGCTTGTAATCCCAGTACTTTAGAGGCTGAGACAGGAGGATCATAGGTTTGCAGACAGCCTCAGCTACTTAGTGAGACCCTCTTCCAGAATAAATAATAAAAACATAGGGCTCAGAGTAGAATGCCCCTGGGCTCCATCCCCAGTACCACAAAAAATGTTAAATCTAAGTGCCATGTTCAGTCTGTACATGCTAAGTCTTCCAAAGTGGTTTCATCAATGCTCTTGATTGACCTCTGAAATTTAGGTATAACCCCTATTGTAAAATTATAGGGTGTGAATGTAGATAAATTTTTTAACTGGCAAAATTTGGCAGTAAAAGGAGAGAAATCTGTCACTCCTAGAAATGCAATTTCTTAACATATTCTGAAGCGATAGCCAAGATGGATAGAAGAACCCTCTTGCAAACAGATAAGCAATTACAAAGAGCATTGGTAAATAATATTCTTCCTTTATTTATATGTAAAAGCTACTCTTTACATATAATAGAAAGGCTTCACAACATTTTCTCCAAAAGACTTCAGAATTACTATGGACCAGTGACTGAACAGGTCACCCCATTTTTTCTGAATGAGTTTGCTGCAGTTCCTCTGTTCCTATTGTACAATGAATGTAGGTGTGGGTATGCTGTAGGAGGGACAGATAACTTCATTGTTTTCTGAATCTATGTGGAACCATATTTGTAACTCATGGAAGGATTTGACAGATATTATCTAGAGACTGTAAGTTCCAAGATTGATATGGCAAATGCTACGAATTTGGTTTTCTCACTTGAAAGGGGCTAAGAGTATTTGGTGTCCATAATGGCAGTCTATAACAGAGACTATTAATGCTCAGCAAATATTTCATATGCTTTCTTTATTTGACAACTTCCACTGCGGTTGAGTTAGGCTCATATGGCCAATTCTGTTTCATTGGAATGTGAGCGGAAGTGACGCATGTCATTTTGTGTTGGAAGCAGTTAAGATTAGGGGAACCTCATGTAGCTGCAACTGAAAGGCTACAAAATGCTAGAAAGATAGGGTAGAGACCCTGAAAAGTAGGGGAGCTATGATGTCTAACCAGGGTGGAATTGTGACATGAACAAGAAATGCATTTTGTCATGTGGATCCACTGAGATATTAAAGCATGATATTAAAGAAGCTGGTTTTCATAATCTGACTAATAAATAAAATATTATAATCACTACTAATGTCCTAACCCCAAGAAAATGCCCACTTTCTTTTAAGGGAAACCTTTAAAGAATCCAGCATTTATTTAATTATACAATTTTTGAAGCAGGTGTTATGAAAAATGAAACGATGTTTAGGGCATGTTCTTTTCTCTTTAAAATTTCACCTGACTACCTATAGGACAACAAATGACTACACTGGTGATCAGTTCTTTTGAGATCGTGCCTACTGGCTCAGGAAAATTTTGGATGACTCTGAGCAAAGAAATACCTTGTACTCATGCCACCTGTTTTTATTAAAGAAGAATCTTGGAAAGATCACTGATAAATCCAGCTTATCTGAACAAAGAGAAGCTACATACTCAGTTCTTTAAATTTTTCTCTTTACTAAAAATCATTTTTTCCCTACAACTGTGTTTAATGGGGGAAGGGGAGAGGTTTCTTTGTGTGTGTGTGTGTGTGTGTGTGTGTGTGTGTGTGTGTGTGGTACTGGGGGTGGAACCCAGAGGCTTTCTACCTCCAGGCTATACTCCCAGACCTATTTCATATTTTATTTGGAAACAGGGTCTCACTAAGTTGCTGAGAGCCTCACTAAGTGGCTGAGGCTGGCTTCGAACCTATGCGATCCTCCTGTCTCAGCCTCCAAGTCCTGGGTTTGCAAGTGTGTGCCACCACGCCCAGCAAGAGGTTTCTTATGTTCTAGAACAATTTATTTTCTCAGAATCAAATGTAGTTTAAGAGTAACTCAAAATTAATTTGTTTTACTCATCTACACACACTATCCCCCTTTATTCACATACATGATTTTCTCTATTTACTCAGTAAATTATGAAGTATATAAATTTTATCTTCTAAAGACCTCTGAAATACTTTTGCCTATGCCCACTGCTTGTCCCTTGACTCAAGGCGCCATAGTTTCCTACCTGTAATGACAGTGGTCTGCTAACTCAGCATTCTGCCTCCATCACTGATGACCCTCCGACATCTGATCTCCATAAAGAAGATAGGGGATTTTAAGTAAAAGGCATAGTCCTATCACCTTCTGCTTCACCTTAAAAAAAAAAAAAAAAAAAAAAAAACTACTGCTTTTAGAATTAAGTTCAAACTCATCAACACGACTTTTAAAATTCTTTGCTTCTTCAGACTCACTTATAACAATATTCAGACTTTCTCCCCATTGCACCCCAATCATGTAACTGTCTATTCTCTATAGTCCAATCAGGATAACCTCTTCAATTAGTTTAGGTTGTATAGTACCTCCTGTGTTCAAAACACCCCTTCTCATGACAAGGTTAGGAATCCTTCACCATTTGATTGATAATAGCCTACTTTTTCTCTCATTATGCTGTTACACCATATCGTGATTGTCCCCATATTTACCTACATTTATCACTAAACTATAAGGTTCATAAAGACCAAAAGAGCGTCTATCTAATTCACCATTACAACTCTAGTAGTCTTGCTTTTTATTTATTATCACATGTTATTCATCTTTTTCTCCAACTTATTAAATATTCTTTTAATACAGTAATAGAAAAATGACATTAGTTTTGAAGATATTGGGCAGAACCTACCCATAACATATTGAAGTGAAGATTTACTGTAGATGACTAAACAGATGATTCTGGGCCTTAAGAGTGAAATCTAGGGTGTAGATAATAGAGTCTGGATAGAAGCTGTGCAGAGAGGCCAGCAAATCCATGAATGAAGGTGAGATCAACTAGGAAGAGTGGGTGGATCAAGGAGGGAGACATCTGGGAATGGAATTCTAACACTTATAAAACAGGAAAAGCATAATGACAGGATTCACAGAGAGTGTGTGCCTAGAAATGAAAGGATAGCTACAAGAATAAGAAACCATAAAAAGGGGAGGGGGGAGAGATTTTTTCAAAGGAGGGATATTCATTTCCTGTATAGAATTTAAGCAATTAAAGTCCTAAAATGGTGGAGATAGTGTTCCTAGAGATAAAAGGAAATCTACAGGAATGAGAAATCATAAAAAATATAATCAGAAGAAATTCTCCAAACAGGGGGTGGGGGTGGGGGATAATCAACTGCTGTATAGAAGGCAAGCAAGTAAAGAACGATAATGGCAGAGATAGTATTTCTAAAAATGAAAGGGAATATACAAGAATGAAGAATTATAAAAAAAAAAAAAAAAAGTAACGCCGGGCGTGGTGGCGCACGCTTGTAATCCCCGCGCTTGGGAGGCGGAGACAGGAGGATCGCGCAGGTTCGAAGCCAGTCGCGCTGGCATAAGAGACCCTGTTTCAAAAATATAAAATAGGTCTGGGAGTGTAGACCGGAGGTAGAAGGGCTTCCAGGAACCCCAGTACCACCAAAAAAAAAAAAAAAAAAAAAGGAGAAATTCTCCAAGGAAAAGATAATTCATTGTTTCATAGGAGCCAAACAATATTAGAACTAAAATTAGTTTATCCATTACTTTTACCAAGAAATGTGTCATTAGTGATAATTATCAGAGTAGTTTCAGTAAAATAGTGGGTGGGGAAGTCAGATTTCTACTATAGGTTAAGAGATACAGTATTTGGGAGGTATTGTAGTTTCAAGACTGGTATCAGCAACTTAGCAAGACTCATAGCAACCTGGTGAGACCCTGTTTCAAAACAAAACAACAGCAAAAACATAAAAAAGCTGGGGTGTAGCTTGAAGGCAAAATGCCTCTGGGTTCAATCTCCAGTACCAAAAAAAAAAAAAAAAAAAAAAAGGAGAGAAATGAGTGATGAGGATGTAAAGAAGAGTTCCAGACATTTTTCACTAACTCACACATCTCTAAGGTTTAAGCTAGACAGTGCGGCCTCCTCTCAAAAGATTTAGCTCACCCCACCACCACTCTCTGATTTCTAACATGTATGCCTCATACTGGCTCCTATTCGTACCTCTCTTTTTATCATTGATTACAGAATCTATTTTAATCAGCTAGTTGTCTTTTTCACTAAATCAACGGTGCTAAACCTTTTGTGAGGTACTAATTCCCTGTAGAATCTGCAAAAATTTTAAAAAGGCATTTTGTTGAGAAATTCAGTCACACACATAGCCATAAGTGTATATATAAAATTTCAAGAAGTTAACTGGAAGCTTAACAGCTCATTCAGTGAAGAATTCCTATGTAAGACTTCATACTTTTTGATAACATATATTGTCTATTACTTTTTTGTTCTCCAAGTGCCTAACACAGTGTCTGTTACATAATAAGTACCTAACAAATGCTTGATTAATAAATGAATGAGCTGCAAAGCGGATATATGGAGGATATTGAAAATATAGAAGCATGGACATCTAACAAAAACTTAGCAAAGAAGAAACCCTTCACCACAGAAGCTTAAAGAAGGAGGTTGTCAAGATGATAAAGTAAAAAGGAACTCTCTCACAGAAAGGACATCAGATGAAAAAGCCCACCAGACTCTTCAGAGAAAAAAGAACTTAGTCTGAATGAGTCTGAACTTAGTCTGAATAATCATATGGGGAGTATTCGAAGAAAAAAGAGAAATAGCCATTCTCCTACAATTTCAAGTAAGTCTGAATAGATGCTTTTATTTTAAGATTTCAGTGTCCTTTGAAATTATTTCTAGAAAAAGAGTAGCCTTTACTATTTATGTATCTTCCATTTTTGTATCTTCCTTTTAATCACAGAAAAATCCTCTACAATTAATTTTGATAACTATTTTACATAAATATTTTTCTAAAGGTAAAATTAAAAAAAAGTTAGAAAATAGTCCAGTAAAACCTTATACCAGTAATAAAGTATGTTATTTTCTGTATGTTTTTCTCATACATTATTATATCTTCAACCCACTACTAGCATTGTCAAAATATGCACAAATAAATATTCAAGTATTAATGGAAATTTGATACAGGGAATACAAAGTGCTGGGGTAGGCTTAACAGATTTAGAAAAAAAGGAAGACTTTTCAACAATTTTTAAAACCTGTTTTATTCTCTGGGGAGTAGGAGAGGTTGAATGGGGGACATTCCTTGTTCATACACATGAATACCATGACTAAAGTGTTTTCTTTTCTTGGAGACTTTAAAAATCTGTGAATAACGTTTGGATACAGGAACCAGATCTGTAGTTTAAAGAGTCAGAGATATGCTTGTTTGGAATTCTTACCCAGACAAAAGCATCAGTGATTCTTAGGAGCCCTTCTTTGTCTATTTTTCAAAGAGATAAATTTAAAGAAAGGAGAGTGAAAGGACAGTAAATTTTAACTAGGAAAGTTAGAACAGAAGTAAAAACTTCTCAGAGACTCTAAAACTCATTCAGAATTTTCAGGGCTGAAATATGATGATCTATTACACTTAGCCAATGAGGTAATAATCTTTAATTATTTACAGTGTTTAGTTACTTCTTTGTTTTGTCTTTTTTTTTTAAATCTTTCCTCATTGTTCTCATATTTATTCTGTAGCTAAGGAGTTGCAAGGGTTGTCTGCCGTTTGTCACGATCAAGACAACACAGAGAGAAGGCAAGGAAAAATTGTGCCTTTTTGTATTGCGGCATCACCAGTCTTGTATCCAGGCAACTTAAATGGCTGAAATTGATTCCTGCAGAGTCATTTTGTGATTCCTTATAAGACTCCAAACAAACTGCTTTAATGTTTGATGTATACTGATAGTACGTTCTAAATCCTTAAAAGGATTTAGAAGTTTTGTTCTCATAACTACTCTATTGTATCTCTGAAATTTCATTAGAAACTTTATTCTAAAATTCCCAGGCAAGTGTTAGCGAGTTGAATCATAAACTAGAGTTATTTGGTTGAATTCGCTTCATTCACTTGGTTATATTAGAGTCCTGGGGAGGGCAAGGATAAAGATAGGATCTATGTGGGCAGGTGAATTTACTTTAACTTGCACAATTGCATCAACAGTGGCACAGGAAGACTCGCATCCTCCTACAACAAAGTGAACATTTCAGGAAAAATCAAACCTAACTCATTACCACAGTTTAAGAAATCAACACAAGGTTTATGTCTCTTTTATGGTTAAACAGTAGCATCATCTTCTCAAAGAACAGTACATTACTCTCATTAGCCTAAAGGTCATTATCAACACTCCATTCTTTATCAGTATATAGTGTGGTTTATCTGAAACAAATATTTAAATGCTCAATGGTGAGGGTTAGTGACTATAGATGAGTTGGGGATGGAGAAGAGCTTAAACTTCACTTGCAATAATACAGTTTCAAAAGTTTCTCTTTCTATAGTTGCCTTGGCACCAGGCTGTCTATTAAACAAAAAGGGATTTTGTGTCAGCAGGGAGTTTCGTTCCCTGTACGCCATTCTCAGCTGTGTTAAGTAACCAAGACAAAGACTTGGAGCTAATAATTCCATCCATAGTTCATTCCATGGAATTTCACAATAGAGAATTCGCATAAAATTCATAGGTAAAGTTTCAAAGTTGTACTATCTGGTTCTATTCACCTTAAAATATATTCATAGGGTCTGCCTGTGTGCATTTTGTGTAATCCATTTTTTAAAAAGTCTTATTTTAAAGTTTCATCATTAATGTGCTGACAGGATCGACTAAATGGAAATATAACACAGCTATTTAAAATATTCAAATTAACACCTTGATAGTCATCCGTACAAGACAAGTTGATTATTTTGGAAAGAGTGCTCGAGTTGGAACTGTGTTAGCCATTTGGGTCTAGAAAGCCTGACTGAAATTATCCATGAGCTCTTAACTTTCTTTTGTAAATAAAAATGAGTATAAACTGAGACTATACACACAGGACACCAGAAATATTAACAAAGATATGCAACATTAATTCATTCATCATGGTTTTCCAAGCAGTTAATAAGAATATAGAGAGGTCCCAGGAGATTATTTACAAAGGCTGATTTTCACACTTCATTTACTATATTAATTTTAAAGACCTAATTTTTGATTGACACAAATGTTTATGACTAAAATTTCCATGCTCTCCCAGAGGTGACGTAAAATATTGAGGTTAAAGCTAAAACAGTCTTACAAGAAAATTATCTAACATGTAACAGGGGCAAGAGGTGATTGGAGAAATTATCTTTACAAGTAATAAGCTTTGTTTTTGCAAATTGAAAGTAATAGGACTAGAAAAAAGATTTTATAGGAAATATTCCATCATTCTTGTTTGCTAAAAGAAAACAACCTTGAGAAATTTTTTAGACTGTATGAGTATTTTAGACTCATCTGGAAAGCTCTCAAAGTGATATTTGATGTCATTTTTAAAAGTTGCAACAATTATGCTCATGGTGATGAGCTTCTAGTTCTTTCTGCTGCTTGTATACAAAGAAAAACAAGCTTCTACTTTTTGAACTAGCATCTGTAGGACAATTTATAGGAATAAAGAGTAAATGACCAAATGAGAGTCTTAATCTATGTCCCTTCAGTGAACATTGCCATGCACTCTACTGTGCATGCAGAACTACAGATCTTCAGTTCCCCTTCACCGTGGATTATCCCCATGAGACAGGATTAGCAACTCGTTGTATAGATGTATGTGGTCCCATTTGAAAAGATCCACACAAAGACACAACTGCTGGAGTCACCCACTTTGTACTTTAAAATACTTCTCTATCCATATAAACCTCCAAAAACCCTGCTTGATGATCTTTCATTCATCCAATCAGATTCTGCACTTTAAATTTTGTTGCCTAAATTTAACTGTGATTAAGTAGATTTCTTTGAACAAGATACTACTTGATTTTCTCTACTTATTTTTATCAGATCACTATAATTATAAGAATAACTATAATATTTAAATCTAAAAATATGAACCCATTATCCCATTGTACCAACTTGTAAATGATTTTTAAATATTTCACTCTAATCCTAGTGTACCAATAGTTGTAATATACATACTTGGGTAAAAATTTGTATTCAAAATAAATCACAATAATTTTACAAATTGTAACCATGCCTCCATATTCATCATTTACAATGATCTCATAACATTTTAATATATAAAAATTACAATTTTATACTATACTGTGCTTTCAATCTCCAAGCTACAGCCTTTGTAGTCATAGGCCTAACACAAATAAATTGTAAAGAAAAAGACTATGGCTTAGTCTTCTGGGCACTTAGTTGTGTTGAAATGGGATGTAAAATGTTCTATTTACCCATTGTATAGGATGACTTGAAGTTGGTGGGTGAGGATATGGCTATCATACACCCAGAGCTATTTCTTCCAAAATCCTTTCCAATTTTTTTTAGAGACTTGATGTTATAAATTCAGTAACAACTACATTGTCTCATGTGTTCTATCCTTACAGTTTTCACAGACTTCCCTGGAACAACCAAGAGAACCTTTGGTCTAGGCAGGACTATAGCAAGGGACATTCATAAGTGTGAGTAGCCATAAAACCTCAAAAACTGTGTGTTATGCAAGACAACCCAGATGATTTAAGAGAATACTGGGTGCTAGAGTAATGACTATTCAAACTTTGATTCAATTAAGAGTGTTTTAAGAAAAAGAGTAGTTAATACACATGGGTATGTAGCATAACTTCCTGGAAATACCAAAGGCACTCAGAAATGTATGAAGTCAGAACTGGATCCCTTTATCTTCTTTTTTAACTTTTATTTACTTTTAATTTTTTACAAATTTTATTGGTGCATTGTAGTCATACATCTTAATTGGGCTATAGTAGAGGCATACATACACACATCCCTCATTTAGCCCTTTTCCAATTCCCACCCTATTTCTTCCAACCTCCCTCCTTCTTATGTTCGGCTTAGTGACTGACTTTAATATGTTTATGAATGTACATCATGTACATTAGGGAATTTCCCTCTTGGCCCTCCCATTCTCCTCAGTTAGGTCACCTTATTTGTTCCTCTATGGTTTATCTTTTTTTGTTTAGAGTTCCTCCTAAGACCCTTTTTATCTCTAGCTTCTGCATATTAGGGAAAGCATCTGATATCTTACTTTTTGTGACTGACTAATCTCACTTAGCATAATGTTCTCCCGTTCCATCCATTTTCATGCAAATGACATAATTTTGTTCTTCTTTATGGCTGAGTAAAATTCCATCATGTACATATCCCATAGTTTTGTAATTTATTCATCTGTCGATGGACATCTTGGCTGGTTCCATAGTAGTAATTGTGAACTGTGTGGCTATGAACATAGATACACATGCATTAGTTTGGTAGTTTGGTTTCCATTTTTTTGTGTAGGGACCCAGAAGTGGTATTGCTGGATCATATGATAGATTCATTCCCATTCCTGTGAGGATTCTCCACACTGTTTTCCAAAGTGTTTACACTAATTTGCAACCTCACCAACAATGTATTAGAGTTCCCAATTTTTCACATCCTTGCCAGCATTTATTGTTGTTTGAGTTTGTTTGTTTGTTTGTTTGTTTGTTTGTTTTGGTGGTACTGGGGTTCCTGGAAACCCTTCTACCTCTAGGCTACACTCCCAGACCTATTTTATATTTTTATTTGGAAATAGGTTCTCTTAAGCCAGCAAGGCTGGCTTCAAATCTGTGCGATCCTCCTGTATCCACCTCCCAAGCATGGGGATTAAAAGCATATGCCACCATGCCTGGCTGTTGTTTGTGTTTTTAATGCTTGCCATTCTAGTTGGAATTAGGTGAAATCTTGGGGTAGTTTTTATTTGCATCTCTCTGATTGCTAATGATATTGAAGCATGTTTCATACACTTATTGGCTATTTGAATTTCTTTTTTTGTGAAGTGTTTATTTAGTTCACTTGTCTTTTTTTTTTTTTTTTTAGTACTGGAGATGGAACCCAGGGGCATTCTACCTCTGAGCTACACCTCCAGCCCTATTTTTTATTCTTAATTTGAAACAGGGTTTCACTGAGTTGCAAAGGGCCTCATTAAGTAGCTAAGGCTGTCTGCAAATAGCGATTCTCTTATCTCAGCCTCCCAAATGCTGGGATTACAAGTATGTGCCCCCATGCCCGGCTTGCCCATTTTTTGATTCTATCTATCATCTATCTATCTATTTATCCATCATCTACCTACCCACCTTCCTACCTACCTACCTGTGGGCACTCTACCACTGGGCTATATTCCCAGCCTATTATTATTATTATTATTATTATTATTATTATTACTATTGCTATTATTTTAACATTTGAAACAGGGCCACATCAAGTTACTCACACTGGCTTCAAATCTGAGAACTTCCTGGCTCAGCTTCCCAAGTACTGGATTACAGGCATAAGCCATGCCTGGCCATGCCTCTTTTGAAAACAGCATAATTGTCAAACTTGTTGATATATTCAAAAGTATAACTGGGCATTCAAGTTGAGCTGGTAATCATTTCATATGGGGTTTACCACCAGAAATAGTAAAACTACTCAATTTAAGATAGAACTGTCTATCCAGAAAAGGTACCTTTCTGATGAAACCATATCAGTTGCATTTAGAGTCAGACATCTAAATGGAATGAAGCATTGGGAAAGATGGTTAGCACAGAATTTCCCCTTATTTGAGGGTGATACACTCCAAGACCCCCAGTGGATGCCTGAAACCATGAATAGTATCAAACCGTATATATGAAGAGTATTTTTTCTACACATACACACACACACACACACACACACATGTATATATATATATATATATATATATATATATATATATATATATATATATGATTTATTATATTATAAGCTTAGGCACAATGAGAAATTAAGAACAACTAATAATGAAGTTGAATAAATATAAGAATGTACTATAATAAAAGTTATTTAAGAGTTATGAATTATTTATTTCTAGAATTTTTAATTTAATAATTTTAGACTGTTATTGATTAGGTAACTGAAACTGAAAAAAGTGAACTGTGGATAATAGGGGACTATTGTTTTGATGAAAGGATTTCACAAAGATGGAGGTAGAGTTCCCCCAATAGACTGCTTATTTTTGTTCAGGTGGAATGCCTTTGGCTTAGGTATGTTGTGAATGAATATCTATTCCCGACTTCGTGGTTTCCTTCAGAAGGGATTTGCTTAAACACAGCTGGCCAGTCACCACACCCTTTATTCCTTCCCAAGAAGATGATGAGTTACATGGTTGGTGAAAGACTTCTCTAACACCGGGCCTTGTTGTTGACTATCATTCGGCTTTACAGAACATTAGCTTTATCTGTGGTAATAAATAATGCCTATATATCCGTGGCTAACAACCACACATGTTTATAGCTTGTTCGTGTTACATAAGAGCTACAGACGAGGCATACCTCTACTTTATTAGTAAGGTTAAACATATCCTATGCTGATTAGCTATTGGGAGGTAGTGGAACATTTACAGGTGGAGCCTGATAGAAGGAGATTAAGGTGGGGCTTGATAGGAAGGCACAGGGGGTGTTTCAGTCAGCATTCTTATTGATATCATCTAAACCCCCTGATACTCACACAAAATCTAGAGGAAAGAAGATTTATTTTCTCATGTTTCTAAAGGTTTTCAGTCCACATGAGACTATCTTCTACACAGGAGCTGGGGCTGCAAGTCTTCAGGAAATAATGATGAGGAGGAGATAAGAGAGTGCATAGCAGCAGGGAAGAGAAGAAGGAGAAGCTGCCACCGTCTGTCACAGCCACCAAGTCCTACCTACAACATTACTGCCTCCTCAACAATGGGAGACTTTTTTTTTTTTTTTTTTTTGGTGGTGGTGGTACTGGGGTTCCTGGAAACCCTTCTACTTCTGGGCTACACTCCCAGACCTATTTTTTATTTTTTTATTTTTGGAAACAGGGTCTCTTAAGCCAGCGAGGCTGGCTTCAAACCAGCGCAGTCCTCCTGTCTCAGCCTCCCAAGCGTGGGGATTACAAGCATGCGCCACCACGCCCGGCTGGGTGACATTTTAAATCAAACCATAACAGAGGGCATGCCTTAAAAGGGGAATATTGAGACCTCATTTTCTTCCTCTCCTCTTTTTTTGCTTCTTGGCTGTTGTATGGTGAGCAGCTTCCTCTGTTATGTACTTCAGCTATGAAGTGCCACTTTACCTCAGGCCCCAAAACAAAGGACCAAATGACCATGGACTAAAACTTCCAAAACTATGAGCCACAACAAATCTTTCCTCCTTATGAGCTGATTATGTCAGACATTTTGTCTCAGTGATGGAAAGCTATCATATTTTCTTTTTTTTTTTTTGATAGTAGCCATTTTAACAGAGATGGGGTAATATCTCATTGTGATTTTAATTTATATTTCCTATGATTAATGATACTGACCATTTTTCATATGCCTATTGGCTATTCATGTCTTCTTCTGAGAAATAACTATTCAAGACTTTTGCCTATCTTTTAATTAGGTTATTTACTTGCTTGCTGTTGAATTGGTAGAATTGCTTACATACATTGCCTATTAACCCCTTATGAGATATATAGTTCACAAATATTTTCCCATTCCATAGGTTGTCTCTTCACTCCGCAGATTGCTTCCTTTGCTGTGCAGACATCTTTTAGTTTGATGTAATCCTATTTGCCTATTATTTCCTGTTTTGATGTCATATCCAAAAATAAGAGAAAGAAGAAAGGAAGAAAAAAAGGAAGGCCAGCCTAGAATAATGAAATGACTCTCTTTCCTTATGTTACTCAAAGGAAAAATGTTGAGTGAATGACATACACAAACAAACAAAATCTCTACAAAAATTTTGCATTCATTTTCAGCTTAATAATTACCATATAGCTCATTCTCCCTTTTGAATTATCCTAAGCCAGTTACTAGACAATATCGTTTTTGCTTCTTATAAACTGAAATTTTTAAGGTAGAATTCCACTGCTGAGAGACAGGTTACAGGTAAGGAAAAATGGCCCAACAAGATTTAAAAAATAATAACTATAACCCAGACACGGTGTTACATGCTTGTAATCCCAGTACTTGGGAAGCTGAGACGGGAGAAACTGATCACAGTTTCACTGCCAGCCTCAGCTACTCAGTGAGACCCTCCACAATTAGTGAGACCCTGTTTCAAAATAAAGAATAAAAAACAGGGCTTGGGGTATAGCTCAAAGGTAGAATGATGTTGGGTTCAATCTCCAGTACCACACACACACACACACACACACACACACACACACACACACACAAATGTATGTTGAGTGCAAACCATAGGTTAGGTACCATTTTAATTTCTGGTGGTACAAAATTAAATTTTCAATTATGCTATTAGAAACTTAAAATCAAAGGCAAAGACAGAGGCACATGCAGTTAATTTCCAGTTAATATGGGAACTATAATGAGAAACATAGATATTGGTAAACTTAGAAGGGTCACTTTACACAATGAAAGCTATTTGGAAGACAGAGCAACTGAGGTGAATCTTGAATAATGAATAAAAATAATAGTATAGGGTATTGGATATACAGATACGTGGAGCTATAGCCATGCAGCATTTCTGATGCAGTAGGAATTGGGCATGGTAGGAAGAAAAACTAGAAAGGTACAAGTGTTTAAATGAAATAAGTGGATGTATCATATTCATTGTTCACTGTTGTTACTCTGCTGTGTGCCATGGGTCACAATGAAGTCATGAACATACAGAGGACTGTTCTTTCAGGATTAGTAGAGAGAAGAGGAGATGGGCTTTGGTCAGCTTCCCTGAAGAGTCTTCCACTCACCACTTAAGTGCTTGATGTATCAAGGCAAATTGTCTCCTACAATTCTCAAATTATCACCTCCCCCAGTAAAAAGGATTATGAACAAACTAAAATATTATGAACAAGAAGTAAAAGAAACATAGCTTGGGAAATGCAAGAGTAGGTGGTGATGAGTAGGAGAGCTGTGCATGTTATCAAGGACAGAAGTCTAGTTTAGGTGAGAGACTTTGACCAGACCAGACCAATCTGTGGCGGTATGGAGTAAGTTATATTATATTTATTATATTATTTTATTTTATTTGCAGTACTGGGGATTGAACCCAAAGGCATTCTACCTCCAAGATACACCCTCAACCTTATGTTTTATTTTGAAACAGGGTTTTGCTAAGTTATATAAGGCCTCATGAGGTCGCTAAGGCTGGCTTTGAACTATTGATCCTCCTGTTTCAGCCTCCCAAGTACTGGGATTACAGTCATGCACCACTGCACCCAGCTTGGAATGAGTTAAAGTAGGAGTTGCAGACACATGATGTGGTAGAAATGGTTGCCAGACTAGGTGACATTTTAGTTTAGATAGTAGCTAACATAGCACAACAGCATTATACTATTAAAAACTGCATCATCTCTAATCCCAGTACTTGGGAGGCTGAGACAGAAGGATTACAGGTTCGAAGCCAGCCTCATCCACTGAGCCAGGCCCTCAGCAACTTAATGATACTCTGCTTCAAAATAAAAAATAAAATAGAGTATGGGTGTAGCTCAGAAGTAGAATGTTCTGGGTTTAATTCCAAGTGTCACACACACACACACACAAAAGAGCCAACATAATAACTTTCTGCTGTAGCGCTCCAATCCTACTTGTAACATGTAGAAAGGGAAAGAACCCTTGGCTGAGGGATTAGACAAAGGTCTCTCTTTCTGGTTTTAATAGAATTCATCCAATTAGATGACATCTTTGCCTCTTTCTAATGCTCTGGCGCTTCAAGATCCAGCGAAAATGAATGCCCAAATAATTTATTCCCCTCACCATATGACAGGTCTTTTGAGAATGTGGTAGAAATTTTTGTTAGTCCCCATACTGTGTGCACTGTGGCCCAAAGAGGAAGATACGGAGGACTACATAGTGACAGAAACAGAAAGTGAACAAGTTTATTTTTATTTATATTGTACATTTTTACATTACATGTTTAATAAGCATTAATTAAGTGGAGTGAGCAGATACTGGTAATGTAATATAAAAATGACTGATTGTAGGCTTTGGAATCAAATGGTACTTGGTTTAGATTCCAGACCTATCACTTCCTGACTGTGTGATCTGGTTGAGGTTATGTCTCCGAGTCTCCATTTCACTCCACAGTTGAAGTTGTGTCACCTCTGATGTTATCTTGCTTTAAACAGGATGCTGCATGTCACTGTCAAGTCCTGGGCTTCACCAAGTGAGTGCCCAAGAAACCATAGCTACTAAGAACAGTGATCACCAGGAGAAGGAAGAGGAAGGAGAGAATGAGAACAGCATGCTTCACCCCCACCCACAACATAGTAGGAGGGGCAGGTATCAAGGGTAGAATAAAAGAGAGACTAAAGGATTGGAGAGGAAGAGGAGAAGAACTGGGTATCAGAAGAATATGATAAAGCCAATTTTCAGACTTCGAAATAGAATACCAGTACCTCATTTGGAGGAATGAAACTTTAATTTATTTTCATTAATTGTATGACAAATTGTCTTCTTGTAAATCTCCCACTACTACTGAGACCTCTCCCAAGCATATATGTATTATTAAGTCCTTCTTCTTTAGTTCCAGAAACATTTTAATACAGTCCTTTAAGACTATCTGGCTTGGGCAGGACAACCAAAAGTATTTCTGCTCTCCCCACATCGTGGGGATGCCTTTCACGTTCTTTTTGGTTTTTTGTTTGTTTTGTTTGGATTTCATTTTTGTTGTTGTTGTTGTTTTTTGTTGTGTTTTTTGGTGGTACTGGGGTTCCTGGAAGCCCTTCTACCTCTGGGCTACACTCCCAGACCTATTTTATTTTTGGAAACAGGGTCTCTTATGCCAGCGCAGCTGGCTTCGAACCTGCAAGATCCTCCTGTCTCCGCCTCCCAAGCGCGGGGATTACAAGCGTGCGCCACCACGCCCGGCTACTTGAAACATACTAATAATTTATCAAAACTAATTTTTTGAATTACTTCTGCTATTAAATAGAGATAAAATTCTTTTCTAAAAAAAGGAATAAGATTTATATAAGAATTTTAGATTTTGTGCGATTTGAGAACATTTTTCTGATCTCTTTATTTATATAAAAATTATTTGGCATGAGATACAAAATACAACATAATAATTCATTTAGAGGTGTTCAATTATTTTGTGGAGAGTGATGATCAGTCACTCGTCCACATATGAAAGACATGGTAGACTTACTGATGATTACTATGGGCTGGATGTTTGTATCCCCCTTCCCTTAGTAAGTGCACTGTCCAGAGACAGAGAAGTACGAAGTACCACCTGGCAAAAAAATAAGTTACTAGCCCATTGCCTTGGTAATGCTGATAAGAACATATTAATACAAAGTTTGTATTTAAAGGCTGGGGATTAGGGGCTGGGAGTACTTCCATTTTTAGGCTTTCCAGTGTGCCTGCCAGGCATGCTACTTTTTTTTCTGTTTCATTTCTATTTTTCTACTGATTTTGCAATAAAGAATTGTTAAAGCTGCACCAAACTGTCTACTAGTTTTAATTTCCCTATTCAACAAATTCCAGTTAAATAGAGGAAAAGAGCCCACAGCACCATTACAATCATACCAGAAAGGTTTCCTGAGGGAACATAACAGTTCCCAGTGAAATGTCCCACATGGTTTTCTACTCTATAAAGAGAGTGGTTCCAGACCCTTTTCTCTGGAATATAACCTTATAAGCTACTTTTATACTGGCCTCCACTTCCCTAAATAAACCTCTTCTATTCTCCTATTCATACTTTCTGTTTGAATTATTTCTCTCAGAAGAAGCAAGAATTGAGAATGGGGTTGTTGCTGGGTACATAAGAAATTACTGCCCAGTAACAAACTTCAGCTAAAAATTGGTATCCAAAAGGGATGGTGCTACATATTTGTACCAAATACCTAGAAATGTGGAAGAGGTATTGGAATTGGATAATGGGTATAATGGGTAGAAGCCAGAGACTTTTTAGATACATGCTAAGAAAAAAAAACTACACTATAAAAAGGTCATAGTAATTTCAATGAGGGCTTGAAAAAGAGGAAAAAAGAAAAGAGGAAAACTGTAATGGAAAGCTTTCTATTCTCATATCTATATCTCATATCTTTCTCATATCTATGTAGTGGTGAAAAGAATGTTGATAGAAATGTGGATGAAGAAAACCACTCCAATGAAGTCTTAGGCAGCAATGAGGAACATGATACTGAAGAGTGGAGGAAAGGCAGCAAAGCGCCTGGTTGAATTGTGTTCCTATCTAGTGTACTGTGTGAGGTAGAACTTGATTGTGGTTGAATTGGATATTGGGCTGAGGAAATATCTAAGCAATGTTTCAAAGGTATGGCTTGGTTTCTCTTAATTCCCTGTACCAAAATGTGAGGAGTGATTTTAAAATGGGATTGTTAATAAAAAGTGGAAGTTTAAAAACTGAAAAATTCTAAGCCTACGCATATGGGAAATGAATGAGAAAGTTTGGTGTGGAGGTAATCAGGATGTAACCTGGAGCCCAAGTGATGAAGAGATTAGTTTGGGTCAGCCATTTCAGCAGAGGCCAGGTGCTGTTCATCAAGACAGTGATGAGATTAGTCAGCCACATAAACAGAAACCAATACCTATTATACAAGATAATAGAAGAATGACCCCAAAGGCATTCTGGAAATCACCGGGGGCAACCTCTCCCATTACTGACCAAAGTGCAACAGCTTGGGGGCAGAACAACTTCATTGGAGGGACCACATCTGCCCAATAGAACCTCTGGTCTTGGACTCTGCTTGTCCTCCACCACAGTGCTCCTTGGCTACCCCAGGAGCTACTCTGGCAGATCCCATTCTGTGTTTGCTATACTCAGCAAAGCTGTGAAGGTATGGCTGCCTCAACTTAGAGTCCTAAGGATCACCAAGAACCATGGGTCCCCAGCAGGGAACCAAGGTTGGGGCAGGGGTACCACAAATAGTCCCTACTAGGTCAATGACCGGGTGAGCAGTGGGATGGGGCTGCTTTCATGATATCAGACCAGTAGAGCCACCATCATGTGATTCTAACCTGGAATTTTCATAGGCATGTGACTTCAACCCATGAGAGTTGAGATACCTAGCGAAGATGTGGGCCTGGGCCTCTTGTAGCCAAGGAAATCCAGTCCCTATACAGCAAAGCTACAGGGTCACAGTGTCCACAGCAGCTTGTCCAGAAGATGAGACCTTGGCCCAATGGGCTTGGAGGGAGAGCATTGAGTCAAAGAAGATTTTCTTAAGATTTAAGATGTTCTATTTATTGTTTGGCTTGTTGTGCTTCAGACATGTTCAGACCTTATTTACTTCTTTCATTGTGTGAAGACTCAGCAAAAGAGCATCAACTATGAACCAGAAATTCAGCAGTTCATTTTCTGGCATCTTGATTTTTAACTTCCCAGCTTCCAGAAATGTGAGAAATAAGTTTGTGTTGTTTATGAGGTGTCCGGTTTTAGATCGTTTACTGTAGTAGTCAGAATGGACTAAAATAGTAATAAATAAAATCAAACCTTCTACCTACCAGGGTCAAAACCCCAACTACATTCTGGTCCCCTTTGGCCCAAGCTGCCAGGGTATGTCTCAGAGCAGTAGCCACCAGCATAGTGAAAGAACTATATCTATATATGCCTCGGAGAGTGAACCTGTACATCAAGTTCCAGGTAGTATTATAAAACTATGAGCTCCACATCTACTCTTAGCACCTGTGCCCTGCATCCCAGTGCCACAGTAGCTCTTCTTAAGCCATGTGGAAACCAACACCAAAAGAGATCCCCTCATCTAGGATTCCCTAGTGTGAGGAAGACAAAAATAGTAAAATCCCTAAATTCCTTTCCCTAATAACTATGCAATCATGTCACTGTCAAAACTACTTTCAGACTAAACAACTGAGCTCCTATAGTCATTAGTGACATTGATCACAACTAACAAAGCTGAATGGAAACTATGCCACTGTGCTCACATGGAATCAGAGTCTCCATACCTTGCCCAACTATCACCCTCAGGCCCAACTGCAGGTGAAAGTCTTCCCCTATAAAACAAGTCTGTAAAGTTTGAAAGAGGTGATTTCACCACCACATGAGCAGTAATGCAAGAACACAAGAAACATGAAAAGCTAGGACATAGGACATTATTAAAGGAATACAATAGCCCTCCATTAAATTAATGGACCCCAGAGAAGTAGAGATTTATAAATTATCTGAAAAGGAATTAAAAATAATTATCTTAAAGAAATTCAGTGATAAATAAGAGAAAAGAAAAAGGAAATTCAATGAAATCAGAGAAACAACTCATGATCTGAATGGGAAATGCAAAAATGTAGGTATCATTTAAAAAGAACCAATGAAAAATCTTGAAATTAAAAAATCAATCAATAAAGTAAAACTATAGTTGAGAACTTCAATAGCAGACTACTTGAAGTAGAAGAAAAAATCTGTCAGTTTGAGGATATAGCTTCTGAAGTGATTCTGTCAGACAGAATAAGAAGAAAAGAATTAAGATAGCTTATGAGACTTATGAGATAGTAATAAATATCTACATTATTGAAATTCCAGAAGATAAGACAGAAAAAGATATAAAACTTGTTTAATGAAATAATTTCTAAAAATATTAATTGTCTTACAAGAGATATAGATATTCAGATCAGAAAGCTCAAAGGTTCACAAATAGTCACCTTAGAGAGGTCCTTTCTGAGGCATGTTATGATCAACTTGTCAAATGTCAAAGAGAAATATTTTAAAAACAGCAAGAAAAAAAGGGTCACATATAAGAGAATACCCATTAAATTACTAGTGGATTGGGGAGTGGTGAGTTGGCCCGGGCCACCCTCCCGCCTCATGCCATTTTGGCATGGGGCTGTGACTATTTTCTGTATTTCTATCTTTCTATCAGTAATAATCTTGAATGCAAATGAACTAAATTCTTCCACCAAAAGATAAAGTGGTAGAATGAATTTCTTTTAAATAACATTCAATTACATGCTGCTTATAAGAGTTCCACTTAAGATATAAAGATAAATATAGGCAGAAAATGAGAAGATAGAAAAAAAGATATTCCATGGAAATGGTAACCACTTGAAGTCAAAACTGTCACAAGATACAAAGAAAGTAATTTTTAATAATGGAGTCAATTCATCAGAAGGACATCCATAAATATGGATCCAACCTTGGAGTACCTAAATACACAAAGAAAATATTAATTGATATGAAGGGAGAAGAAGAAACAACATAATAATAGGATTTTTTGTGGTGCTGTGGATGAACCCAGGGGCATTCTACCTCCGAGCTACACCTCCAGCCCTATTTTTTATTCTTTACTTTGAAACAGGGTCTCACTAAGTTGCTGAGGGCCTCACTAAGTAGCTGAGGCTGGCTGCAAACCATGATCCTCCTGTTTCAGCCTTCCAAATGCTGGGATTACAAGCATGCACAACCAGGCCCATATAATAATAGAGAATTTTGATACTCCACTTTTAATAATGAATAGCTCAAGCAGACAGAAAATTATAAGAATATATTGAACTTGTACTTTTGACCAAATGAACCAAATAGACATATACAAAATTTTTCATGTCACAGAGGCAGAATATACATTTTTATCCAGTACACATTGTACATTCTCCAGGAGAGACTATATGGTAGGACACAAACCAAATCTAAATAAGTTTAAGAAAATTGAAATTCCATCTAGAATTGTTTCAGGTCACAGTGATATGAAACTAGATGTCAAGAAAAGGAGAAATGCTGATAAATGCACAAACAAGCAATATGCTCCTGAGCAACTGTGGGTCAAAAAAGAACTCAAAAGAGAAACTTTAAAAACATCTTGAGACAATAGAAATACCATACACTAAAATCTATGGAAAACAGCAAAAACAGTTTTAAGGGGGAAGTCGATAGCAAGAAATCCTTACATTAAAAATGAAGAAAGATTTCCCCAAATAGTCAAATATTATACTTTAATAAACTATAAAAGGACAAATTAAATCCAGAATTAACAGAAAGAAGTAAATAATGAAAGTAGAACAGAAACAAATTGAAGAGATGCAAAAAAACAGGATCATAATATTAAACTGAATTTAAAAATAAAATTTACAAAAGCTTAAGTACTCTAACTAAAAAACAAAAAGAGAAAGCTCAAATAAAATAAAAATTAAAGGAAATATAACCTAATCTTTAAAACAAAATGTGTCATAAAGGACTATTATGAACACTTATATGCCAACAAATTGAATAGCTTTGAGAAAATAAATAAATTCCTAGTAAAACATAACCTACCGAAATTAAGTCAGCAAATAGAAGGCCTGACTAGACCAATAACAAATAAAGAAATTTTAAAAGTGTCTTGTTTTGTTTTCCCAGACAAAAAATGTATCTTATTTTGGAGAGAGAAAAAAAAATCAGCTATAAATGCTTAACTATTTGAGAAACCAAAGCAAAATGAATTATAGATGTACTAATTAATCCAAAATAGATGTTAACAAATGTGGCGATGAGATTGTGTGCTTATATAGTCAACAGAATTGTCATGTCCAGTAACAGCCACACATATAAGTTAAGAAGGCTTTTTATTGGCTCTGACTCCCATGGTTATATAGGGGAAGAAAGTTCTGGGTACTCAAGGTACTTAAAGTTTGTGTGAAGTAAGGGATCTGAAAACTGAAAGGTAAGGGCATAGTTTATTAAAAATGTAATTAGTTCATTATATTTGCAGAGGGGTGGGCAGGTAAGGGTATAAGTTTAGAAGAATTGTCTTTCAACAACTCAGTAGTTTTCAATTCTGCCTTTGTCAAAAAGGATGGGAAGCAATGAAAAGTTGACTTCATGCAACACAATAAGAACGAACCATAGGGAAACTTGGCTGCGTTTATGAGCAGTGGACACAGCTGGATTTGGGCCCTCTTAACATACTTTTTTGTGGCATTATCAACACTAGTGTTGACAATTAACGTTTCTTGTTTCTATTCAGAAGAAATGTAAAGACCAAGGGAAGAAGGTAAAGAGTAGCCTGTTCATAAAGCACATAAAAATAATGAAGTGACTTGTATATCATCTCAAAGAATAGTTATGACAACGCACACAATTTTCTAGTGCATCTGTGAGTACTAATTTTTATAATTCTGTAATATTAATCACCTTAGTGCTTCTGCCTCATATGAAAAGTGTGAACATTGAAGTTTACCTTTAAAGAAATGTAACACTAAGAGCCAGGTATGGTGGTGCACGCTTATAATCCCGGTACTTGGGAAGCCGAGAGAGAAGGATTGCAGAATCGAGGCCAACCTCAGCTACTCAGTGAGGTCCTTACAGCTTAGTGAGAATCTGTTTCAAAATAAGAAATAAAAAATAAAGCTGGAGAGGTAGCTCAAAGGTAGAATGCCTCTGGATTCAATCCCAGTACCGCAAAAAAAGAAAAAAGAGAGAGAAAGTTTATACTGTTAGTAAACCTGAACAACAATAAAAGATTAATGTGTTCTACATAAATTCTTCCTTAATTCTACATTCCCTCGTGTATATTTTATTCTATTTACATATATATTACTTACATGTTTGTGCTTGATTTTAATTAGATTATATATTATTTTTTGGCAAATAGCATGTCTACTATTCTTTTTGAACAATACCGCTTTTTAAAATACTTCATATTTTATTTGTTTCATAGCAGATAGGTGCTAAGTATTGATTGATTGAGTGATTGAATGATTCACTTACTTATTTGTAGTACTTGAGATTGAACCCAGGAGCATTCTACCTCTGAGCTATACCCCTAGCCTTATTTTATTTTTATTTTGAAACAGGGTCTTACTAGGTTGATGAGAGTCTCACTAATTGTTGAGGCTGCCCTCAAACCTGCAATCCTTCTGTATCAGCCTCCCAATTATTGAGATTACAGATGTGTGCCACTACAGCAGGCGAAGTGCTAAGTATTTGGGGGCACTAAGTAATTATGGATAAATGAATATACAAAATAATAAATGAATGAAGGCATAAACATGATTTTAGACTGTAAGATTATAAACTTCTTGGAGAATAGGAAACTTTTCTAAAATTTGCCTGTTAAGATGTGACAAGAGCTGTCAGCATGGTGGCGCACGCTTGTAATCCCAGCATTTGGGAGGCTGAGACAGGAGGATCCGGGTTCTCAGACAGCTTCAGCTACTTAGTGAGGCCCTTTGCAACTCAGTGAGACCCTGTTCCAAAATAAAGAATACAAAATAGGGCTGGGGGTGTAATTTAGAGGTAAAATGCCCCTGAGTTCCATCCCCAGTACCTCAAAAAAAGTGACAAGAGTAGACAGAACTCCACCCCCCAAAAAAACAGGAAACTCCCTAATTTATAAAAAAAAGAGGCAATCAACTGGCTTTAGTTTCCAAACTACTGAGTCTAGATCCAGCATCAAGAGACCTTCATGGTTACAAAACACTTAAACCCTGCCCAATCGATGACAGTTGGCATCTACATTACAATCACACTACGACTACAATTACCGTTGGCACAATGTAGGTCCTCAGTGAATTTATGTCAAATTATTGGTTGTCATTTACCATTTTATACTAAAACAGAGAACAAAATGCAGAAGAAAAGTGAAACAAATGCAGGAACGCAAGATTGTGGTTTCAGTAACAAAAATACAGTTTTTGTAGAGATTCTGTTTATATTGCTTTAAGCCAGAACAGCAGAAGAGCCTTCATTTCATATGTTATTCCATTGTTTCCCTGAGTGCTGAGGCCAATGTTGCATGTATTTTAGCATTTTTCCAGTTTAACAGTCACCAAACGCATGACATATTTAACCAGATTGTTTCTCACACCGCCATTCCACAGCTTTAGAGGAGCCATAGGGATAGAGCAGAAAGCAGAGCCAGGAAAGGGGAGACACTTCCAATTATATTTTTCAGGGGTTTAGCCAGAATTGGGGTTTCTGGGTGAAAATAAATACCTGCATCTATCTTTCCCTTAGGAACAGTGTATTGATCTCTATGCCTGGTACTGGCACCGTTTTGGTTCTTAGCTGTGGCTAATGCTACTCAAACAGCAGGCTGAATCAAGTGTGCCATACTATTTGTGTTTGCGACAAAAACTCAATTGAAAGCCGGGTGTGGTGGCGCACGCTTGTAACCCCAGCATTTGGGAGGCTGAGACAGGAGGATTGTGGTTTGCAGGCAGCCTCAGCTACTTAGTGAGCTTTTTGCAAATCAGTGATACTCTATTTCAAAATAAAGAATAGAAACTAAGACTGAGGGTATTGCTTAGAAGTAGAAACCGCTGGGTTCAATTCCCAATAACACACACAAAAAAATCATTTGAGAATGCTGTCATATTTCAGCTCTGTATCCTTCTGTCTTAAAATAATTAGTGTGAATCTCTAATAAAGTCTATTATTAAAATGACTTGATTTGTAAGTAACTAAGTATATGACCAAAAAGGCTTATCAACTTGCATAAATGCAGACAGCATTTAAAGCTAATCAAAACCACAAAAACTAAGAGTACAAAACTTTCTTCAAATGGGCACTGGTCATTATTTTAACTTCACAGCTCATAAATTTTGGTATTGATTTTCATGTTGCATTGTAATTATTTCAATCTATATCATCTGCTCAATTTTCTTCCATAAGCAATACATCTTAAGCATTTTCTAATCTCAGCTTTCAGGATTGTGCCTGATTCCACTAGAAAATCATTGACTCTTCCCCCCAAATTAAATACATGAATGAAGGTTGCTTCGACAACTGTATTTCCATTCTTCAAACTTTATTTCTCCAAAGATATGAGAAGCTCAGTGTCAACAGTGAGATGTAGTTACACATAAGTTCTTGGTGCAACAGGTCAACTGTATGGGTGGAGGAATAAAATTGTTTTGCTTTGATTTGCTTTTCAGATGCCCTTGCAAGATAAAGAAATTAGTTAGATTCATTTGCATATTTCTTTTAGCTGCCTTTAAGAGAGTCAGAGAGTTCATATGTCTGTGATTTCTATTTGCTTGGGAGAAATACAAGCATCTTTGACTAGTGCTAACTTAGAAGCTTGCACGTTCAAACTAGAAAAGAATCTACTCTCTACTTTCTAGGTGTTCGGTGACTCCAAATCAGAGACAGGTAAACTTTTAAAATAGAAACAAGGACATGTTTATCATGTCATGGGGAAAACACCTGCTCAGGTTCCAATTTGTTTTTTAAGCAACTCTGTAGTTTCTGAGTTTGGGTAGAAATTTGGAAGAGTTTTAGCTTTTTCCCTTCCTGATACCTGAGGCTCGAGCATTACCTGTTATTCATCTCATAGATTCTTATCCCAATCCTTTTTCTCTTGCTTGTGTTGGGCCAAAATTGACTTCAAAGGAGACCTTGAATGAAAAAGAGACTCAGCCTGTTGGGAAAGAGGATAATTGGATGCCTTCTACTGTAGAAGTTCCTCCAGCTTTTCTAAAACATAGGAATCACTGTGTGTTTTTCCACAAAATCTGGCTTTGAGCCACTTGATCATATTAATAAAATGCCCTTTTCTGCCTTTACTAAAAAATATTTTCCCCAAATAATAAAAGAAATATCCCTAAACCAGGCATGGTGGCCCACACTTGTAATCCTAATACTTGGGAGCCTGAGATAGGAGGATCATAAGTTCACAGTCAGCCCTAACAATTTAGTGAGGTCTTCATAGACTTGGTCAGACCCTGCTTCAAACTAAAAAAAAAAAAAAAAAATAAGGGTGGAGGTGTGGCTCAGTGGTACAGTAACCCTGGGTTCAATCCTCAGTGCCCCCACACACAGAAAAAGGAAGAAAGAGGCCGCGCGTGGTGGCGCATGATTGTAATCCCAGCATTTGGGAGGCTGAGACCAGAGGATTGTGGTTCGCAAACAGCCTCCACCGCTTAGTGAGGCCTTTTGCAGCTCAGTGAGACCCTGTTTCAAAATAAAAAATAGGGCTGAGGGTGCAGTTTGAAGGTAGCATGTTCCTGGGTTCCATCCCTAGTACTGCAAAAAAAAAGGAAAAAAGGAAGGAAGGAAGAAGGAAGGAAGGAAGGAAGGAAGGAAGGAAGGAAGGAAGGAAGGAAGGAGAAAGAAAAGGAAAGACAAGAAAAGGAACATTCCTTTAATTTTAAATAATGTATTTGCTTTTTTTGCTCCAACTTTTAATTCTTGGTGAACATATAATGTTAAAAATAGCAGCAATCCTTATATTCATAGGAATTATTCAGTTTCTTTTAGAAGACTTTGAATTCAATTATCAATTTGGGGAAAACATGGGAATAAAAGAAACATTTCCTTTTTGTGTTCTGGAAGGTATAAAACGGAGAGGTATCCTCATCGTATGCTTTCATGTCAGCAGTGTTACACACATGTTATTGGTATAAAAGTGCAATGCATATATTTTATCTAACTTGTTTTACTAATACTTCATAGTATATCTAAGCCACAAGAGAATATATTTAGTCTATAGCTACAACCTACTGGTTGTATTCATAAGTTGGGGATTATTATAAGACCTCAAATTCAATTTGACATAGTGACTTACAGACAGGTTTAAGTCTTCTTCTCACACACACAGACACATATGAACAGATATTGATATATCTATATATTTATATTTATATAACATATGTATTTATATAATATATAATATATAGCATAATGTTTATTTATATTATATTTTTGTATATATTTCAATAGATCTAACCCAATCTCTAGCAACATAATTAAGTGAACTTGTGATACGTGCAGGAAATTATCTCACTTTATTTAACCAGATATCCAACATTTCACTTTTTTTGCTATTCTATATTTATTGCAGTTGATGATTTCTAAGTATGTTGTTCTGAACCATCATTTGAGGATTTCTTATTTATTAGTTAAGGATGTACAGTTTTCAGAATGGGATTGCCATATTTCTCTGAGACGGGTGATTATGTTGTTTGGCGGAGGATCACATCCACTTGGTAAACAGCACCCTGATCTCAGCAGGGCGTGTCTTCTTTCTTGAACGATACCAGACATCCACAAACCAGTTGAATGCACCACCGCCTCATGGGGGTAGGTATGTGCACATGTTTTTGCTGTGTGAGGAAATGCAGGTCTTTCTCTCTCCCAACACTTCAGCTACCAGTTTACAAAAGAGAAGTTTCCATGTAGGAGGAGTGATGAGTGACAGTTACAACTAGGCCAACTTGCCTTGGCAGGGAGCACCAGAGACAGCGTGGTCTGCTCTTTGGAGAAAGAGGTAGTGCTATGTCCTCCTGTGTGAGGGAGCTAAGTGCTAAGGCCCCTGCTTTAGGAAAAGCAGCCCAGATCAATTATGAATTGTGTCTACTTCTAGTTAAAGCATATACATTCTAGACAAGTAAGGATAGAAAAAATAAAGTCTACCACTAGAAGATATCACCTGGAGAAGACATAAATGTTTAGTAGCCCACACTGAAGATGTCTGCCTTTACTAATAAATAAATATGTATGTAAACACACACACACACACACACACACACACACACACACACATGCCGGGCATAGTGGTTCATGCCTGTAACCCCAGAATTAGAAAGGCAGAGACAGGAGGATTTCAGGTTTGAGGCCAGCCTCAACAACTTAGCAAGATCCTGTCTCAAAATAAAAATAAAGCCGGGCGTGGTGGCGCACGCTTGTAATCCCCGCGCTTGGGAGGCGGAGACAAGAGGATCACGCAGGCTTGAAGCTAGCTGCGCTGGCTTAAGAGACCCTGTTTCCAAATTTAAAAAGATATATAAAATAGGTCTGGGAGTGTAGCCCGGAGGTAGAAGGGCTTCCAGGAACCCCAGTACCACAAATAAATAAATAAATAAATAAATAAATAAATAAATAAATAAATAAATAAATAAATATAAAAAGGGCTAAGGAGGTAGCCCAGTGGTAGAACCTACCTTGATTCAATTCCCAGTACCGCAAAACAGACATGATTCTTATCTCTACATCTTCCTGAACTTCATGATTCCATTGAGTATCAAGAGTTTCTAGATACCTTATTCCTTTTTTTCTTTTTCTTTTTCTTTTTTTATGTGTGTTACTGAAAATTGAACCTACCTCTGAGTTACACCCCAGCCCTATCTGTGTGTGTGTGTGTGTGTGTGTGTGTGTGTGTGTGTGTGATACTGAGGATTAAACCCAGTGGCATACTACCTCTGAGCTACACGCCCAACCCTATTTTTTATTCTTTATTTTAAAACAGGGAACAGAGTCTAATTTGCAGAGGGCCTCACTAAGTAGCTACAGAGAGCCTCACTAAGTAGCTGAGGCTGTCCTTGAACTGCCATCCTTCTGTCTCAACCTTCCAAATACTAGGATTACTAGTGTGTACCACCTCACCTGGCAATACCTTATTCTTCGGATGAGTCAACTTCATAACATGTGTTATGACAATTGGTGGTATTTTAAAATATTGATTATCCCTAGTGTTGGTAATGGGCATACTTTGCTAGAATTCAAAATGGGACAACCTTGGTGATTGGAAGCAACTTGACATTTTAGATCAAAATGTAAAACTACCATGCCCTAGATATGGCCCCAGGAATGCCCTGAGCAGCAGGGTGCCAGAGCCAGTTTGAGACTCCCAGAGCTAATTTACACATTTCAATTCACCTCTAGATATCTAGCAAACAGGTAAACTATCATGAGTGTGTGAAGACTCATGTGACAGCAGCCAATATTCGCTGAGTCAGGTATTGTTTGTGTGCCAGGTATTGTTTGAAGCTTCTATGTGTTAGAAAATTTTACCTTTATGACAACAGTAGATATTATTATTATCAACTTTAATTTGAATATTAAGAGATTGAGAGAAGAAGGGTGCTTAAAGTGACAAGGTGGGCAGTGGCTGGCTAGAATTTGAACTCGAATAATCGGTCTCCCAAGAAATTACCAAAATTAACCATTTACCTTCTTCTTAGGAAATTGCTTTATTCAGCATATTTATAATAGGAGGAGAAAATAAAACCATTTGAATAGTATCACTTCCAAGTGGTTACTGGGCATTTTAAATAGCCACTTAAACTATAAGCAGATCTAAATGAACTAATTGGAAAAAATTATGTTTTGTTAATTGAAAAAAAACCTTACATATAACAAGTTGAGTGTGGTGGAACACACTTGTAATCTCAGTACTTTGGAGCTTGAGACAGGAAAATCTCAGGTTCGCAGCCAGCCTTAGCTACTTAGTGAGGCCTTCCACAACTTAGTGAGACCCTGTTTTAAAGTAAAGAATTAAAAATGGGACTTGGAAGTCTAGCTCCAAGGTAAAATGCACCTGGGTTCAATCCCCAGTTCTACAAAAAAATAAAAAATACTACATATAACATATTACTTTTGTACAATATCACAATGAACACAGTAAAAATAGCAATGAAAGACCTACATTTGTGCTTGAATAAAAATAGACATAAACCTGGATGATATATGCCAAATTGTTGATGGTAGTGAATTCTGAGGTATAGAATTGGAGATGAGAAGGAAGAAAAGATTGTTTTTACTTTGCAGCTCTCTATATTATTTTAATTTTATTTCCATGATTATTTGCCTTTTGGAATAAACACAAAAGATGGAACCGTATCAATACAGAATTAATACATAGCATTGTCTAAATAGTGTCCTTCCTGAAGCCATATTTGGACCAGTGCAAAATGACAGTTCTATATCTCAAACACCTTTTTGAAGTTTATTCTCAATATCCCGTATGTACAATGATGTATTATTGAGGAGGTAGAAAGGAAATAGGCAGATAGGGAAAAGGCCTTGGTAGAAAAAAGTTAATTTCCTGAGTTTCCTGAGGGGCGACAAATGCCTGAAATTCCAAAGGCTCAGAGATAAGAAGGCCAGAGCTTCACAAAGCCATCCTGAGTTTCCTAATCAACAAACCCACCGAGCAAGTCTGGCATTCCTGAAAGGAGACCCTTCAAAGGACTTGCAAATGCCCTATGCAAATTCTCCTTGGAGTCCCAAAAGTCACCCTAACCACAAACGGACTTGCAAGCGGTCAGGCATCGGCCAGTCAGATGGCAAAATGGGGACTTTCCCGCTCGGGACCCCCTCCCCTTTTGGGGAGCTGTTTTCTCTCTCGCAGGTTGTGTTGGCCCTGAGAGAAGGCAGAGTGCATCTGAGGGCACTTGGCTCGGGCGACTCTCGAGTAGTGACCTGAAGGCCTCTGCTGGACATCATGGCTGACCAGGCCCCTAGGGGTGACCTGTACCTCTTTTCTGGCAGATCGTGTGGACTCTGGGAGAAAGTAGTTTGCAACTGATGGGCACTTGGCTCGGGCGACACTCGGGTAGTGACCCTGAAGGCAGCTACTGGACCCCAGAGTTCCGACAGCCCCTATGGGGTGTTCAGCCACTTTTCTCTATTCCCTTCTGGCAGATCGCATGAACTCCGGAAGAAAGCAGCCTGCACCTGAAGGCAATTCGGCTTGGGCTACTCTCAAGTATTGTCCTGAAGGCAGCTGCTGGACCCAGAGTTCCAGCCCCTTTGGGGGTGTTCGGCCACCCTTGCCCCATTCCCTGCTGCTTCCAATAAACCTTTTACTCCCCTTCCTGAGGTCTGCGGGTGTCATTCTTCGCTCACCGTAGACAAGAACTCTGCGGGTTTTCTCTCAAGAAACCCCCGTTTCATTATAGAGTACCGATGCACACACAGCATTCCCAAGACTCCCACCCTCACAATGCAGCCTGCCAGTTCTGAGAGTTGGACCCCACATGCAACTCCTGAATAATTTTAAAGTGGACTAAGAACCATGATATTTCATACCAGCTATGATCAAGGCCAGGAAGAAGTAAAGCTGTGAAGAAAGAATCCAGGTAACCAGGGGTCAGGCTGCACCTGGTTTTTTCTGAAGCAGTGTGGGCCCAGTGAGTAGCTCCAGGTCATACTGGTCAGATCTTTCTCAAAGCTTCACTTTCAGTTAGATGGGTAACCTAGTTTTGCACAGAAAAGGGCTTTAGGGAGGCCCTGGAGCCGGCAGGGGAGGGCTTGCTACAGCTGGTTTTGCTTATCTCTTTCCCAGCTGAGTCTAGTGAGCTCACATTGGTAGCTTGAAATCGGCTCTGATGGGAATGTTTACACCAGAGAAATGGGTAAATGCTCTAAGTCAAGGCCTCTCCAGTCCTTTGAGAAACACTTAGCCACACGCCACTGCCCTCAAGGCACTTTAAATCATTAACATGGAAACTCTGACAGTCGTCCAAAGGCTTCAAGATCACACTACCTCCTTAGAGAAACTCAGACGGCTCCACCCTTCCTCTCGCCTTTTCTAAAGAGTCACAGGAATAAATGCAACACTTAGATGGTGCTTGTCCTGTATCTAAGGAGGACGAACCTTCTTCTGATGGCCCAGCAGACCACCAAAAGATTCTGTAGCCTAATAGTTACTTTTTGCAGTTCCCTCACCACGCCTTGAGTCCCCACTCTTAGAATGACAGACAGAAGGAAAATATTTCTCACCATGATCTGCATGGGAAACAACTGGAGGGAGAAGAAACTGCCAAGGCAGATCCCCTGCAGACTCATCTCTGCATACCTGGGCCCTGTCCACCCTTGCTGTCACCTGACACCCAGGGCAGAAGTCCCACTCAGAGTACTTCCTCCCCAGCTGCTTCTTCTTCTTTGTCCAATGTTAATCACAGCACCCAAGTTGACCTCTCCTGCGAGGAAGGCCATTTATTTCTAGGAGAGAATATCATAAGGTGGCAGGGACAGCAGCGAACTCTGCCTTTTACCCTTACTGTGGGCATTTAACAAGAAGTAAACAAGTTTAAAACTGGCAGTGACAGCCGCTATGCCAGCAGCGCTTCTCGCCAAACCTGTCTGGGTGCTGGGCCTAAGGGGGTTCTCGCCCCAACACACCTCTCCACCCAGCACATAGCCCTCGCTGCCAGCAGTGTTCCGCTTCTCAGACTTCAGCCTGTCAGTCTGAAAAGCCATGATACCTACCCCTAGATCACAGAGGTATGTAAAGCCAGACTAAGAAAGCTTTTGAGCTAAAAAAGACCCCAGATTATCTTGCCAGACATGTTCTTTTACAGACAAACTAACAGGGAGCTGTGAAGTGACTTAGCCAAGATCACATAGTGCACTAGGAAAGTGAGGACCAGGACTAGGACTGTCTCCCTCCCAAGCCTATGCTTCTGGCTGTTAATTAGTCTGTTACAGTTGAACTCTTTATCACCTTTCAAAGCCCAACTGAAAGGCTTCACTCTTCCTTCCTTGGACCCCAATTGATTATCATTCCTGCCCTGCCTCCTCAGAACCATATTTCCACTCTGCTGTATCTTTCATGAAAACCATTCTTCTTCCTTCCCACTCTAACACACACTCATTAGCTAGAACTCCTGTTTCCTCAGTAGCATCTAGTTTAGTACCTTATACTTGGTGGGTACTTAAGAAATAGTTACTGAGTGAAATTGAATTTACTCTGAGCTTTCAGTTGATTTTCATGGTAGTGGCTCTCAATTGCATGTGGATAGGAAACAACTAGAAAGATTTTTTAAAACATAGATGTGTGAAATTCTGATTCAAGAGTTATAGAGAAGGTGGCAAAAATAGATGTATTTTTCAACTAGCCGGTGATTCTGAAGTGTGAATCTATTCATTTTTCATTTCTCAATCTCTCTTATGACAAACTAAAGTTGTGCAATGATTAGTAAGATTAGTATGTCAATGAGTTCAGAAAACATGCCAAAAAAATACGGGTCCATACCATGCCAGACCATTATTTCATAAAGAGAGCCTTTGTTTCATTAACAGAGAACTCTAACTCAAAAGCACTCAAATTGACAGTGTGTGTGTGTGTTGGGGGGAATCTAACTCTGTCAAGTGCCATCCTCACCAAAACTCTTTTAATCCCAAAGCTGAGCTTGAATTTTCTAGAAGTAGAAGAGAGTCAAATCACGGCTTTCCTTGGATTGCACTTGATGGGGAAGCCATACCTTCAAAGAGTAGATAGGCATTTTAGAAAGAAATAAAGAGCTTAAACAGAGGCTCCTTACTACACAGACAATCTGCAAGATGATATGCTCAATTAGTTGATGTTTGTAAAGTGCTTTGATCTTATAAAGCAGTGAGATAATCCCAGGCCTTGTTTACAGAATGCTTTTCTCCCAAAGGGCTCCAAGCGCTACACAGGCGATGAGCTGGATTCTTGTTTGCCAGTTCAGAGGAGCGCTCAGATTAATTGGGGAGTGGTGGCTGTTTTGTAGGCACCCTGGAGGGCATGGGGACATGAGGAGGGTTATTGTAGTGGACCCAAGGAGGGGAATGATCACAGATGCTTGTCTCGTTCTAGGAGTCACAGCTGACTCTCGCTGCTTACTTACAGGCGATGTATAACATCGCATAAACATTATCCACATCTGTCTCCCATATTAGGCTGTGAGCTACCTGGGTAGAGAAACTGAGCCCTTAGTTTTGCGTTATCTGTTTTTTGCCAACTTTTTTGACTTGCACTCAGACAGCTCTCCCTATCCCTTCCCCACCTCCAGCCAAACTGGTCTTTCTCAAACATACCAATCTTGTTCTGTCCTTTAGACTTTTTGCACAAAACGACCACCATCGTTCTCTTCTTTCCAATACTCAGCTTTCAGCTCAGCTGTCACTGCTTCTGGTGGTTCTGGCCAGAGTGTGTAGCTCCTGGTGCCTCTCAGTGCACTGCCCTCAGCCCTGCATATCCTTGGGTTCCACATCCAAGGATTCAACCAAATGACGAGCGAAAGTACATGAAAAAATAATTCCACCTAGCCAGGCGTGGTATGCACGCTTGTAATCCCTGCACTTGGGAGGCTGAGACAGGAGGATCGCATAAATTCGAAGCCAGCCTCAGCCACTTAGTGAGGCTCTCAGCAACTTAGTGAGACCCTGTTTCCAAATAAAATATAAAATAGGTCTGGGAGTATATCTCGGAGGTAGAAAGCCCCTGGGTTCCACCCCCAGTACCACACACACAAAAAAAAATAATAATTTCACCTATACTTAACATATGATGATTTTTCCCTTATCATTTTCCCCCAAACAATAAGTAATTGTTTGCATGGTACTTATATTATATTAGGTATTATAAGTAATATAGAGATGATTTAAAGAGAATGTACATAGATTATATGCAAATGCTATGCCATTCTTTTAAAGCAGATGAGCATCTGCAGGTTTGAGGATCCACAGGGGGCTTCTGGAACTAATCCTCTACAGAGGCTGAAGGAAAACTGAATTCTGTTTCATAGCTGCTTTGTTTTCTTCATAACATTTTAGTGATTTTTTATATTATTCATATTATATCATGTTGCTTTTTTATGCAAAAGACAAAAATAAAATATTATTTTGAGTGGTGTGATGTTCTTCATTTCTTCATTTTTTTCTTTTTTTTTTTTTTTGCGCGTCTGGGAATGCAGCCCAGGGACATTCAACCTCCGAGCCACACCCCCTGCCCTATTTTTTATTCTTTATTTTGAAACCAGGTTTCATTGAGTTGCAGAGGGCCTCACTAAGTAGCTGAGGCTGTCTGTGAACCGAGATCCTCTGGTCTCAGCCTCCTGAATGCTGGAATTAGAAGCATGCGCCACCACGCCCGGCTTCATTTTTTCTTATTTTTATTTTATTCTTCATACTCTGAAAGCTTATTAAGAATAAGGGCTATAGCTACCTTGTTAATCATTGTAACTCTAGTACCTAGAAGATTTTATGTGGTCAGTAAAAGACTATTGATGGAAATGTTGGTTATTTCAATGTCATGTAGGGAGATTAACAAATACTTGTTAAATGAACAAATAAATCAACTAATGCCAGGTTTATAGCCTGTGCTGATGCTTCAGGATAAATTCTTTACTTCACTAGAGTGCTGGTTGGTCCTTTTGGTCACAAATTGTACAATGTTGGATTAACATACTTTAATAATTGCATACTTATGTTTATGGAATACTTTATAATTTACAAAGCACTTTCACATACATTACCTAATTAAATCTTTCAACAAGATACTTATATACCCACATAGGTATTAATTGCGCAAATGTTCCTAATAGAGGCAGAGGCAGAGGCAGAAAGATAATAAAAAAGAAATGAAGTGCACCCACTGAGTTTCTGTGCATTGAAGCAAGGAAGAACTAAACAAATAGGGCTCAGGCTGATGTATCCTTTGAGTAAATGAGGGCTAATGTTGCCAAATCTTTATATTTATAACAAAAAATGAACCAAAAATCTCTAACATTTTACATAACATTTCTTAGTTTGTAAATGTTTATGAATAATCCTATAACCAGTTCCTCAAACAAAACAGATCTGTAGACCAAATTTAGCTAGTTGGCCATAATTTTACAACCTCTGGTACAAATTGACAATCTAATTCTTGGCTCTTAGCCCATGTTACAAGGACCCCTCAAACCTGCTGATAGTTCTTTTGCATTTTTTCTTGCAATTTTCTCTTTTTTAAAAGAAATTTCCATTGCCTATTTCTAGTCCCTGCTTTTAAAAGATTTAAGATTTAAATATTGCCTGGATTGAATAACTGCCCCCAGATACTTTTGTCCCCCTAGGTCTTACACAGTCCTGATAAATTGAGCTATCTCTCTTCCTGTCATTTCCCTGCTCTGAATTCTCCAATTGTTTATCCCCAGCTGCTCTAGATTTTTTTGTTTACCGGCTGTGAGGCCATGGGCAAGTTACTTCACATAATTTCTTCTTCTTTTTCAGAGTGTGATTGATAGCACCTAACACATATTTTGCTGTGAAGATTTAAGGATTTAGCTAATACATAAAGGAATGAACACTGTTTTTATTATAAAGTAGAAAATCACCAAATGCTAGCCTTTTGTTAATAGTTTCAACAGTTATTCAATTCAGTTAAAATGCCTTAACAAAAGTATTGAATTCTGGCTCAGAACTATCCTTTTATCCTAAGTTTTAGCACCTTAGTTCTAGTTTTAACATTTCTTTCCATCTTTATTTTTCAAAATTCCAGCCAAGATTCAAATTTTCTTACTTAAGTGATAACGATTTCTTCTTATTGAAAAATTTTATGAGGACAATGTTAGTGATGATGTTGACCTTTCCAGCTTTTCATTTCTCTCCTAAATTCTTCAGTTCTCTGAACTACACTTTCCTATCACTGAAATGTAATCAATGGAACATAATATTTTGGTTATATAAGCATTTTGCATTTTTATTCTTGTGAAATTAACCTGTATGACTATAGAAAGATGGGGGGTAAGCTCTGTTTTTGTATTGAGAATAGAATCCCAAGGTATTCTACAACCCCAACCTCTTATTTTTTATTTAGATATGGACTTATTAAATTCCTGAGGGTCTCACTAAGTTGCTGAGGCTGTGATCCTCCTGTCTCAGCTTCCCAAGTACTGGAATTAAAGGTGTACATCACCATGCCCTACTTCGGGTAACCTTTTATAGCAAGATTTGCTACATGTCTTGGTTCTAGCCCCCCCAAAAAATTGAAATATGGCTCTCATTTGGGTTTGTTTTGTTTAGAAAACCATAATGATTTCAATTGTTCCCTCTTCTCTTCCTTGCTGCCATATTTAGGTTCTTGTTTTTTTTTATGTTGATCATAAGCTTCTTGCAGGAAATCCTTTATCATTTCACCAATAGAGCTCCTCAAGCCAGGACAATATGCTTTTCTCACTTTAAGTGATGACTGGACTCCTGCCAAGCCTGCCGGAGTGGGATGGCCCTTGGTCTAAAGACTTTGGCTAAACAAACATATATAATTGTACCCAAATATAGAAATCATAGCTCTTACAACCTCTGACCTGCTTTTCTTTTCACTTTATAGTATACTTTTTTTTTTGGAACCTCATGAACTTCATTGCATTTCATGAAGGTGACACACCTCCTGCCTCTCTATGCCAGGCTCTGCTTATTGTGCCTGTGCATGGAAGCACCGGCCCTTTAATGCCTCCCATTCTATGACTTCAAGATTGAACTTGGTGTACTTTCCGAAAGCCACACCTTCCCCTGGCAAAGCCAAGGACCCAGAACCATAAGCAAACACTGGAGCTGGGCAGGTTAGATGAGGGCACATTACCCCATTTTAACAACTTATCAACAACTAAAGGGGAATTGCAGAACATTTTGGTTGGCAAGGGAAAGAGATCACCTAATCTGTCAAGTTGCCCAGAGGTAATGGAGTCTTAATTACATCTATAAAACTTTAAAGATCACAGGATCTTTCTTTTTCCATCTCCTCACCCACACTCCTTACCTCCCACTCCCCAGCTTTAAGGAACATATTTGCTTTTGCATGGGATTATTGAGTTCACATCATCGTTTTAAGTTATAATGAATGGTTGTATGTGGTATTTGTAAGGTCAGGTGAATGCATAAGGCCCCAGTGGGAATAAGGCTGTAGAAAAAAACAACAACATTTTGATCCCTTTCACAATTCATTTCCTGATGGTATGGAATAAGCCCATCAAGGGTAGGAAATACCACCGTAACAGTTTTTCCTAGGGAGGCATGAAGGTGCACAGAGCATTTCTGGATCTCTTTCTAAAATAACAATTCTAGTAAGATGCCATAAAAGGTTGCTGGGAAGATGAGATGAGGTTAAATTCCCACCTGAATCCCATATCAGTTGTTCCAGCTCAGACTTATCTTGGAAACCTATCATCTCAAAGAGGAACTTCCAGGTATGTTTAAGTGTTGAGTAAGGAACACTGTTTTGATTCCAGGAGCCAGATTATCTTAACCACACAAAAGTAATTGAATATGGAAAGCTTAGTTTTTATGTAAAAAGTTAATATTCTCTATGCTATATAGAAATTGCTGTGCATTGGGCTAGACTACACTTATAGATGAGGAATCTCATCTATAGAAAAATAAGAGGGTTGATCCAAGAAATTATATTGAAGTGTATTTCCAGCATTATGTCTGTTTCCATTTTAGGGTTCCAGATAGACAATGAGTATATAAGAATGAGTAGTCATTTCATAAACATATGATATAATAATGATATTGGATATTAAGCAGAAAAATTCTATGATCAGTGATTTGTTCTAGTCATTTTAATCAGGCAGTTCTATAAAATATTAATAAGGGGAGGAACAATGAACTGCTGTGTTGCAGTAAATTCACTGGAAGGCTTTGCGGCTGAATAAGCAAGAGATAATTAAGACCAGTGACAGCAATTGGAATAAAGAATAGAAAATCAAGAAATGTAAGAAGTTTTATTCAGGTAGATTTGGTTTGATTTGACATCTAATGAAGAAAGGAGGGGGGGGAAGATGTTTCATGATATGAACAGAAATAAGGGACACAGAGGTTGTGCAAATAAAGGTTATGTTTCACTGGGGAAATACTAGTTGCTATCCCAGCACTGAAGTATAAAAAGGGATAGTCACCTGAGAAAATTAATGTGAAATGATGACTTCCAAGAGGAGAGAGCAGCCCAATCTTGAGGTCAGCTGGGTAACCTAGGAGGAGGGACCCAACGTAAAGAAAAAAGATATGGAGAAAAGGAGAGGACCCTGGAGAAAGAGGATATATGTTTTCAAAGATTACTTATGGAAAAAAATTTGATAAATATATACAGATCTCAAGTGTGGGGAAAAATCCCTCAGGAAAACCTAAAAAAGAGGACAAGAAAATGTGAAGGAAAAGCTAGAAGATTTATAGAGCCAGTTCCGAAATACCTGGCTTAGTTTCTAAGTACAAATGTGGGAAGCCAGGGTGATATAAAGGGAAGAAAATGCAGACTGCTCAGCGATCTCCTGATTGCAGAGCATAAGCTGGGGGCCTATTCAGTCCTGGCTTCCTGCTTCACTCCAGCTGTGGACTCAGCTCTACTCAGGGTTTGGGTCAAAGGGATCTTTGAACCCTTTCTCTGCAAATGAGTACTAGATCTGTTTGTCTGTCCTTCCTGAAGCTTAAGGCTTGATCAGGTCCTTTCTTTGTCACGGATCAGCAAGCAGCCTTTTTTCTCTGATCACATTGCCTTATCTGTGAAACTGATTCTTGTCCAGATACCTACTTCCCTAGCTTGCCATTGGAAGTAGATCCAGCTGGAAACTTAACATCTGTTTCTGATGCCTCTACTGACATGTCAGATCAACACCAGCCTGCACAACCAGCCAGCACCTCACCAATGCTGAGAACAATGATTCCTAGTGTTTCTCAGTTTCATTCATCCTTTTCTATAGAAAATTCAATTTAACCCGTTTTGCTCCATTGGTCCAATGTGGAACACCTATAAAAACTTAAATTCAGCAACTACTGCATATACTACTAAGGATACTACTATAATAACTTTGAAATAATTATGTTCAAAGAAATTGAAAACTTGGGACTTAATGTTTTAAAGATTTAAATAAGTGAATTCATAGAAAAGCTAAGAACTCACCCTGACTTAAAGAAAGAACTCAAAAATATTTAATATTATCATTCTACTAAATTGTGCTTTAAGCCTCAGAGCTTGAAGTCCATGTGTAGCCACCAAAATAAGAATCACTGCCCATCCTTACAACATTCTGAATTGTACAAGGAAGAGTGGGAAGCCAATTTTGTTTTATGCTTGTGTTACTAGGTGAACTCCTATGCTAGAATGTACAATTTGAATCAAGGTATATTTCTTTCTTTATAGAGCACACGAGAGTGGGCTGAATTTGGTGGAGGAGTTAAGGAATGAGACTGGGGTTGGGTTCAGTAGCAATGGCTCCTTCACAAGTCACAGCCCAAGTTTTACATGATCCATATCTCTTTGTAGACTTCATTATGTTAAATCAAGTAATAGACCAATTCTTCCAAATGGAAAGGAAATAAAGCTCTGTTCCCTCCTCTCTCCCAGGAAATATTGCCATTTAAATTACTTATCTGAGCTGGGCGTGGTGGCGCACGCTTGTAATCCCCGCTTGGGAGGCAGAGACAGGAGGATCAGGCAGGTTCGAAGCCAGCCGCGCACGCTGGTTTAGGAGACCCTGTTTCCAAATAAAAATGTAAAAATAGGTCTGGGAGTGTAGCCCTGAGGTAGAAGGGCTTCCAGGAACCCCAGTACCACCAATAAATAAATAAATAAATTAATTAATTAATAACTTGTCTGTATGCATTAGGTTAATGTTTGGCTAAATAATTATGACACCTTAAGAAGAAACACTTGGCATAGCTTTCTTCATGAAAGTCTAAATTATGACTTTCAATAATTTTCCTAATGACAATACATGACAGACATGTTTTTTAAAGCTGCAATGCCAAGCAAATGCCATTAAATGCATGGATATGGGTGCTCAAAATATATGCATCATTGTCATATTTTCACCAATTGTACCAATTAACATGCCTATCAATTTTAGACTTCTAAGCAATATATCTGTTTACACTTTTCCAAGTTAAATATCTGTCCATCTGAAGAGAGTTAATGTGTACAACAATGCTTCCCATCCCATGCTGCCATGACAGCCCTTGATTTAGCATTCTGGTCACTGTCTTATGTAAACAACTCCTTCTGAGGAGCTGCCCCGGACCCTGCTCACACATCTGTTTTAGCAGGACATCTCAAAGTAAATGTGAATAAGCATTCTCTGTGGACCTAGTTGAAATGCAGGTTCAGATTCAGCAGGTCCTGGGTGGGGCCTGAGATTTTGTGTCCCTAACAAGCTCTCAGGTGTCACAGACAGAGGTTGAGTAACAAGCACTGTGGTTAGCTTGGAGTCTGTGTACCATTCAAGTTGGTCAGATTTTCTCTTAGCCCATCCCTCCCTCCTCATCTATCCTTTCTTCCCACTCCTCCCTCTCTCCCATCACCTTCTTTTCTCCATAATTCTATCTAACCCCTTTCTAGTTGCTAGTTTCATCATTTAGGCCAAATCCTCTAGTTTCAGTCCCATTTTTGTCACCTCCTAAGACCTGGGTGTTCCCTGATGCCATAGGCAATGTCTGTATTTAAATAGGAAGCTTTGCCCAGAGACAGCAGTTCTATCTAGAAGAGCTTTTGTTGTGTATGCAAAGGTAATCTAACTGATCTGTGGGCCCTCCCAGTTCACTTCTCTGAAATGTCTAGGGGATCCTCTCACCTCCTCCTACAGCTGTTCCTCCCTGTGGAGGTGTATTGATTCCTAATAATTTCCCAAGAGTGGTTCTATGAACTCCCAAAAGGGGGTCATGACCCCTGAGACATCATTCTCAGGGAAGGGTTATTTATTTTTTCTAACTGAGAAGAGAAGAAGCTTTCAATAAGGATGGTTTTGATTTATTCTTCTGTTACCTGGTACAAGTATTCCCTTCTTTTGCTTTAAAAAAGGCCAAAGGTGCCAGAGTCCAAGAGGAACCTGTATTTCTTTATAGGGTTTTGTGTCCAGAAATAAAAATATACTTCAAGATGCATAATTTTAAAAAGTCCATAATTAAAGTTATTTCAAGTGGTGGTGATATGAATTAATTTTTCCATTTCTCTTCTCAAGTGAAGGCTGGTAACTACAATAGATGTCTGACCAAGAGTAAAAATACATCAGTTTGAAAAATTAAGAAAGGCTCATCTTTGATTGAATTATATGAAGTTATTGGCATTTTGATTTTTCTGGTTTTCACTCTTTTATAATGATAAAAACATAAAATGCTATCAGTAATTTTTAATTATTTTATGTTGTGGAAGAATTTATTCAACTGAAGACTGTCTTAGAAGCCCAATTCAACACATAAATGGAAGCAGAGCTTCCATCATTGAAATGGAAGAGAAGATCATAAAATTATAGGAGGCCTTTGCTTAGAATTATAAGTTCCTACTCTAGGCCCCAGCAAGGCCAGACTGAAAGTAAAAAGTAGTAAAAAAATGAATGAAACTGGAAAATATTATACCAACTGAGATCAGCCAGTCACAGTAAGTCAAGGCCTCTATGTTTTCTCTTATATGTGGAAGCTAGAGAGAAAAGAGGAAACATAAGGGACCTCAGATAAATGAGAGAGACCAGTAGAATCGTGGAAAGGAATTGGGGGAGGGGAGTGGTAGATAAAGAAAATTGGTAAGGGAAACTATTCAAATAATACTGTGTCCATGTTAGAAGGTATCATTACCAATCTCATTAATATGCATGGAGAGGAGTTGGGTACCAGGGTGGGATCTGGAAGAAAACACACCATACTGTGTGCATGTGTGTTTGTATCATTTTGAACCTCACTACAATGTATACTTACAATGCAATAATAAAAGTATTTTTTAAAAAGTAAAAAATGGTGCTCACTTCGGCAGCACATATACTAAAATTGGAACAATACAGAAAAGATTAGCATGGCCCTTGCGCAAGGATCACACACAAATTTGTGAAGTGTTCTATATTTAAAATAAAAAAGAGAAAAAAGAGAAAAAAAATAAAAAAATGAAATCAGTCAGACTACAGCTTTATATCCCAAAGCCAAAATTAAGTTGTTTCTGGACTTTCCAAAATATCATGGAGAAAAGAGAAAAACCACATTTCCCAAACAGTTCAGTTTCAATTGGCCTAATAGTGAAGTCCTCTCTGCTTTAATTCTTACAAATAAATAAATAATCTATAATCTGTTGTCAACTAATCAGTGACTGGTCCACTTCTCTGTTTATACCTCTCAAGGAAAATAACAGACCACTTTTGTTTCTATTTCTGCTCTTTTCAAACCTTTGATGTCTATAAAATCAACCTTTTTTGGTTGAATTTTTGTAGTCTTCTAAGTATAGGATCATGTCAAATGGAGATCATTTCAGTTTTCCTATTACTGTTTGTATTCTTTTGATTTCCATCTCTTGACCTATTGTTCTGGCTAGAGTCTTGAGTACTATACTGAAAAGAGTAGTGATAGTGGGCATCCTTGTCTTGTTCCTAACTTTAAAGAGAATTCTCACAGTTTTTCCCACTGCAAATTAGTGCAACTGCTATGGTGACCAATGTGGAGATTCCTTGGAAAATAGAAGGAATAGTAATGAAGGAAATAGTTCTATAGACATTATGTACACATATGAGAATGCCAATGCCAATATCAATATCATGAATGGGGAAGGAGGAAGTGGGGAGGAAGCCAAGGAAAAGCCCAAGTGCTGTGTGCATGTATGTCATTATCATGATGAATTGTGATATGAAATTATAATGCACAAATAAATATATTTTAAAAACTAAACTTTTTCATTCAGCTCACTGGAATACTTATTCTATTATATGAAATGAATGTTGCCAAATTATAGAATCAGAAGTAAGACCAATTAAGATCTTTAAATTTGTTATAATTTTATCTGTTTTTTTCAGGACGCAGAACTTAATTGAATTGCTCCCTCCTGGACCTAGAAGATAACTTGGATACACCTCCCAATTTTTTTTTTTTTGGGTGGTACTGGAGTTCCTGGCAACCCTTCTACCTCTGGGCTACACTCTCATGCCCATTTTTATATTTTTATTTGGAAACAGGGTCTCTTAAGCCAGCAAGGCTGGCTTCAAACCTGTGCGATCCTCCTGTCTCCGCCTCCCAAGCGCGGGGATTACAAGTGTGCACCACCACACCTGACTACACCTCCCAATTTTATGTGTGAAAATCATTACAATAAAATGTTTAAGAAATGGCACAAATAAAAGCTATCGTACAAAGGAACAATAAATACCAGACTGAAAAAAACTTTCATATGATGACTTGAAATATATCAATGGATACATAAACATTCAAAAGATGTTTACCAAAACCAGTGTAAGATCATCAGTTTATAATGTGTGTAAATGCATGCTGAAAATCAAATGCATGAAAATTATGTTAAACTATGTTTAAAAACAGATGTTAAAAATAGCAAGACACCTGTAATCCTAGTACTTGGAAGGCTGAGGCAGAAGGATCACAGATTCTAGAACAGCCTTTCAGGACTCCCTTTATGAAACAAAAAATTTAACTCTTTGTTGTATTTTACTCTCTATCAAGATGACTGACAGATAGTAGGTAATCTTACATATTCTTTTAATTTTTGATGGGATGGTTTATTTCAAAATTACATTAATCAACTAAGATTTATCTGTCATTTTTATTTGAGATGAGACTAAATAACAAATAAGTGAAGATCAGTTCTCTCTAGTCTTGTGGAGTTCAGGACAAGTAATTAGAGCAATGATTTCTTGCGTTATGCTTCACCCTACAGTCCTACTATACATCAAGGGGAGCCTAAAAAATAAAAGTAACAACACAGACGAATAGAAGGGCATGCTGCCTTGAGTTCTTATCAGAATGTTTATTACTTGAAGCAGCCTTTTCTTATTTAGCTTTGGGTATGATCAAACAAATATTTGAAATTCCTTGGGAAAGAGTACCATCCAGAATAAAGAGCTACACCCCACCTCTTTTTCCATTCCTCTAGGTTTGGTGCTATTTTTTCACTCTTAACACCTGCTAATAAAGCCTGTCTACTCAGAAAAGTGAAAAAAATTTCCCACTACTGGAAATGTATCTAAAGAAAATGAAGCCAGATTGACAAAGAAGTTTTAACACCATGTCCATGCAGCATTATTCATAATAGTCAAGATATGAAATCAATCTAAGAGTTCATAGATGAATGGATAAAGGTAATCAAGTATACATGTACAATGGAATATTAGTAAGTATTCAAAGAGAAGGAAAATTCTGCCATTTGTAACAACAATGGGTAAAACTAGAGTATATTGTCCTAAATAAAGCATGCCAGGCACAGAAAGAGAAGATCACAAAATCTCACTTATACATGCAATTTTAAAAGGTAATCCCATAGAAGCAGGGAATATAATGGTGGATATCAGAAGCCAGGATACAGGGAGAGTTGTTGGGGGGATGCTGGTCAAAGGATAAAAAAGTTCAGGTAAACAGGAGGAATAAGTTCCAGAGCTCTATTGTACAACACGATGACTGATGATAAGAATAATTAATAGTAGATTTTAAGTGTTCTCACCATAAAAATGATAAATATTTGAGGTAATGCATCTGTTAGCTCAATTTAGTCATTCTATAATGTTTATATTTCTTTTCTCTTTCTTTCTTTCTTTCTTTCTTTCTTTCTTTCTTTCTTTCTTTCTTTTTTTTTTTTTTTTGGTGGTACTAGGGTTTCTGGAAGCCCTTCTACCTCTGAGCTACACTCCCAGGCCTATTTTTTTTTATATTTTTTATTTGGAAACAGGGTCTCTTAAGCCAGCACGACTGGCTTCTAACCTGCGCGATCCTCCTGTCTCTGCCTCCCAAGTGCGGGGATTACAAGCGTGTGCCACCACGCCCGGCTAATGTTTATATTTCAAAATATCATGTGGCCCGTTAGGTGTGATGGCTCATGCTTGCAATCCCGGTACTTGGGAGGCTGAGACAAGAAGATCACAGGCTCAAGGACAGCCTCAGCTACTTTTTGAGGGCCTCTGGAACTTAGTGAGACTCTGTTTAAAGAGTAAGAGGAGCCAGGCCTGGTAGCACATGCTTATAATCCCAGCATTTGGGAAGCTGAGACAGGAGGATCACGGTTTGCAGACAGCTTCAGCTACTTAGTTAGGCCCTTTGCAACTCAGTGAGACCCTGTTTCAAAATAAGGAATAAAAAATATAGGGCACGGGGTGTAGCTTGGAGGTAGAATGCCCTTGGGTTCCATCCGCAGTATGTATGTGTGTATATATATATATATATATATATATATATATATATATATATATACAATTTTGTCACTTACAAAAAATTAAGACAAAATAAAATTGAAAAAACATGATATTTGTTCTGTTTTTTTTTAATTTGAACCTGAGCAAATACTGCTATTTTGAATGTTCAGTAACTTTTTAGCAGATCCTGAATATTGGTGATACTATATCACTGAGGGTATGGATTTTATTTTCTTTCTTTTAGTATTACTTCTTCTTTTGGTAGGCAGCTAAGTTACTTGTGATCAATTTGATGAGTTTTTTAATTTATTTTATTAAATACTGATTTGAAGAGGTTTAGTGTAATTATTAGTGTTGAGAAACAGCTCTTTGGAAGTCTCTATTGAATGTCTCAGGTGTTCAGTAAGATTTCTCCAGGCTAAATATGAATTTGAATATCTCCCAGCCTTCTTGGATCTCTGAGAATTGTTTCACTTTCAGATGTTCTATTTTTTGCCTGGCCTCCTGAAAATTCACTTTAATTATGCATAGCTTAATATTCAGTGAAAGGCTTAGGGAGACCCTCTTACAAGAGTCTTGACCTCTTTCTCTGTAAATCGTATACCTCTTTGGTATTCTGTCCTAAAATTTCAGTTGTCTCCACTGCACTATACTCAAAGTTCTGTCTTTTAACTAGAAGAGAGCTCTGTGCCCTGTGCTCTGTGCTCTGTGCTGTTTAGGTTCCCCTTTTTGTGCTGGGCTACAGATCCTGGGTTATGACCTATATTTTTAACTACCTGGCTAGAAAATAGGTTATTTGAGTTCAATTAATTTGCTATTTGAGTTCAATTAATTTGTTTAAGTGACTCACAGAAGTCAGGAATACCCTTTAATTACAATCGCTCGTTTATTGTAAGAACATTACAAAGAATACTGATAGATGAGAGAGATGAACAGGCTTGTGGAAAGAGTGAGAACCAATCATGCTTTATCTAGGCTCCAGACCAAGTCACCTTGGGTTTTGGGGGAGGCTTTATTATGTAGGCATGATTGCTTATATCTTTGGCCATTGGTCATCAACCCAAATTTTAGCCTTCTCTCTCTTCCCCAGAGATTGAGGTAGCACTGATAGTCCTAATTTTATAATGCTTTAATCTTGCTGGTGAGCAGATTCCATTATGAAGCCATTTAGGGGCCCCCAGCTACCAGTCATCTGATTGTTCTTATTAGAATACAAGACAATCATCACCCTAGAGATTCCAAGGGTTTTTGGAGCAGTGGGCCCCAAATCAATGGCAAAAACCATATATGTGTGTGTGTGTGTGTGTGTGTGTGTGTATGTATATATATATGTATATGTATTTTTTTCTGTGTGTGTGTGTGTGTGTGTGTGTGAGAGAGAGAGAGAGAGAGAGAGAGAGAGAGAGAGAGAGAGAGAGAGAGAGAGAGAGAGAGAGACTGGAGATTGAATCCCAAAGCACTCTATCTCTGAGATATATCTCTAATCCTATTTTGTTTTTTATTTTGAAACAGGATCTCACTAAGTTACTGTGCACTGGCCTTGAACAGTAATCCTCCTGCCTCAACCTCCTAAATACTGAGATTATGGGCATGTACCAAGGTGCCAGGCTCAAATATGTGTGTTTTGTATCACATATATGTAATGATTATATAATACTATTGTTAGCAAACCATTTTCAGGTATTGATTCTTATCAGAATCCTGTGGGGCAAATAGGAGAATTGTTGTTATTGATCTCAATTTGCAAATGAAAAAGATAATTGAAACCCAAGTAAAGTGAATGCAGTGTCAAAAGGTTATTCGTGTCTCATATTCAAGACTTTTGATTGAAAATCCAATGTGAATTTTACTATATTTTACTGTCAATTCAACAGCAGAAAACTTATAACATTTCACATTTTTAGAAAGTTATAGCCAGGCATGGTGGCGTATGCCTGTAATTTTAATACTTGGGAGGAGGAGACAGGAGGATCTCAGATTCAAGGATAGCCTCAGCAACATACCAGACTATCAGCAATCTAGTGAGACCCTGTTTCAAAAACAAAAAAAGGGCTATAGTGTAGCTTAGAGATAAAAAAAAAACCCTAGGTCTAACCACTAGTAACACAGACACACACACACACACACACACACACACACACACACACACACACATGCGTTATCACTTTATATGAATTTTAAACCCCTCATCCAATCATATGTTAAAAGTAACATCAGATGTGGTGGCAGACACCTGTAATCCCAGTACTTGGAAGGCTGAGGCAGAAGGATCACAAATTCTAGGTCAGCCTCAACTACTTAGTGAGGCTTTCAGCAACTTAGTGAGATCCTGTTTCCAAATAAAATATAACAAAGGTCTGGGAGTATAGCCCGGAGGTAGAAAGTCTCTGGGTTCCACTCCCAGTACTACCAAAATAATAATAATAATAATAATAATAATAATAATAAATAATAATAATAATGATAATAATAATAATAATAATGAAATAAGATAAAATAAAAAGGGCTGGTAGTATAGCTCAGAGGTAGAACATCCCTAGGTTCAATTCCCATTACCAAATACAAAAATAAATAAATAAATAAAATATACTGGGTATGTACTATTAATTCTAGATGTCTTTCTGAAAGTTACAGGGAAGAGTCAAGGGTGCAGCACAGCTAAAATAAAGTATTCTAACGAAGAAGGCCTCCAAGGCATGGGATCTAAAAGAAGAGGATCTCAATGTCCAACTTTTTGGAAAGAGTAGCTTTTCTAAAATTTGTATAAGGCTCCTTTCTGAGTTTGGCTAATCAATCTCAGCCTGTAACCATTTCAGTTTTAGAAGACAGCTTATAGTCATCTATTCTATGCCTCTCGTTTTCAGAGGAGGCCAAGGTTAAACGATAAAAGACAGCTCAGAAGAAGCAGAGACTGTTCACCAGACCCAAATCCCCTGGCCATTAATCCTGATTCAGCATTCTTGGGTCCTTCCAGAATTCCTTTCTGCAAAATTTATAGTATTCAAGATAGCATTACCTTCTTTCACGGGAAGGGCCTAATCCTTTAAAAATAAGGAAAACTGGCAACAGAAGGGAGAATACAAATTCACACAGCAAAATCCAGACCTGAGTAGGAAATAAATTACAAGCTCCTTTAAGCCCTTTCTTGCCACACTGACTCTTCCAGTAAGCATCCAAGACAAGGGAAACTGTCAATCCACCGGATATCTCAGCACTGTGCTTGTGGTAGTGGCCCTTGTCTTAGTGAAAGTAGGTCTCTGAAGTTCTCCAGGAATCTGAGTTCTGGAAGTCAGTTGAGAGAGACTGAATGAACTCTGTGCCCATGACTTATCTCTAATTGAATCCTGGCTGATTAAGAGTCCCCCAGCTCACTTTTAATTGAAGGCTACTTGGTGAGGTACATCTTTAGCCTTTGTCCCTGGCACTAAGGTCATTGGCTCTAAAGGCCTTCATGGAATGAGTCATGTGCTTACAATGATCCTTGGGGAAGCCAAATAGGCAGGCTGCCAAGTTACCTAAGTGGCAGGTGACCTTCAACAAAGAATATGGGTCATTGGTTTCAGGTCATGCTTAGAATCCTGGAATACTTTAAATCAACTACTTAATTTTTATAAACATTTGATAACCCATTACTGGGGCGGTAAGGGATGTAAGTTTACAGGGGTGGGGTGGTAAAGTCATTAGGAGCCAGTTCCTTGCCAGTACCTCTTCCTCCATGATAGGTAGAGAGATCACCGACAGACACAATACCTTATAAAAATACTCAATATATCAATAAATGAAGTGAATATATATATATATATATATATATATATATATATATATTTCACTGTTATGTGTATGAATGTGTATGCTCCTTGAATATACATGTATAAATACTGAACTCATAATCTAAAATGCTTTTCAAGAAATATCTGTATATGAGGCATAATTATTCTTAGATTGACTCAATATATATGCACATTTTTTCTTTCTTTTTGTACTGAGGTTTGAATACAGGGGCATCCTAACAGAGGAGGTAGAAAACAGAAAGTATTACAATGCAAGGGGAGTCACATTGCCTCTGTTGAAATGTGTTATGGGATTTAGCATTTCTTGCTAATAGGAAGTATTATCTACGTTACTTGCAATCTGCTTTTCCTTGAGCCCTGTGGAAGAAGCTTGTAAAACCCTGTGCCTCAATACCTTTCTTTATGACAGAGGCAGATAAGATTTAATAGAGTTGTTGTAAGGAATAAATGAATTTATATAAGAGGCTTCTCAAAGCAAATTTGGCACATTATAAATAATAACTCAATTAAAAGCTGTCTTTGCTAAAACAAACTTTGTCTTCCTATTCATACAGTTTTATAGTGCATTTCATAAATTTTATTTTAAAAGTCTCATCAACACTGTGTCTCATCCCCTTCTTTCAAAATTATCTACAATATATACAAGAATTTGCTATACTATGATACACTTTACATTAAAAGTTATATTATAGAATCATGTTTAGAATATATTGACTATAATTTAAATAAAGAAAAATGTTTAATGTAAATAATGTTTAATAATTCAGTAATGTTAATTCTATAATTAATTATAGAATAATGTTAATGCTTATGCATTAATGTATGATAATATATATTTTATTTATTTATTTATTTATTTATTTTTGCGGGTCTGGGGATGGAACCCAGGGGCATTCGACCTCCAAAATACACCTCCTGCCCTATTTTTAATTCTTTATTTTGAAACAGGGTCTCACTAAGTTGCAGAGGGCCTCACTAAGTAGTAGTTGAGCTGTCCATGAACCCTGATCCTCCGGTCTCAGCCTGATAATATTTACTGTTAGATTATATACTACTAAATGAAGTTATAGTATAGAATTTATAGAATACTATAGAATATAAAATTATGTTATAAAATAATATTTAGATAATGTAAATATGTAAAATAATGTTTAGTTATAGAATAATGTATAATATGAACAATTTTTAATAATTTAATGATGTTAATTTTATAATATTATAGAATAATGTTAAATTATGGAATAATTCTAATGTTTAAACAATATTAGTGTTTAATAATTCTTAATGTTATATATACTTTTATATATACTGTTATACATATATACTGTTATATATACTGATTATATATATATATATCCCAGGGGCATTTGACCTCCGAGCTACACCCCAGTCCTATATTTTATTCTTTATTTTAAAACAGGGTCTCACTAAGTTGTGAAGGGCCTCACTAAGTAGCTGAGGCTGTCCGTGAACCATGATCCTTGGGCTCTGCTACCCGAATGCTGGGATTACAAGTGTGTGCTACCACGCCCTATATATATATATATATATATGTGTGTGTGTGTGTGTGTGTGTGTGTGTGTGTGTGTGTGTGTGTGTGTGTGTATGCTGTTAAATGAAGTAGAATGATTTTAAAGCAGTATTAAAGGTGTGTAAAATTTATTTGGAACAGTGTAAAAAGTATATAAAATTTATTTGGAATAGTATACACCAGACTACTAAAATTGTTATTTATATTTGGTGGAATTTGGGGTGACTTTTATTTTCTTTCTTCTTAAATTTCAACAAGGAACACTGCTATGATTTGGATAAGTGTCTTTATAAAGGCCACATGCTAAAGGCTTGGTCCTCAGCCTGTGGTACTACTGGGACGTGGCAACACCTTTAAGAGGTAGAGCCTATAATTGAACCAGGTGGCAAAGGCCTGTAACTCCAGCTACTTGGGAGGCTGAAGTAGGAGGATCACAAGTAACAGACTAGCTTGGATTACTTAGTGAGACCTTGGCTCAAAATAGAGAAGAAAAGGGCTGGAGATGGGGCTTAGTGGTCTAGTCCCTGGGTTCTATCTTCAGTGTGAGGTGGGGGGGTAGCTGGTAGGAGGTCTTTGATCACTGGGGCACGTCCTCAAGGGAGACAATGGGCGTCCAGATCCTTCCTGTCTCTTTCTTTGCTTTCCTACCTCAGTGAGGTGAGCAGCCTGCTCCACCATGCACTCCCCACCATGATGTGCTGATTCTCCACAGGCCCAAAGTCAGCGGGGGCCATCTATGGCCTGTGAGCCAAAGAAAAAGCCTTTGTTCTTAAGAAGCTGATTTTCTCACGTCATTTTATAGTAATTGAAAGTTGATGAATACAAAAGTAGTATGCTTTAAAAGAATAATTAAAATTATTATTACTGTTATCATTATTAGATATTAGAGACTGAGCTAGAAGCATTGTACCTCTGACCCACTTTTTAGCCTTTTTAATTTTTTTTTATTTTGAAACAGGTTTTCTCTAAGTTGCTGAGGCTGACCTGTGTTCCTTTTGACTCAGCCTCCTAAGTACTGGGATTACAGGTGTGTGCCACCACACCCAGCTTTGAAGTTACTGTAAAGAGAGTAATTCAAGCTTGGCTCCTTCAGGAAATTATTTGAAACCAGATTCCATTTACTCCAACTATAAACATACCAACCACAGTGACTTTAGTGATTTCATTATTCTAGGCCTCAGCAAGAATAAAAATATCTCATGTTTTAGTTGGTTATGTAGGTCTAGGCTGATTTTTTTTTTCATAGAATGAATGTTACTGAGCTTTGGAAGAGACCATAAAAATCATTTGGTCTGACTTCTCCATACATAACATGCATCCTCTATCACATATTCAAGCATATTTTGAGTTTCAATGATTTCACTAAGAATTCAGAAACTCAGGGGCAATGAAGTCTATCATTACACAGGACTCAGATATCTTTTACTTGCATTAAACCAAAATCAACCTATAAAGAATTAGAAAAACAGAAGAATATTTTTCTCTAGAGTAACAGTCATCATACTTTTTAATGGCTAAGTCTTTACACGCTTAGAGTTTTATTTTCCCCATATTCTCAGACCAAAGCTAAGCCCTTCCTTTCTTCCAGTAGCTCCATATTTCTCTCCACTGTCATGGCCACCTTCTTGTCTGAGCCACCTGGGGCTCCTCAGCTCACCCGCTGAAAGGGCCCACTCACCAACTACTCTTGGCTCCGTGTCCTTCTCAATCTCTGCATAGCCACACAATACATCAATCGGATCAAGACACGTTTCACTGTTAAGTTGATCCCTTGTTCCCCATTCTACAAAAAAAAAAAAAAACTAAACAAACAAATAAACCTAAACAACCCCTCAGCCTATCCTATGTCCTGTGTGAGCTTAGCCTTACCTTACCTTCCCTCCCTCCTCCTGTTCTCTGCATAGCTGCTACTGGGGGCCAAGCTCTTTCCTGCCGCCCTGCCTCACCAGCTGCCTCTCCCTGCTGTTCTCAAACCATCCCTCCTCACTCTTCAAGCATCACCTGAATGGCCCCTCCTCCGCAACGCCATCTACCTGGTCTATATTTGGAGGTGGGTGCATCAGGTTGAATTGAGCCTCCTCTCAGTTTGTGGCACGCTACCTATACTGTTTCATGGGAAGCCTCCTGTTGTTTAGTCATGGCTCATGACCTTCCCCACCACTTCTCCATCCTTCACCATTAGGCAACCTTCCATATGTTTTATATGTATTGCATTATGATCTTTTTTGTTTGTTTTTAATACTGAGGGTTGAATCCAGGGGCATTTTCCCTTTGAGCTATATCTCAGCCCATTTTATTTTGAAACAGGTTCTCACTAAGTTGCTGAGGCCGGCCTCAAACCTGCAATCCTCCTGTCTCAACTTCCCATGTACTGGGATTGCAGATGTGAACCCGACTGCCAGGCTCTCTTTATGGTTTTTAATGATGGGGTTTTCTTAATCTTTCCCCACCTCTAGTTCACAAGTATATTTTCCTACATTATTATGCATTAACTTTACAGTTTCACATTTTGTATTTAGGTATTTAAACCTGTTGGATTTTTATCTTTAAACCTGGTATAGAGTAATAATTTAAGTTTTCTCCAAATTCTAAGACCCTTTTATGGATTACATTTTCTAAGCAGTCCATTCTTATCCTATTAATTTATAGTACAATCTTTTTCTTCTAATACTACATTGTCTCTGAACCATCTGTATTGTTTCATTGGTCTGTTTGTATAGATTTAGGCTAGAATGTCACTGCTTTTTATGTCTGGGTAATAGGATAGATTCATGTTGTATTTGACCGAGTACTACAATAATGGCAGCCTCAAAACAATCTCCCATGAGGAATGGTTAAAAGAGCTAATAAATCAAAGATCACCTTTTGCCCCACCCCTGCAAAACAAAACAAAACAAAACAAAATTTTCAAATACTATTTTTACACACAAATTTTAGAATATGGTCTTTAACACTCCTGAAAATATCCATTTGGAATTTTTATTAACATTTTGCTAAATTTAAAGGTTGAGCCGGGTGTGGCGGCAGAGACAGGAGGATCGCGCAGGTTCGAAGCCAGCCGCACGCGCAGGCTTAGGAGACCCTGTTTCCAAATAAAAATGTAAAAATAGGTCTGGGAGTGTAGCCCGGAGGTAGAAGGGCTTCCAGGAACCCCAGTACCACCAAAAAAAAAGGTTGAGAAAATAACTAACCTTTTTATAGAAAAAAAAAATCTAAGTAGCTAAGGCTGTCTGCGAACCATGATCTTCCAGTCTCAGCCTTCCAAATGCTAGGATTACAAGTGTGTGCCACCATGCCCGGCTAATTTTTTATTTTTAAAAGGAGAGTTTAATAACAGAAACAATTTTAGATCTAAGAAACATTCCCTGATTAACATCCAGGTGAGGCCCATGAGACCTGACTGAAAATCACATATGATTTTCGCACACTCTTAAATAAATGAGTATTAGGTCCCTAGGAAAGTCATGAGTTGTCAGTCCACAGCCCATAACAGAGTCTTTGCTGCTGAGAAGACATTATCAGGTATCTCAAACCTATGCAATTCTATCCAGTAGCAAAATATTTTCTGCAACAATGACATTTATCAGAGGAAACGATACTGGATGAGCATTGACAATGATTTCTTCAATCAACATACATTTAGTGAACACCAAAAGCTGCCCTAAAGACCTTATTTGCCAGTGAGAGAGGAAGATGTTAATTAAGGAATCACACAAATGAGCATGAAATTCAGATATTAAAAAGGGCTATGAGATATATAATGGGAATTTTACCTACCTGGAAGCAAGTAGGATAGTGGGAAAAGGTATACAGAAGAAAGAGATGGTTATACTAAAGTGAACTGTACAGAATTTTATGATTCTTGTACTAAGTAGATTTTTCCATATATAAGATATAGATTTTTCAATATCGAATAAGCAACAAAACTTGGGGTGCAATGAAGGAAAATAGGGAAACCATTTTAGTTGTTCTCTGAGATAAACTCCCAAGGTGAGGAGCTCTTAGGGCCTTCCTGTGATATCATCCTCCTCTCACATGCTACTGTGCTGGAGATGCTCGGGGATAAGACAACAGATGTTGTCAAAACATGTTTCTTATTTAACCGGCCAGATAGCGATCTGGAGTTAACTACAACTGTAGCCTTAGCATCTGAGACCATGAGTGGAACCGATGGATATGTGTGCTCTTTTGAAATCAGATCCTAGAATTGGTGGGTTTTGACTCCAAAGAGAAATGCAAATATTCCAACCTAATCCAACCAGTGCCTCAGAAGATACCTTTCTCTTGATCAAAACACACATAAGTAAATGCTGTCTAACAATTGAATAACAGCCTTTTCAGAAAGTAGAGTCACTGCTTTGGCTAATGGCAGCCAGCCTCACTTGTTTATTTCCAGGAATGAAATGTCTACTATGTCCTCATCTTGGTTTATCATTCAGTATGGGTGCATCATAAATAAGACATCAGACATTTTAAGAGATGATGAACAAGGGTGTAGATTGGGAAATTTTGAGGAGGTAGGATTTGTTTTTAAGTGTCATTTTATTTGGGTCTTTGAGGTAAAAACTTAAATATCTTATAAATGAGTGGCAGTTAAAAACATTCTAAAATGGTAAGCAGATAGAAATGAAACCCCAAACAAATAGTTTGGCTACAGGAAAAACAGGAAGGAGGGAGGGGGAGGGAGGACGGGAGAGAGAGGAAGAGAAGTTTAAATGGATCAACTCTGCAACCCGAGAACCCAACACTAACTTTTACTAGCTTTGTGACCATAGACAAGTTACTTAATCTCTTTGAGCCTCACTTTAATTATTTATGAAATGTATCTGTCATCTAAAGAAAATGTGAGGTTAAGAGGAGTTACTATGTGTAAAGTGTGTGGGATATCAAAATAGTGAATAGATTTGAGATTTCTATTATTTGGCCTTTTTTTCCTCCCCCCCCCCCCCACTTCTGCCTTACAGTCATGACTTCATGAACTTTGTTTCAAGATCTAGAAAAATACATGAATAACAGTCAAGTGCCTGGTCCCCTCACAGTGGCTGGAGTAGTCTCCAAGTATTTGGGGACCACTGGAAAGATTTTCTTTTGAATCATCACAGCCTCCTTTGGTAGTCTTGGTGTAGCTTCAGTTACCAAATATATTTCAATGATCTCCAATCTATACTTCTTCTGGAATCTCAGATTTAAATATCTGATCTTGGATTCTCCCATCACTTCACACTCAATACCGTGTAACTTCAGAGGTGAGGTAAGGGCCAGAGTAAGTTCTTCTAATTGATGGGGCTGGTGCTTATTTTCTCATAAATTTGCTTCGAATTAGTAGAGATCTCAAATCTAAACAGAACAAAGCTATTCTTCCATCAAGGAGAAATGAAAGGCAAACTGCCCTTATAAGATCATTCCAAAGGATTCCCTAAATCATGACGTCACCAGCCACCTGGCCAGTGAAGGAAGGAGTGGGCATGAGGTTCATTCTAGGGTCATTCCTTCTCTCTCTTATCTTTATTACCTTCAGCCTCATCTTTACAATAAATCATTTCATTTTGGGGGGATTGTTGTTGTTGTTGTTTTGTATAGTATTGGGGATTGAACCCAGGAACATTCTACCTCTGAACTAGACTACACTTCCAGCCCCCTCTTTTGTTGTTTTTTTTTTTCTTTCAAACAGGGTCTTACTAGGTTGCTAAGAGACTTCCTAAGTTGCTGAGACTGGCCTTCAACCTGAGATGCTCTGATCTCAGCCTCCCAAGTACTGGGATTACAGGTGTGCACTACCAGGTCTAGATCCTTTTCTGTGTTTGTAATCTATAAATGAAATTTCCAATCCATATCAAGTTCTACCTCCCTGCTTCAGATATTCATTTTGCACCTGGATTATTTTAACTGTTTCTAAGCCAATCGTCTGACCTTTAGCCTTGGCTTGAGTCCTTCCCAACCCAGATGACCTCTCTAGAATGCAAATCTGGTGATGTTTCTGCTCCATGAACAGGCTGGAATTGTGTCCCATGCCCTGTGACTGGCCTTCACTACCTCCATTTCTCATGGTCTCTTTGACTTCATATTTAGTTTCATTAATACTGAACTATTTTCCTTATTTTCTTTCAAATCATACTTTTGGATGACTTCACAGTTTGCCGATGCCTTCACAATCTCCTCTCCAGAACTCCTACTCATCCTCCAGGGCTAACCTTGGGGAAACCACTCCAGGAAGCTCTCCCAGATGCGTAGCTCTCAGATGGGGTTCCAGGAGAGCTCCCTGGGCCCCGTGGATGCCTGTGCAGGCCTCAGCGGCTTGCTGGTTGCTGCCTTGCATTGATGATGCCTTGCATTGATGAGACATAGCCTCCACCCATCTGTGTGGTGAATGTCTATAACTCAGGGATTTCTGTCCTGCATCTCTGGCACTATACTTGACTCATCTGCAATGCATACTTAGTGAATGAGGCTGAGGAAAATGTGTCCTGAAAATGTTCACAGAGATAAAGCAGAGGTTCTCAACACTGGCTGCATATAGGAAACATTTAAGAATCTTTTGAAAATACAGATGCCAGCAACTTACTCCAGTCCGTTGAAGTCAGAAACTTGGCAGGGCAGTGTGAGTGCTTAGGCATTTAAAGCTCTCTAGGTGTTGAGGAGGTATGGCTGGGCTGGGGACCACTGGGAAGTGATCTTGTGAGTGGTATTCCAGAGACAGATGAAGTGCCGATGCTTAAAGCACCTCTAAATTCTACAAGGTGGTTGCTGATATTGTGCTGATAGCTTTTCTCAAAATATCTCCCCCACACATTGTAAGGTTCTTTTGATTTGCACTCAGGTGTCTTGGTTGATTAACCAGGCACCAGACTGTGGGTCACCCCATAATTTAATGTTATTGAAAGAGTATCCACCAAATATAGACATACATTTGTTTAAAACAGGGAGAAAACAGTTTCAAGGGGAGTTTTACATGCCTCACGCATTCATGTCATGATGTTAGGAAAAGAAGTATTAAGTATAAATAATTCCTTGTTCTCTCAAAATGCCACATTTGGAAAATTCAAACCTCCCTTGTCACTTTGTTTATGGGGATCACAGTGATGATCAGAAGGCTTGTGTTCTTTTATAAGATGTTATCTGGGCCTACTCTAAAAAGCACAGCACTACGTCTTGACTCTAGATGCTTTTATAATTAATAAGACTTGTTTTACCTGGGATAAAAAAATGCCAGTTTGAAATTATTATTATAAAATAATTAGTGTTTGTAGGAGGGATAAGTAACTATACTATTTTCTCATTCAGAGTGCTTTCTAAGAAGATGAATATTTTAGAAATCAACATAAAAACACTTTAAAAATGAGAAGAAATCCTTTTTAGACGGTCTAATGTTAAGAGAAAAAATACCTTGGAATATTAAAATCTCAAAACTAATATTCAAACTCTCAATCTGTTTGATTAAAAAAGTTTAATGAGCTGTAAAATAAATACACTTCCATTAAATATTAAATAAATTATTTACAACTTGAAAAAATACTTTTTATCTCCATGCATCTCTTTATGTACAGAAATAAGACTTAGCATAAAAAGTGACAGTTGAAAGTTTAAAACCATCAGAACAAAATGTTCCCATCTTCTTCACTGAATGGAGGACCAATTCGTCATTGATGGTTGTGACCCGGTAGTTACTCCGATCTGATAACCTATTAGAAAATAGAGATAAGCTTAATACCAAATTTGTTTTAAGAAATTTTTTTAAAAAATCAGAAATCAGAGTTTCTATCAAATTTTTCTATTATGCTTTATGAGGGTTGGATCAGTCTTTCATTTCTATTCAGGTTAAGGGACTACTTATAGAAAGAAAGCCACAAATGCTAACTAACATCAGCTGCATAAAGTTCTGGTTAATAAAATAAAGTGACAGTCATGAAAAATAGGTTTCCTAACCAAATTCTCTCAGTAGACATAATTAAAAACAGAGATTAAGTGGCTCGGTGTATTTACCATATACAGGTAATTTAGGATAATTAGTACCAAGGGCATAATAATAGTAGCTACCAGTTAATAGGCAGCCACTATGTGCCAGCACAGCATATTTCTTTTCCAAAAATCGTTCTGGGACCTGCACTGAGAAATCTCAATGGCACTAAATAAACAAAGATCAACCCTTATTTTTGTTGGTGGTCTTAGCTTCAGCACATTAAACCAAGACATTAAAATTTTTTGATTCAATAAAAACTGAATATAGCACTGGTATGAATAGTTATCCCATTCATGAGTTATGAGACTAAGAGTTATCTGCAATAGGTCAGAATGTCATGTCTGTACCTAACCAATGCTAAATGTAATGGTTCTCTAAGAACCATCTGGAATGTTCATGGACAATAAAAGTTCTGATTCATTAGTTTTAGAATCGGGCATAGGAATATGCATGTTTATCAGGCATCTCTCAAGTAACTTTTAAACCAAATGAAAGTAGAAAAAGCAATGACTTTAGGATGGGACATTCTTGAATGTTTGAGTAAATGAAATTCCTTGATTTCTTTTCCTCCCTCTTCCTCTGGAAGTTTTCTTCATGAGCTCCCCACTTTCACTATCAGTGAAATATCCCTCTTCATTCCTTCTTACCGTCTACCTATACCATGCTCAGCTCATTTTATTTTGCTTGTTTTTTTTTGGTACTGAGGGTCAAAGGCAGAGCCTTGTACAGGCTAAGCAGGCACTCTAAAACTGAGCTACACCCAACCCTATAGTTTTTAAGAAATAGAAATACATAATCTTACCAAGTTATCCTCAAGTTTGTATCCTTTTCCCTGAATACTTCCTTTCTTCAAAGATCATTTAATCCAGTCTCCATTTTCTCGCCTTTTTAGTGTGAGCACCCTAACTTTGTCTCTCTACCATGTGAACTCAACCTATCATTGTAATCTTATCTCCTCTAACACTCTTTTGAACCAGGTTTTTCCTAATTCTAAAGTGATCTGCTCCATCTTTCAGTGCTATCTTTCCTTTCTCTTCCTAAGTACTTGTCTCAATCTCATCAGTCCTTTAAAGCTTTCTTCCAACACCACCCTGAGTATGTATCTGTTCCTGCTGCCTAGATGCATCCCATTGGATTCTTTCATCCTTCACTAACTCCATTGCTTCCTTTCTTATGACACTTATTTTACTTCCCCTGGTATTCTGATTCCTTGCATTTTTCCTATCTTTAAGTTCTTTGAGAAATTGCTCGTGTTTATATCCCTTTTCATACTATAAATATTTCTTTTTTTGGAAGTGGGTATTGAAGTCAAGGTCATTCTACCTCTGAGCTGTAACCTCATACCTATTTTATTTTTCATTTTGAAGTAGGGTCACGCTAGGTTGCTGAGAATATCACTAAGTTGCTAAGGCCGTCCTCAAATCTATGATCCATTCTGTCTCAGCCTCCCAAGTACTGGGATTACAGGTTTGTGCCACCACCCAGCGGATAGTCCATTCTTAATTTTGAACTCAGTCCCATACTCAATACTACACTGATATAGCCACTGTTCCTAATGTATCCAGAATTAACAACATGTTCCTCTTTCCCCTTGAGATAATAGCATTAACGTTTCCAAAGTTATCGGATGTGATCTGAAGACACATTTCACACGTCCCACCTGCGTGCTCTGCGTCACGCGATGGCGCGTGCACTTCTACTTTCTTTTCTCAGTTTCTTTTGTTCTTCTGCATCTCCTTCATATTGCCTGAAGTGTCGTTTCCGGAGCCTTTAGAGAACAAGACAGTCTGCTGTTACCAAAGTTTTATCCATCTACATGTTGACTGGTGTTTTTCTAAGTACAGAAGGTTCTTTCTTATAGACAACTAAACACTATACTTCACACTATACCAAGACTTAAATTCAACTATAAAACACTGCCGATGTTCTCTGATAAAGGGGCATTTATGTTGCCTTTATATAAACACATTTCCAGAGAACTGAGATTAAAATGTGTCTTTAAGATGTAAACTTTCATAAAGTATAGAACAACATGTCCATATTGGGTTTTTTATTCCCCCTTAAGAATTTAGCACAGCTGCCATGCATAACTAGAAGAGAAGATCATGGTATACTTTTACCATAGGACTTTAAGATTACATGAAGGATTTAAATGATTAGAAATTTTTTAAATCACTTTGTAATACAAGTTAGGTTTTATTCGCTTCTAAATATCAGTATTTTCTTCATTTTATTTATTGCTACTTTCTTCTTTAAAAGCTCAATAGTTCTATTTCTAGTAGGTCTTCAATCAATCTACTAAACATCGCCATTAAAATCATAGAGCTTTTCTTTTGATGTTTAAGAAAAAAATTCACTTCAGCCGGGCGTGGTGGCGCACTCTTGTAATCTCCATGTTTGGGAGGCGGAGACAGGAGGATCATGCAGGTTCGAAGCCAGCTGCACTGGCTTAAGAGACCCTGTTTCCAAAAATAAAAATATAAAATAGGTCTAGGAGTATAGCCCAGAGGTAGAAGAGTTTCCAGGAACCCCAGTACCACAAAAAAAAAAAAAAAAATTCACTTCAGCTATCAAAAAACTCTGGCATCTGTGGCTTAAGCTTTAGCATTTAAGTTTTATGTACAAAAAGAATATAAGAAAAAAGGAAAAAATTCACGGCTGAATTCTAAGAGTGCCAACGTGTCGTTTCATGTTGGCACATGAATTATTTCCTAAGAATTATTAAATATTGCAAGTTGAATAATTAAAAGTTTAATTATTGCGAAGCACCTTCCTTAACTATGAATCTTTTTTCTTCTATGTCAAATAATAATGGTTGTCTGAGGGTATCTTTTCTAAACACATTTGCATATCTGACTTGAGGTACAACCAGACCAGAATAAATTCTAGGGTGTGCAAAACAAATTTAAACTGTACATCAAACTTTATGCTCATGATAAAACAGTTTTTATGTGTCATTTTATCACTATCTGATTTGAATTTAAGATAATAGTAAACAATGGCAAAGATAATCCCTGATTTCCTGAAGGGCAGTAGTGGCAGATGATGTACACCATCCAGTTGTTAAGGTAATTTACTAAGACCTAAAATTAGACTAATGAGTCCATTGCTTTTTCCCAAGCTCGAGTGGCACATGAGTCATCAGAGAGCCATTCATGCCCTCCCCCAACTTCCCTCCTTCAGTAACTTCTACTCTGCAGACAATGCCATTTTATGTACCCATGAGTGCCTACTACCTAGGCCAGTCTAATTGGGGCATTCATTGGTCATGAAGTGAAGAATGTGATGTGCTGTTAGTAATGCAAGGAAGACAGATAGAAACTACTGGAGCAGAGCAGTAATAGGATTGTCCCTGCTTCCTACACAATGCCATATAGAGGAAATGTTTGCTTTTTAATAAGTTCCCACATGATTGTTACTTGACAAGAATGAAATAAGCATAAGCTGTGAATAAATTAGCACCATGCCATGAAATTACAAACTCAGAATTTTGCATTGCAAGATGAGCAGAGACACATTTTTTTTTTTGACTGTCAATGTGCCAATGTGAAGTTCTTTGTGATTTTTAGTACTGAAGTAAAATGTATGTCAGATGCTATGAATCATACCTTAGTTAGTTTCTGGGCAGCTGGCTTAGCCTTAAAATATTCACAGAAGATACCTGTACTTTCTGATATTCAAAAGTAACCATGAGTAGAAACTTAACATGCAATAAACTATTAATTTTTAAGCTCAAAGACTTTTAGTTCTAGAAAAAGACTTAACATGTTAAGTTTCAGTCATAGGCAAAGTAATATACGTTTCAAACTATATTCTGTTCAAATATTATGTGCTATTAAAAGGAATAACTCATCTGAAATATGATGGGGAATGTGATAGATATACTAAAAAAGAAACTAATCTGCCATTATTTTAATAATAAATTTTAAGTTGTGCTGTACTCACTGGAGTGTGATAACAACGGCGGTAGCTATGACGCTTACAGCAGAGACAAAGGCAGCAATGGCTGCAAATGTGATTTTTGACAAATCACCATCAACCATACTGTGTGTCTTCATGGACTTCTCTCCACACCGCTCCCCAAAGTAATCCTGATGACAGCTGCAAGCAACCCACATTCAGAAGTCATAATCAATAAAAACATTCGATATATTTCAAGCTTACTTTCTAGGTCAAAAAGAGCCCTTTAATTTCAACATAAAAAAGTATGTTTTATCTCACAATCATGAGACAGACAATGCATCCTAGCTCAAGGTTTACTAGTATCAGAACAAGCTGAGCTGAGTTGGAGGTATGACAGTACAAGAAGATACACCTGTGCTTCTTTCATGATCAGCTGGTGAGTTTGGCAACTTAAACAGTTGATAGATTATGCTACCACTTAGTGTGTTAGAGGAGAAGGGGGCTAGAGTAACATGAAAGATTATGTGAAAAGTATATTAAGCCCCCTTTTTAAGAAGAGGCCATTATGAAACAATTATTGTAAAATAATGATTTATGCCAGGGTTTATTCTGGTTAAGCAAAAATATAGCCCACAAATCTCATCTGGCCATATGCCTGGTTTTTTTTTTTATAACCTGCAAGCCAAAAATAGTTTTAAACCTTTTAAATAATTACATTATAATTACATTTATAATCCTGGCCCCCAAATCCTAAATATTACTACCTGATCCTTAAAAAAAAAGTTGGCTAACCCTTAGTTTATACATTGGAAAAAGTGGTTTTCTGTAGCTAGTGGTTTCAGATATGGTATAGGAAATATACAATTGTACATAATTTTTAAAAACTTACTTGCATGTTACTACCTCCAGGTTCTCTATGTATTTGCATTCTCCATGAATGCAGAAATTTTGAAATTCTGTATCACATGGATTTTTCTTCTTTTTGATTCTTCTATTTTTTCCATTTTTGCCTCCTCCCTTTTTCTTTCTTCTAGGTTTACTTGAAGTCTTTTCACCTTCTGTCTTGTTTTTCTTGGGTTTAACTACATGTTCAACTGAAAAAAGGAAATAGGATTTTTTTTTATGACAACAGTATATCTTTGACTTGAATCCATGAGACAATTACAGCAGGGAGCTCATGGGATGATAACCATGTTTGTCTCATTATTTAACATGATACACACAAAATAAATGAACTGAGAATATGTTCTATGGCACTTAAAAATCGAAACCTCTTAGTTACTTTATTAGCTTACATCCATATTTCAAGTTGATTCATATCATTATCATCATTATTACTGATAAGCAGAGTTATGAGTCTAAAAAAATCCATTAGATATTTTAACTATTTCTTGAATTCTAATACATCCCAAGCTTTTGGTAAGGAGCATCAATTCACCTAAACCCCAATATGTACATTGCTCCCCACATGTTATAGATAGATGAGGAAATTAAAGTTTAGTGAAGACAAGTAACTTGCTCTAGAATAAGCAGTTAGAAAATGATGTTGGGATGTTGAAACCTGTTATTTTTCCACAATCCTATGTTTTCTTTTGGAAAAGGTCAGTGCCATTGATTAAACATGGTACTTTGGGTTATATTTGTTGATTTCTTTACTCATACCCATAATGGCCTTGTGTTCATTATCACAGTTGGAAATTAGTGGGCACTACTTGTGGGTGAGAAAAACTGAAAATGATCTATTATTCAATTTTTTCCAGGTCCCAAATTATAACAGATCTTAATGAATTGATACCTCTCAGGGAGGCTCATTTCTATGTTTCGTCTATTTGAAGGTGGTCCTGCAATATTTGTGCTCTATGCCTCAGAGATTTATATTATCAAGATATTGGTTCAGTCTTAGCCTTATGCAGGGTGTAACTTACATGCTGAAATTAGGGAGGGGAAGTTTCTATTTAATGCTATGCATTTTGTTACACTAATCCCTTAGTAGGTTTGTATGATAAGATATTTAGCAAACAGAGCCCAGTAAAAGAGAAAATACCACTAGTCATAAAGGTCATGCAGTGCGCATTAAATAGAAAACATAAAATCATAGTGAAGGTTAAGAATATCAAAGATAGAGCCTCTCTAAGGAAGTGACAAATATTATGAATATTTCTGCAGGTTATTATAATAGCATTAACAAAAGTCAAATTAGGAGTAAAGCTTAATAGGTGGCTATGTAATTTTAATATTGAAACTTTCCTTTGATTAAGAAGAAAAGTACAAATTAAAGTAAGTCTTCCAAGAGAAACATTTTAAATTATATTACTATAGTTTGTGAAATAGATGATAAATCACTGACAAAATAAAAAACTAACATCACTATGCTGCAATAGATATGGTACCCCTGGATATTTAACTCTTCTTGTGTTATTTTATAATGCATTGTGATTTTGAGCATGAGTCATTAGGCCCATTGATAATATATTTGGCCTTCTGAGTTATTAACAACTTAAGATATCTTTAAGGGGCCAGTTGCTAGACACCGTGATGGTGTAACCTCATACATCCAAATATAAGAATTATAAATGAACATTTCCCCTGCCATACACAACAGCCCACACACAGATGCAGGAGAGCAGCACAGTGTTCACCAAAGCTTTCCCACCTGCCACGCTCACCCTGGTTGCTCCCTGTGGTACCCCATGCTCTCTCTTCACCAGCTACCAAAGCCAGACAGAGGAGAGTCAGGGAAACAGTCAGAAAAAGAAGCCTTAAAGACCACTAAAACCAGTTTGCTCTGCTCCAGGGTGAGTATTCCTGGGATGTAAGATCTAAGTTACCGACAGTCTCTTTTTCCCTCAAACTCCAAATATGAGAGTAATAAACATATCTCTCTTTCTTGGGTACTCATTTGAAACAAAGAGTCTATTTCAAAGATCAGGTAACAGCATAAGTGAAGGATTTGAGGTTAAATCAGGATTATAGACATATGAAATTTATGTATATTTGTCCTTCAGTATTTACTTCTAGCAGTTCCTTCAGTTGTCCCAGTTGAGGAACCAGGACCAGTTCCTCAACACCCACTATTTAAGGGCTAAAAGTCCAGTCCCTCCTACCCCATCACTTTCTTCTGTCCCCTTGAGTTAGAATGCAGTTATCTGGGGAAGGGTGGTATGGGGGAGGGTCTACAAATGCTAAGATACAAACCAGATAGGAATGGTTAATGTCTGCTTCTGTCTCTCAGAAAGGAGGTCAAGTGGCACAGTGGGAAAGAATATAGTATCTGGAATCACACTGATTAGGGTTCTAACTCTGGCTTAACCCCTTGCTGCCTGTGTGACCTTGGGCCACACAACTAACCTTTCTGATAATCAGTTACCCCGTGTGCAAAATGAGAAGAACAATTCCTACTTAGTGAAGTTGTGGCAAAGATTACATTTAAGCGTGGGACTTTGGTTAATGCTCTGGACCTACAGGAGGTACTTAGAGATGGCTCTTCCTGACTCAGTTTACCTAGAGAGGATGCAACAGACACTTTTCTTCTGCCCACATCTCAGTGGCCCCATTTTCCCTTTCTCCTCTACTTACCTCTGACTGACGGATCTATGATATAGCCAGGTAACTGTGGCTCGCTATCATACTCCTCTGAATAGTCATAGTCAGCCTCTGGGGACTGTTCACTCCCAGAAGGCACTCTACTCCTAGGAGAAATCTCACTTTCTGAGAGCTCATGTCTTAAGGCAACCTCAAAGCCAACAGCACTGTGGTTCTCAGAAAAATGTTCCCCTTTCTCAGTGTAGGTGTCATTGAGATCCAATCCAGCAGCATAATGGCCTGCAGGGGAAAGACAGAGAAGAGAAGGGATGCAGCAGGTCGCCTTTCTCACCAGGCAGCTATGTTAGGTAGAAATGTTTACCTTCTGATATCAAAGCAATCATTGCACACACGCTGTTGTGTGTGATTGAGTCACTTAGGAAAGAAAGCAACTTTGCATTTCCCCAAGAAGTGGACTCAACTGTTCCAATTACAGGGCTTCTTTTACCCAGATTTTCTTTTCCACAGAAAGTTTACATTAATTTCCATATTTTTTAAAAGCTGCCAAATTAATCCAATCTAATCACTTAACATATCTAAATAGTCCCATCACTTTGAATTCCAAACGCATTTGCACTTTCTAATGCCATCCTGCCCATTTTGATAGGCTCAACACTGAGATGTCAGATTTTCTTCACATTGACTTTTTTTTTTTTTTCAGGTCTGGGGATGGAACCCAGGGGCATTTGACCTACGAGCTACGAGCTACACCCCTTACCCTGTTTTTTATTCTTTATTTTGAAACAGGGTCTCACTAAGTTGCCCAGAGCCTCGCTAAGTAGCTGAGGCTGTCTGCGAAACCGCGATCCTCTGGTCTCAGCCTCCCGAATGCTGGGATTACAAGCGTGAGCCAACCACGCCCGGCGTTGACTCGAATTTTTAAAAGATTACGCATATAAATGATAAAAAAGCAATATAAATGGTGGCTGATGATAATTATCATTGTTGTCTTGCATTATTACCATTGTAACATACAAAAGAAAGTTGAGCGCTAGGTAAGATCTGGGGCCCAGAGCTTCATCGCACTGCTTTATCTTGCTCCGTATATTAGGTCTCAATAAAAAAAAAAAATAAATAAAAAAAAAATCAGAAACGTGATTTTATCCTTTCTCTGGGACACTGTTTCCAGAAAGGTGAAAATAAAATCCCTATGTTTAATTTAAGCAGGAGGCAACAAACACTCCTGAATCCCCTACTCTCTGAGGCTGGGTTTCTCTGTCTGTAAAACGGAGGTTAGGATCCAGCGACCCACTAAGATCTCCATCAGCGGGACTAAAGGAAAAGCACCGGGATTCTCCAGCACCCTCATCCAGGCTCGGAGGCTGAGGACGCTTTGCTGCTCTCTTCTTCCTGGGGGGTAAAATTTGGGGTGAAAGCTACAGTGACCGCCTCCCTAGGACCAGATCTCAAGGCGCCAAAGGATTTTTTTTTTTTTCTTTCTGCTTTTGCAGAAGGGGCCTCAACAATTGAAAAGCCCACCGCGACCCGGCTCCCGGGGGCAGGTCCTCACCTGAGCCGAGGATGAGCAGCGACAGCACCACGGGCGCCTGCGGCAGCAGCGGGGCTCTCATTGGTCCCCGGGGCGGGCGGCGTCGCGGTCTCTGGGGCAACTGGACCCGCGCGCGGCCGGCCGGCGGGGGCGCGCTCGCGGATCGCGGGGAGGCTCGGGCGCCGGCGTGCAGGTGTGCGAACATCCCGCTGCCGGCGCTCACCTGGCCTTTATAGCGCGGCGGGCGGGGAGGGCGCCGCGGCCCGTGACGTCACGGCGGCCGTGGGAGGAGGCCGCGGCCGCCCCGCAGGTTTCCCAAAACCGCGCCCGGTGCCGGCCCCACCTCCCTCGTGCGTAGACAGCTGCTGGGAGGAAGTAGGAATTAGAGCTCTAGCTGCAGGGAGAAAACGCCGAGCTCATCCTTACTCCGTAGAGTGAAAGTGGCCTCTGGGAGCCAGGACCAGACGCTCCAAGTCCCCGGGTCAAACTACCTGAAAAACTTCTGTCTGTACTTTGGCTGATCCCGACGTGACGAGACCTAACGAGTAAATGCAAAAGTTCTTTGTTAAGGTGTAAACAGTATACTGTAAGACCCACTAAGACTTAAGCAAGGGCAGCCTATCTGTTGTTGTTGTTGTTGTTGTTGTTGTTGTTGTTGTTGTTGTTGTTGTTAATTGAACCCTGGGGCATTCTACCTCTGAGCTATACCTCCAGCCCTTTTTAATTTTTTTGTTTTGAAACAGAGTCTCACTACCTTGGTGAAAATCTTGCTACCTTTCTGAGGCTTTCCTCAAACTTGCCATCCTCCTGTCTCAGTCTCCCAAATACTGCGATTACAGGTGCCTTGCCACATAGTGGGTTTTTAAGGTGGATAAATGGGGGTTATTCAATGAGGAGAAAGAGTCCAGAGCTGAGTTGCTTCAGGTAAGATAGATCCCTCTCTTCTCCTCTCCTCTCCTCTCCTCTCCACTCCTGTTCCCTCCCATATTCTCTCTCTCTCTCTCTCTCTCTCTCTCTCTCTCTCTCTCTCTCTCTCTCATCTAGGGTGTGGGGCAAGGTTAGAGAAAGAGGTGCTTGGTCTCTACTCTGAATGGCCAGGATTTCAAACCACCTCCCTCTCTTTATGTTCTTTACGTGGCCCAGGGCCCTTGTCAAAATTGGTATTTATTGACCTTTTACTCTTGCGAAAACTGTGCCCTTAAAACTTTGCCTACACCATCTCATTCAATAATATTGCTGGCAGTGTGCCATTTCCCCCATTTTATAGGGAGATAAAGGGCAGAATTTTAAAAAGCAAAGAGAAGAAATTGACACAAACGTGTAATGGCAGGTGCCAGGTAGATTTGATTCAAATTCATTTGACCCTGAAGAATGCCTCTTGCCACTCTGGTAAAGAAATTTAGAAATAAACTTATCTTTGAATATGGGCTTCATATGAATACAGTGCACCAATAAAAAAAATTTTTTTTAAATGGGGTTTCTGGTGAGAAAAATGCTAAACCCAAGAGAATAATCTTTACAAGGAACATCTTGGCATTTGGGCAAAGGGTAGTGCCAGAGGCTCTGCCTCTGAAATCCCAAGATCTAGGAATCAACTTAGACCCAGAAAGGCATTTAGTACTCAGGAGGACAATTAATCATGACAAGTAGGTACAATGGAGAGGGCAAGGGAGCTGCTGCTGAGTTTGGCTAACTTTGATGTAGTGGCAACTCCAGGCCTGGATTTTCTTGACTTAAGGATGAGAAATACATTGTATTGTTCTCTCTTTCCAAATGTTTCTTTTACCTGGAGATGCATATCTCTTCCCTGATTGTGCCAGTAAAACAGCTTTTGGAGGAATGTGGGTCACAGTGCACGTCTTAATTCTGAGAAACTTTTGAAAAGCTCACTTACCTTGCCATGGTATATCACATTGAGTGAACTAAATGGCACCATACATTTAATAGGATGAAATAGAGCTGTGATTCATGCCTTCTAATCGACATTAGTTGAAAGTACATTTTTGTGTAAGTGATCTGTTTTCTTTGTTATGGGGAGGGGAGGTAAAGAGGGAGATTGCAATGGCCAGTTTTCAGTTTTTCAGGAGCCCAGTGGTGTGGGCTAGATACATGCATAATACTAATATATCAGGTAGTAAGAAGGTTCCAAGTACCATGGGGGATAAAAAGATCTCAGTTCAGTTTTGCCTATGGTTATCACAGAAAACTTTGTGGAAGGAGGAAATGGCTCCTCAAAGTCCTTCCCAGGAGAAAGTTTAGATGGAAAAAAGACCCGATGCCAGGGACCAAGTGTGGGGACTAAGGCTAGAAAGATGGCACCACTCATTGCAGGATGAAGCAGGGCCCTGCACCGTCATCCTTTTTGGTGGATGAGGCAATTGTGATTCAGAGATTCAGAGACTTGCCCAGAGATTTCAAAAGGGGATGTGGTGACTATTCCGAGCCCAGGCAGCTGGCCTGTACTGTTGTGCCTTTCTCTTTGCATAGGTTTCATTTTTGCTCTAGCTCTTGTTTTTTCCTTTTTTTTTTTTTAAAAAAAACAATTTGTTTTTATATTTTTTTTAGTTGGCAAGTAAAAATTGCTTCTTGTTATGCTGTACAACATGACCTTTTGGTATACGTTTACTTCTGGCGAAATCAAGTTATCTGACAAATGTGATGCCTCCCATTTTCTTTCTTTTGTCTTTGCGAAACAACTCATTTTCTATTTGAGGTAAAAGTAGACCTTTTTACATTAGAAATTGCTTGGCCTTTTTTCCAGTCAGAAATTCAGAGAGTGATCATTGACATTTTTGTGGCATATAACCTAGATCCTGGGGGCACAATGCCTTAGAGCTTGGTGTGAGCTTTAGATTTGAATCAATCTTGGTTTCTGTAATACAAAGTCTGCTACCACATGCTGTTATTTAGTATTTGAAAGACTTAGATTCCTCATCTGAATTTTTTTTTAAAAAAGCCTACCTTCTGTTAAGCAGATCGAATGACATTGTGCTGAGCAAGTAGTACAGATCCTAACATATGGTGAGTGCTGAGTAAATGTAAAGTTACATTGTTAACCTTGACATCAGGAGATGCAAGTGCATTGAAGACCTGCAAGACTCTTATGAATGAATGAAGCTACTCACACAGCAAATGAAGTAATTCCCTTCAGTATTTTCCAGCCATGAACTTTGTACCTACTTCATGCTGAGACTAACCATTTTGTACACTCTGTGATGTGTCATAGGGGAGCATGGGGTATCATCATAACCACATCACAATGCAGCATCCATTCATGTGTCATGGCATTCTGCAATATGTGCCTGAGTAGGAAACAACCCCAGGTAAATGTAGGACTCTACATTCTGTGTGCTACGCCGAGACATAGAGGAACATTTCAACCAATTTGAGTAGCAGCTCTATCCTGCTAAACAAATGATCCTCTCACCTGTGAGAAAAGGACAGCCCTCAGAGGAAATATTTTTGACCAACTGATCATGTTGATGCCAAGCATGTGTATCCTCATAATTATTCAGATATGTAGTAAAAACATCTCACTTTGACTCTACTAAAATATATTTGTAACCAAAAGTATGGTTATACACTTATTCACATAATTAACCTTCAGTGTTTATAGTTAGTGCTAAGGTTTGAGTAAGTATGGCATCATAATCATTTGAGTCAACTCAAATGAACTACTAAATCACAATTAAGAAATTCTTCAATATGTAAATAGCACTTCCTATGATATTAATAAATGCATCACCTCTCTTTTAGGTGTTTATAATTTCCTGCTCTTCATCTTAGAATTTACCCATGCTAAAAATCTATTATTTCTAGTTCATTTAAAAAAAGCCTTAGCTGAACTTAGTAGTTGAATACCTTGATATCCAAATAAAGTCAAATTGCTTGCCCTTTGATATCAAATCATTTTTTTTTCAGAGCGAGGACTGTCAGATGGGGCTGAGGGAGGGCAACAAGTGATTTTTATACAACTGAAATGAAGTAAACTTGGTTACAAATAGCTACCTTTACACCAAAAAAAGTGAATCTTCCAGATAGTTTACTTATTCATCACTATATTTTGAGAAGTAGGCATTATTCTAAGCACTGGGGAGAGAACTTTGAATAAGTTATAGTGTCCTTATTTATTTATTTTTTTATTGGTGCATTATAGTCTCACATTATAATGTAGATCATGTTGGCAATGGCATGCATTCACACAGTACTTGGTGCCACCCCTCCCCATCTTTCTCTTCCCAATACTAAGTGTCCAGGTTAAGAATGTTATATTCACATGTATACACATAGCTGAAGGTAACATTTCTATTAATGAACCACAGCCTTCCTCCTGCCCTACCCTTCCTCCAGGGCTCCACTGAGACTGTAGTTTCCTTTTTTTTTTTTTTTTTTTTAAGGCCTGTGTCTTCTGATAAAAGGAAACAGATGAGACAAAAGAAAGAATACATAAAATAAATGTAGATAGTGAGAAGCACTAGAAAGGAAGTCAATTTTATGAAATAGAAGACATGGGATGGTGGAGAGAGAAGATACAGAATTCAAGGCAGCCCCGCCCTTCGCGGTGCTTGTTTTCTCTCTAGAGGAGCACAGTGGCAGGATAAAATGGAGACAGTACCTTTTTAATTTAAAATGAACAGTTAATTAAATGAACAGTTTAAATGAACAGTTAATTTAAAATGAACAGTTATGAGTTGAGTGATAAGAGGCACAGAGAGAGGCACGGACAGGAAAAACAAAGGATTCCGAACACAGGTAGATCTTGAATTTGTCCTTAAATATATGGAGGGTTTTTAAGATATTGAATTTAGAAATTCATTTCACTAATTATTTTTATAGACCCCTCCAAGGACTGCTAGGTGAGAGCTTTTTTTAGCTTTTAAAAGAGTGAGCTGATCATAATCACCTGAGAACTTTCTCAAAATATACATCCCACTCCTCTCTTGACTCAGTAGGTTTGGGGTTGGGTACAGGCCAGAGTATTTTTTATTTTTATTTATTTTTAATTTTTTGGTGGTACTGGGGGTGGAATCCAGAGGCTTTCTACCTCCAGACCATACTCCTAGACCTATTTTATATTTTATTTGGAAACAGGGTCTCACTAAGTTGCTGAGAGCCTCACTAAGTAGCTGAGGCTGGCCTTGAACCTGTGCGATCCTCCTGTCTCAGCCTCCCAAGCGCTGGGATTACAAGTGTGCGCCACCACGCCCAGCCCCCAGAGTATTTTTTAAAAAGAGATTTTCAAGAATTCTTGCCGGCCGTGGTGGTGCATGCTTGTAATCTCCGTGCTTGGGAGGCAGAGACAGGAGGATCACACAGTTTCGAAGCCAGCCGCACTGGCTTAAGAGACTCTGTTTCCAAATTTAAAAAGTATAAAAAAATAGGTCTGGCAGTGTATCCCAGAGGTAGAAGGGTTTCCAGGAACCCCAGTACCAGCACAAAAAAAAATTAAAAAGTTTATGTGTACCTCTAATGAGGAATCACTCCACTAGGGGACAGACAGGTGAAAGAAATCAGAGTTTCTTTATAGCTGAATAGAATTTCATTGTGTGTATTTCCCATAATTTTGCAATCCATTCATATGTTGATGGAGACAGCTATAAAGAAGAACAAAATCATGGCATTCACAAGAAGATGGAAAGACCTGGAGAACATTATGTTAAGTGAGACCAGCCAAGCACAGAAAGAGAAGGGACATATGTTTTCTATAATATGCCCAAAGTATGGAGCATTGGGGATACCAGAGGGACTCCAGATAATGGAGGGGAAACCTCAGCAAAGCTAGAATGAAAGGATAGGAGAGGAAGAAGGCTGAGGTTGATTAATGGAGGAGCTACATTCGAATATGTGTAAAAGTATGAATATAGCATGGTCAACCTGGACACTCATTGTCGGGAGGGGGGAGGTTAAATGGGGGGAGAGGGCACCAAGCACAGTTTAAATGTATACAATTTTCAATTAAAAAATAAATCAGAGTTTCAACATTCAGAGGAACAATTAGCAGGGCTAGACATTCATGTACATGAAATTTTTGTTGAAAGTGCAAAGGATGGAGAAATAAATTTCAGTGGGAAGCCTATATTGGCTGAGGCCACAAGTGAGCTAAAAGATGTTTATTTTATTTCTACAATATTCGTGTTACAGGATGGTTCAAGTACTATTCCTTTAACAGGGAACAATTCTACTGCACTAAAAATATTTGAATATTGGATTTAAAAATATATATATATATATATATATATATATTTTTTTTTTTAATCCACTTTGCAAGCTGGGTACAGTGGCACACTCTTGTAATCCCAGTACTTGGGAGGCTGAGACAGATGTTCACAAGTAAGACAGCCCCAGAAAGTAGTGAGATGCTCATCAACATAAGGAGATCCTGTTTCAGAAGTAAAATATAAGGCTGTGGGTGTAGCTCAGATGTAGAATTCCCCAGCGTTCAATCTCCAGTACCACATACATACAAAAGTCCATTTTGTACAGAGTTGTTAAAGGATAAGATTTGACATTTTATTATTTCAGAAAATAAATCGAAGCAATTAAAGTCAGAATTGGATGAATGGTTTTTATGGACCAATGGTAGTCACTAAGTATTTTTATTTTAAAATTTTTTTCTCGCCGGGTGTGGTGGCACACGCTTGTAATCCCCACGCTTGGGAGGTGAAGACAGGAGGATCGCGCAGGTTCGAAGCCAGCTGCGCTGGCTTAAGAGATCCTATTTTCAAAAATAAAAATAGGTCTGGGAGTGTAGCCCGCAGGTGGAAGGGCTTCCAGGAACCCCAGTACCACACACACACAAAAAATTATCTCTAAATCCTTTATATGTACTTAACCTTTCTTTACTGTATTTCTACATTTTTCTTATATTTTATTTTACATTTTATCACTCCTTCCAGTTATCACACAAACAACTATTGTACTATAACTAATTTTTCAGTTGCCAAATTCTTCTATTGACTCTTGTTATTTAAAAACTGAAGACAGGTATATATCTCTATTGATGTATGTATCAATAAGATACATATCAATCATTATTAATTATTATTGATTAATAATGATTGATATATTATGTATTTTTATTATGAGTTTAGGTAATCTCTTTAAACATTCATGGATTTTTAGCCATCTGAGCTATATTATATACAAATTTTGTTGTATTTTTCCATGAACACAAGATTCTGTTTCAGAGTACAATGAGAATGCCAATTTATAATATAAATGAAAAATTTACTAGTTTGTTGCATAGAAAACTCTTGTACAGTTTATTCTAGAAAGGGACAGGTTAAGCCATAAAGTAGCCTTTTTGTGTCATATTTCCTAAAGCTTTCTGAATACATACATAGAAATATGTCTGCAACAAGAAAAAGTATGTTAATATGGAAAAATATAGTCATACATAAAACTCATAGAAATGCATGAATTAAGGTTATAAATTTTATAAACATCAAGTGTGCAATTCAGTATTCTTCCTAAAGTCAATAGTTTTATCTTAAACCTGGATTTATTTAATCCCAAATTGTTTTGCCACTTATGGTAATATAATTTGAATCCTAGATTTCTTTCCCCCAAAACTATTCCAAAAATTATTACCTCCCAAGATATTAAACATCCCATCAGTATATCTTTTTAATATCAAGTTACCAGAAGTTTTGGGATTTTCCAGCATCACCTTTTGTGAATTTAAAGAGATACTTGACCTTTCAACAGTGCCATTGGCCTGAGCTAATCCTGAAATGTTGATGGGGAGAGCTACATAAAAGTCAGGTAAGAATTTTAAAGGATTTGTTTAAGAATTATAAACTAATCAAATCTTTCCATTACAGAATGGCATTTATTAGAATTCTTGTGTTTATTAAACTATTAACTTTAAAGATATATTTTGCTTAAAATTACATCTTTGAAAGTACCTATGCAGCTTACACTTTAAGTTACTTTATCTGCCAGACAGCTAAGGATATAATAACTTGTAAAAAATTCTTTGTAAAATTTTATGTTTCTGAATTTGTCCAACTTGGAGGTCTTTGAAGATATTCCTGTATAGTACTAAATTATAAGATACATTTTATTTTTATTTTCCTTACAACAATATTCCAATCTATACAAATTTATTAGTTTCAATGGCATTTTCCATGGAAAAACTATCTTTCTTTCTGCATTCCTAGATTTTGAGGAGTCATACACAGCCTAAGAGAGAAAAAAGTATAGAAGGAAGTCTACATTTTTAACAGTTCATTCAAAAGCCACACATGATGGCACACACTTGTAATCTTAGTACTTGAGAGGCTGAGACAGGAGGATTGCAGTTTTGCAGCCAGTCTTAGTTAAGGCCTTAGTGAAGGCCTGCACAACTTAGTGAGAGCCTGTTTCAAAATAAAGAGTAAAAAAATAGGGCTGAGGAGATTGAGTGCCCCTAGGTTCAATCTCTAATACTGAAAAAACAAAAAAACACACAAAAAAACCCCACCATTTTAAGAGTGTTTTAAAATAAGAAAATGTAGGCCAGGCGTGGTGGTGCATGCTTGTAATCCCTGCGCTTGGGAGGTGGAGACAGGAGGATCGCGCAGTTCAAAGCCAGCCACACTGGCTTAATAGACCCTGTTTCCAAATAAAAAAAAAGTATAAAATAGGTCTTGGAGTGAGGTCGAAGGACTTCCAGGAACCCCAGTACCACAAAAAATAATAATAAAATAAAACAAGAAAATGTAAATATGTTTATTAGCATTAAATAAATTTATGCTTGTTATATGAAAATAAAAATAGTATATATGTAGTAGGGAACTCTCATTATGTTTACAAATGTTTATGTATTGATTATTGATTATGTATAAATATATGTGAGATATAGATACAGAAACTATGTATGAGATATATATAGAGAGAGTAACTATGAAAGGATATATATGTTTATTTTTCAATTGAGGAAATAATTGCTTCTCTGAATGTCCTAATATTTGGAGTATAAAGATCATGTATAACTTTTATTTCTCAAGGTTAAAAACCCCAAACTACATAAGTAAATGATTTCCTAAGTGAAATAGTTTGATAGGATTTCATAATTGAATGCATCAGTGTTTTCAATGAGATGGCGGCTTTGAGAGAAAACGATCTCTTAAGCCACCTGCTTCCCCATAGCGCAGTGGCTCCCACACCTGTGCGGTCCTTTACCATGCCCAGAGTACATGGGCAAAGCTGTAGAATCTGCACTTGACACTACTACTTTTCAGTGCAACTTTCTTCTTTTTATCAACCAAGGTAAATTACTTAAATGCTTTTGGGCTTTAATTTTTTTTTTTTAAAAAAAAAGGAGATGATGATTGCAACAGTACCAAAATCATAAGGCTCTTGTGAGATTTAAATGTGATGTTATGGCCAGGTGTGGTGGCACAGGCTTGTAAGCCCAGGACTTGAGAGGCTGAGAAAGGAGAACCACAAGCTCATGGTCAGTTCAGCTAGTTAGTAAGACTCTGTTTCACACTAGAAAATAAGGGCTGAGGGTGGGGTTCAGAGATAGAATGAATGCTCCTGGGTTCAATCCCCAGCACAAAAGAAGGAAGGAAGGAAGGAAGGAAGGGAGAGATGTTTCATGTAAAACATTTGGAATCATATCTGAAATTTCATCATTACTCCAAATATCATAAAGGTGTTGTTATTATTAATATTGAGATCAATGAAGAAAGCATTATGAATTACAATGAAAATCTATCCACTGCATACATGTAGAATGAAATAGTAAATACTGTTATAACTGAGTTTATAACTTGAGAAGCTCTGCTATTGTAACAGATAAGCCTATAAGAATTTAAAACTTCTTTAGGATGACGAAGGCAATAAAAGTGAACCCTGTTATCAAGGTCCTGTTTTAAATAACTGTCACTTCTTGACCATTGCCTGTTTTGAAATCTTTATCTCTAAACAGAAGCATCCTTCCTCACCTTTTTCCTTTCTAGCTATGTAAGATTTTCCCACTGTGTGATGCCATCATATTATTATTTCCACAAAACCAGGTAATTTCTCTTCTGGATACATTGCTTGGTAGTGCAATTTCTTTTTTTTTTTCCTCACCATAAATAAATCCAGTTGCCATTCAGGTAAGTAGGAAAGCTAGTTTTTCAATAATTACAATAATTACCATGTCGAAAGTATATCATAGACTTTACTCAGTATTCAATTTAATCTCCTTGAGTAATAAAACTCTGATTTTATTCAGACTGGCAGTATGCCTAACCAATATTACCATTTCTTAGAATTTTTTGAAAAAGGTGGTGGCCCTGTGACTAACTATTGCTAATTAGGTTTGGTGAACAGAGAGGTAATGTGAGCCTTTCCTGAAAGGCTCCTTGATGGCTAGTGAAGAGAGATAACTCCTATTATCTTTCCTCCTTTATTTCTTTCCACCTGCCTGAAACATGGATACTTGGCTGCATCCCCAAGCATCTCACTGGACTATGAGCAGGCCCTAAGTCTGCAAGGTATAGGTTCTACTGATGAAAAAGAAAGGGCCCAAATTCCTGATTATGATCTGAAACTCCAGTCTCAGATTTTTTTTTTACCTTTAGACTTCTTTTACATAAGACTTGTTTAAGCTGCTATTACTTTAAGTTTTCCAATATATCCAACTGACCTCAATCCCAGAGGATCTGGAAATCAGTAAACTCTGTTTTATTCACTGTGATACTCTCTTCTTTGTCGGTGTGGTCCAGCTAAAGACCACTGAGCACACAGCTGAACAAGTTGAAGCAAGGGAGAACCTACACCAAGGGGAGCCATGGGCGTCTCCTGAGAGCGTTAGAAAAGATGTGTAGGTGTTGGGCTTGTCTTCAGTGACTTGGGGACTCCACGAATGTTCATTAAATGAATTTAATGAATCAAGAAATGTTTAGCAAACAAGTCAAGAACATTTTCATTTCATAGCTACCAATGTAACATTTGAATGAACTTATGTCACTTTTTAAAATAAAATTTATTTTTATGTAAGAAAATTATGTAGTGATGATGTCAGTGTGATTACCAAGGAAAGGGGAAAAAGGATGTTGAAAACTACTTAAAATGCTAATTAATTATATCCAACTTAGATAATGTGTAATAACAGAAGTAGATTTATTTTACCCATCTGTGAATCACTCTTACTTTCTACCTCAGTTTTAGATACATTGGGTGTTCTCAGTAAATAATATTATATATCATTGTATGCAGGTACTGGGATGGGATAGGAATTCATTAAGTATTTTTAACACTAAAACACAATGTATAGTTTATGGTTGATTCTGAAACTATTAATTTGAGTTTACATTTCCTTTATAGGGAAAGTTGCCAATGAGAAGCACTTAGTGCTTTGTGCATGTATATTTGTATCATTTCGAACATGGCTATGATGTACCATTAAAATGTACCAATAAAAGCATGCTAAAAACAAAATAAAGGCAGATAGAGTGGCACATTCCCGTAATCCCAGTACTTGGGAGGCTGAGATAGGAGGTTGGCAGGTCCAAGGGCAGTTTTATCAAGTAGTAATGCTTTTATCAACCTAGAAAGACTCTTTCAAAAACAAAAAATTTTAAAAAGTGTGGGGAGGTGTAGCTCAGACATAGAATGTCCCTGGATTCAACCCCCAGCATCACCACCACCCCCATCTGCACAGATTACAAAGATCATGTAAGTTAGATGACATTTATTCAGGCATTTTATATTCTAGACATTCTATAAACTTACCTACTAATATGTTTCTCATGAAACTCTATAAAGTAACTGGTTAGGAAATCAAGGGTATACGCAAGTTGCCAGCGATCACAAACACATTTCTTCCAGAGAGGCTGGATCCAAACCCAGATCTTCTTGACCCAAAGCCCATGCATTTAATCGCTACTATGTGTAATAGGTATAGTATAGTTAGTGCCAGGTACTAGTGGCCACAAATGCTTTAAAATGGAAGTGAATCGCTCCATCAACTGGAAGACCATGGAATACCATTGATATCACAGGACGAAAGAAACTAGATACAAATTGACCTGACTTTATGACAAAGATAAACCAGAGCAGATATGTGAAATGACACTAAAGGCCAAACATTGAAACTTTAATAAAACTGAAGCACAAATGTAACAATCAGAGGGGAATTGCAAAGGCTAAGGTTGGCTCTGTCCATGTTTCTTAGAAGGGTCTTCTCCATGGTATCTGACACATCACTATTGAAAAAACTCCTCTAACTTTCTGGGGTGGAGTTTGTCTTCTCTAGCAGTCCAAGGAGACTGCAGGCCAGACAGATTCTTGAATCCAAGAACATTAGCAGTCATAATCCTCACTGTAAATTCCTAAATTAACCTTCTGTATTTCCACCTTGCACTGTACAAATTTGATTGGGCCACATCTGAAAGTCAGGTTTACCCTCCCCAAAAGGCCATGATGACAATTTCTGAGCCTACAACTCATCCATGCATTCATTGTCCAAGTGATTTATCCATCAGCTGTTACATCCCTGACACTCTAAAAGGCTATACAATGCAGAAACAAGACAATTTTTCCCAAGTTTATAATGCAGAAGTAGATGCAAGTGAGAAGGGTGACTGAGTTAGTCAGAGGAGAGGTATGTCTAGTGGGGTAGAACTTAGTGGGAAAGCTAGTGTTCTAGGCAGAGGGAAGAACATGTACAAAAGCCTCCGTCTAATTAGCAGCCAGGAGCTAGCTGCTGGCAGAGCTCTGTCTGTCTGTTACTGGCTGGGCCTGCTGGCAGCCTTACAAGCTCACTGTGAAAGAGATCTAACTCTTAAGGCAGATCCAACGTCCCATCCTTATGATTACAGATACTCTACGGTCGCAATTGCTTTTCTTTGTCACAGGCTGCAGAAACAGATAGCAAAGGCCAAGACCAGCCAGTGAGTGGTGCTCTTCTAGGCTTCCTCCTCTCTGACATTATCTTTTCTTTTTCTTTTTCTTTTTTTTTTAATGTCCTTTTTTTTGAGAAAAAAATTCCTACTAAGGACTGTTGCTGCTTTAGTTCTATTTAGTCTGAGTCATTTTGGAGACCCTTAATATCTAGCACCCTTCCTGCATTCAAGCATCCTCAGTATGTGTACTATTTGAAAATTACACCCAATACAAGGACACGGAGGGTGCTGTTGAATGTCTCTGACATTAATGTGTAGGATTCTGTACAAGGAAGGAATCAAGGAATGATTTCCCCAGTGCAAGTTGCCAAGAACATTCTTAAGAATTTCAACATGGAAATAGATAAAACATAAAAAGGGCAAATTTTAATGTAAAATAATAAATTTCAAACATAGGGATCTTTGAACTAAAGACAGCATATCTTGTTCATGAGCACTTAGGCATGTCATTTGATGTGGGCCTGCTTTCTAGTCAAGAAAGAAAAAGTCAGTGATGAAGCAAGATACCAGAGCTGAGATTGAGAGGGGAGACTGGCATCTCCTAAGTTGCTGAGGGGTTGCCTTCAATGATATATTTTTATGATGGTTTTTCTTTAACTTTTATATGCAACATGTCCAAAGTATGTTTTGGAAAGAAAATTTAAAATGCTGCAACCCTTCCCCCCAAAAAAAACTTCTAGAGTAATGAGACTTCTTAGATTCTTTTAGGGTGTCAAAGAATAAAAATAACTGACTGAAACCAAGTTATTTAACTCATTTCATTGTAAATTTTCAAAGCGACTATTGGGCATAATTAAGTCAAAATAAATCAAGAGCAACACTTGCATTGAGCCACTTCTAAAGGTCTCTTGTTACACTAACATTTCGCTAGTGTTGTTGTCTGTAAGGAATCATTGGTATCCATTTGGTCTTGGTTCTTCTGATGGTTATTATAACAACTTTATGTCATACTGTGGCAGTTCTTTTCCTGATTTATTTATTTTGGACACTGGTTTTTTCCCCTGAGAAGAATATGTAATGTAATTCTTAATACTGTCTCCCAGCGCCATTCAATTTCTAACTTTCTTCTTTTTTTTTTTTTTATGGTACTGGGGTTCCTGGAAGCCCTTCTACCCCCGGGCTACACTCCCAGACCTATTTTTACATTTTTATTTAGAAACAGGGTCTCCTAAGCCAGCGCGCATGGCTGACTTCGAACCTGCGTGATCCTCCTGTCTCTGCCTCCGAAGCGCGGGGATTACAAGCGTGCGCCACCACGCCCGGCTCAATTTCTAACTTTTGATGAGTTATATTATCAATTTTATTTTTATTTATTCAGTTACCTTTATGATTTTTTTTTTTTTTTGGCAGTACTGGGGATGGAACCCAGGGGAATTCTGCCTTCGAGCTACACTCCCAGTCCTATTTTTAAAAAATTATTCTTTATTTTGAAACAGGGTCTCACTGAATTGCAAAGGGCCTCACTAAGTAGCTGAGGCTGTCCTTGAACCGTGACCCTCCTGTCTCAGCCTCCCAAGTAGTGGGATTACAAGCATGTGCCACCATGCCTGGCTACCTATATGACTTTTAACAATATACTTTCAACACTATTTTGGATTTACTGACTTTACAGAGAGTTATCGACTCCTTCCCAAAAAATAATTAGCAATGACTGCGTTTTACTTTTAATTTTCACTTTTCCCTTTACCCTTTACTTCATAGTGTCCTTTCAGTGCTTATTTGAATACATGAATATTACCTGATTTTATAACCTTGACATTCTATTATGTTACTCTAACTAGCCTCGTTTGTGCTTGATTGACTAGATGACTTAAAAATTAATGGCATTTACATTATAGCATTGAGCAAAAAATTGCTGCTGTAGAGAAAGAAGGTCAGGAAGACTCTGCCAAGCACCTCCTGTCTCAGTGCATCTCGTTTCTCTCCACATCTGTGGGCTGTATTCGTCTGTGACTGGCTTTTGTGCCAGGTGTCATTCTTCAGGATTCTCTCCTTCAGTTTCTTCTTTCCCTAGAGTGCTTCCTCTACACTTGCCAACACGGGCTGTGCAAGCTGTTGTTTAGCTTGTTCTGCCTCTAACGATATCTTCGTTTTCTTTCACATAGGACTGTTGATCACTGTGCCCCAGACCCTAGATTTAAAATCATTGTATCCAGAGCATGATGGTCATTGTCTTTGCTCGGCCTTGCTGCTGACAAGTCCAGCAGCTTCAATCTGACTCACATTCTTTTAGGGAGCTTTTTATTTATTTTTTGAAAGCTTTTAGGATTTTCTTTTAAGACATAGGGTTATGAATTTTAGCTCTAATTTTAAAATCCAGGCTATCTGTACTCTCCTGATGAATTACTAAAACCTTCAAGTGTAAGTAAATCTAAGTTTTTCAGTTGTTAATAACTTAAGTGAAAATTGAGTACAGCAAATAATAAAGACTTAATGCAGACTGAAACTAAGAAGGCAGAACTAAAATTCTTGACGCATCTTTAAATGAGAAGGTGGTATGATGAATCTTTCATCTTTATCATCAAATACTGTGTGCAAACAAGTTGTATTTGATAGAGAAATTATACAAAAGAAGTACTTAAAAGAGAAAGAACACTTGTATAACTAGTCTCCCATTTCAATAAAATGATTGTTATCCATTTCAATTAGAAAGAAATTTGAGGTAAATTATTAATTAAGCATGTTTTCCCCAAATTACTGTCATTTAAACTACTACTCATTGCATTTATTTTTTCTCTGTTTCTTAATGCATTTTTATCACAGAGCTTTAATTGACTTAAAAATTAGCATGGGGGGGAACTACGTGGGATACAAAGAAAGAGCCAAACCTAGCTTTCTATAAACACCGAGCGCGCACTGCATCTGAGTCATAGCCATTTTGTTGACTGTTGATGGTCTTTGTTGTCAGCACTATCGAGCTGACACCAACGACTTGGAAGTGAGGTATGTGCTATTCTTAGTTTATTAGGACCAGCTCTTGGTAACTCAGGGACTCACTGTGTACTCTGTGGACTGCCCTCTCTCCTTCTTTGGCCTAGGAAGTAGCCTTGTGCTGGAGCATTAGACCCTTCAAAACCAGAAATTTTATCATAGTGTCAAAGTATGGATAACAGCAATGAGAAAGGACATTATTAGGAATACAAGTAGGATATTTACTGGTTAAAATATTTTTTTTACTCAAGTTAAAAGATTTGAATAGTCTTTGAGTGGGCATAGAAATCTATGACCTCTGTAGTAGCTTTTAAGTATTGAATGTTTTTATATTAGTGGAAGCTTTAACTTTTGGCTAAACTGTTGGTGAAGATGACTATAATTTTTTTTTTTAAGTATCTTATGCCAGGCGTGGTGGCGCACACTTGTAATCCCCACGCTTGGAAGGCTGAGACAGGAGGATGGCACGGGTTCGAACCCAGCCTCAGCTACTTAGTGAGGCTCTCAGCAACTTAGTGATACCCTGTTTCCAAATAAAATATAAAATAGGTCTGGGAGTATAGCTTGGAATTAGAAAGCCTCTGGGTTCCACTCCCAGTACCACCAAAAAAAAAAAAAAAAAGTATCTTATACTTGCAGTACCTAGGAGGCTAAGAGTGGAGAATCTCAGGTTTATGGCTAGTCTCAGAAATTTAGCGAGTTCCTCCACAACTTAGTGACACCCTGTGTTTCAAAATAAAAAATTAAATAGGACTTAGTGTGTAGCTCAGAGGTAGAATGCCCTTGGATGCCATCACTAGTACAGAGAGATAGAAAAAAAAATGATATCTTGATTCTTGGCATAAAGAATCTAAATTTAGAAGGGCTTGTGCTTTATTTTCTTTGGTACATACATTCTTCTAAAATAATACAGAAAATGAAATACTTATTTAAAAATGAAGTACTTATGGAGATACTCAGCATTGCTAAATAACATAAGCCTTATTATTTAGCGAAAAAACACTTAACTTCTAGAACAAGAGAGCATTAATTCAAATCCTGTTTTTTCTACTGATAAGGAGATGACCTTAAGAAGCTTCTGAGCCTTTGAATACTTCTGTTTACTTCTCTGCAAATGGAGCTTTTATTATGATTCAGTAGTTTTTTGTAAGAAATATAAAAATACTCCACATAAAATGCTGTGCTTGATTAATTATAAGCACTGATATGTTTTTTTTTTTTTCTTGGATGTTTTCTTACTTTTCTTTTTGCCCAGAATATTTTGTTCCACTACTTGGGAGAACTGTTCTTAATTTCCAATCAAGTTAAGCATCTATCTAGCCAGGCCTGGTGGTGTGTGGCTGTTATCTCAGTACTTATGAGGCTGAAACCGTTGCCAGCCTCAGCAACTTAGTGAAACCCTGTTTCAAATTTAAAAAATAAAACCAGGCCTGGAATGTATTTCAGGGGTAAAATCCCCAGTACAAAATAACAAAAAAAAATTATATATATATATATATATATATATATATATATATATATATATAGTTTGTGACCGAGCAATTTCAATCCTCTGTATTTACCAAAGAGCACATGATGCAAGGCTGTAGCAACATCTTACTCATGATTGCCCCACGATAGAAACGCAAATGTCTGGTATTTGTATCATGAAATACTATACAGAAAGAATGAAGAATGACATATGAGAAGATGCGGTGTAGCTCAGTGGCAAGAGTGGTTGGTTAGCATGCTCAAGGTCCTGGGTTCAAGCCTTGACACCAAAAAAAAAAAATATATATATATATATACAATGACATGGCTGGATCTCAAAAGCATTATGTTAAATAAAAATAGCTGCACAAAGAGGATAAATACTGTAATTATTTTCAATACCTGAAGTCTAAGTATAGGTAAATTGAATCTATAGGGCAGGAAATCAGATAGCGGCTACTCTGGGGACAGCAGAAAGGAAGTACTGATTGGAAAAGGTACCGGGGAACTTTCTGAGGTGAAAACGTTATTTTATGTCTGGCTTGAGGTAATAGATACATGAATATAATGTTTATGTCAAAGCTTTTCAAACTGTGGTTGGGAGTTCAGTGGTAAGTATCCAGATAGGGATATAGAAAGGGCAAAAATTTAGGGTCTTGGTAAGATGGAAGCTAAATATCTAATTACTGGAGTTATATCAGCTTATAGTTACCATCGTCAGGGAGGGCTGGAGGGGCACTAGTCAGAGAAAGACCAGCAGCCAACATGGCTTGATGTTGAGCTACCATACAAGTGATGGAAGACTCTTTAAATTCCCTCAACCCAGCCAAGTATAGTGGTATACACCTGTAATCCCCAGACTTAGGAGGCAGAGACAGGAAGATCATCAATGTAGCAAGACACTCAGCAATATAGTAAGACACTGTTTTAAAGTTTTTTTTAAAAAAAGCACTGGAGGGCCGGGCGTGGTGGCACACGCTTGTAATCCCCGTGCTTGGGAGGCGGAGACAGGAGGATCGCGCAGGTTTGAAGCCAGCTGTGCTGGCGTAAGAGACCCTGTTTCAAAAATATAAAATAGGTCTGGGAGTGTAGCCCGGAGGTAAAAGGGCTTCCAGGAACCCCAGTACCACCAAAAAAAAAAAAAAAAAAAAAAGCACTGGAGGTATAGTTCAGAATTGGAATGCCTCAGGGTTCAATCCCACCCCCAATACCAGAAAAAAAAAATAAATTTCCTCAACCCCACTAGAAACACACCTGGTCCTAGAAGCTGAAACAGATGTGTGTTTGGGGTGGGGTTAAGGAAAGTGGAGCTGTATGCCAAGAGCCGGTTAGTTACACTGGGACTTAGAACATAGATCTCACACCCAGACGGGACAGTTACCCTAAAGGGCCCTCCCAATTTAAGCCACAGGCAATTCAGCTCACTCTTCTTCTCTTGAGGGAGAAGAATCACTAGGGGAGTAGAATCACTCCCCACTACTCTCCAGATTTCAGGGCAAAACTGAGTTTCACCACCTTTTTTCTTCCTCTGTCATGTACTCCAGACTCTCTCTATATCCCAACTTTTTTCTTGTCTTAATAACATATTTCTTATAAAAGTAATGGTGGCAGCGAAGAAGAAGAAGAAGAAGAAGAAGAAGAAGAAGAAGAAGAAGAAGAAGAAGAAGGAGGAGGAGGAGGAGGAGGAGGAGGAGGAGGAGGAGGAGGAGGAGGAGGAGGGAGAAGGAGGAGGAGAAAGGAGAAGGAGAAGGAGGAGGAAAAAGAGGAAGAAGGAGGAGGAGAGGAGGAGAGGAGGAAGAGGAGGAGGAGGAGGAAGAAGAAGAATATGGAGGAGGAGGAGGAGGAGGAGGAGGAGGAGGAGGAGGAGGAGGAGGAGGAGGAGGAGGAGAAAAGAAATTGCAATTGCCACTGTTCAACATTGTTCAGCCAAGACCAGCAGGAGCAAACGAGACCATTAATTGTGTGAAAGGAGAATAGTTTCTGTGGGAAGAGAACAACTCAAACTCAAGATTGATGGGGAGCCAGATATTTTTGTACATGATGTAAATAGAGGAAAGGTGGTTCTCTGTTTAGCTTCGTGTTCTACAATAGATGTAGATAGCTATAAAAATTAGATAGACAGACAGACATGAGAGAGAGAGAGGATGATGATGATAATGATGATGATGATGATGACGACGACGACGACGATGACGATGATGATGGAGCATGCCTGTAATCTCAGTACTTGAGAGTCTGAGACAGAAAGATCACAGGTTCAAGGTCAGCCTCAGTGACTTAGTGAGGCCCTCATCAACTTAGTGAGACCCTGATCCAAAATAAAGAATAAAATAGGGCGGGGGGATCCTATTTTATTAGGTAGAATATCCTTGAGTTCAGTCTTCAATAATATATACTCACACACTCATACCTCCCCAGACACCAGTCTACCAGTCAAAATCCTGGTGCCCAGAACCTTAAGTTATTTATTTTCTTCCTTCTTTCTTTTCTCTCTTCTTTTTTCTCTTCCTCCTTCTCATCTCATTCCCTTCTCCTTCCTTCCTCCCTCCTTCCTACCCTCCCTCCCTCCCTTCTTTTGCCTCTTTCTCCTCTCTCCCCTTCCCTCTCCCTTCTCTTCTCCTTTCCCTTCCTCACAGCGCTGAGGTTAGCATAAGTCTAGATCACAGTAGAAATAAGGAATCAGGGAGAGATGTTCACAGGATGCAAAAGAATGTGGTCCACATTTCCCTCCATACCTGAAGCAGTTCTGCAGTTGCTGCAAGTCCTCCTGTTGAGCTACTCTGTGACATGTATGGCAGGCGAAGAGAAGCGCTGTGAGCTGGCTTCCCTTCTCTGCTGTTGCCCCTCTGGAGCATGGGGTAGAGCAGAAACAACCAGTTTTAATTTTAGGTTATGTGATCTTGAACAAGCTTTTCAAAACTCTTTTATTCTTAGCATTTTCACCTGTTAAGTGGAGATAAGGAACATTTTATAGTGTTTTTTTTGTTGTTGTTTTTTTAATTAGGGATAGCACCTGCTCCATGCTAGCTAGGCTGTTTGCTTTCATGGGTTGCACCTTCAGATTAGCTCTCCTCTGTACAACGTTGCCTTTCGGATCTTACACAAAGAAGCACAGTGCACTAAGATGGCTCTTGGTAATGCAAATAAAACATTTTATGTTTATAAAGTACACCTCACAATGTACAAAGTATTTTCACATGCATAAATTAAGAGCAGCTGGGGAAAGAAGAGACATGAGGAAGCAGATGAAAGAGACCCTTTCCAGACCTGTTCTTCATCTGAGCTTGAGCTCATGGAAGGACCAACCCAAATCTTATGTTCAAACTAAATTATTCATTTTTGTTTTCTTAAGCTTTCAAATATAAAGCTGATTGAGTAGTTTCAACATGCGAGCTTTGCCTATTGCTTTCAATAAATTGAATTATTTTATCAGTATAATTTGTACCTATATGCAACCATAATTTTCATCACATGTTTGCTTCATTTATTAATTTAATAAATATTTTGAGTACCTACTGTGAGCTAGGATATGAGCTGTGAGATACACAGACTAGGTTCCTATTCTCATTACAGTGAAGGAACAAAGACAATATAAAGTAAATAAAGACGTTAATTTGAGTTCGTGTTAAGACGATGAAAAAAATAAAAATGCGTTAAAGAGGGGAGAGGTGATGATGGCCATTTTAGTTGGGAAGGAAAAGGAAGCTCTAAGTAGACATTTGAGCTGGATAAGTGATGAAGAGGCAATCCTTTAAGATCTAGGGGGACGATGTTCAAGGAAGAGAGAATAGCATGTGCAAAGCCCCTGTGGCCTAAATATTTCAGGATGCTTTATATTTCCTGAAGAGCCCTGAAGAGTATGCATGTGTGGAACAATAACCATGTGAAATTATTTGGTCTGTGAAGAAGGTAGAGTCCAAACATGTCTAGCTGCCCCTCCCAAAGGACTAGAATGAACTGAAATTATTTCAGTGTCTAAGTTAGCAGTTAATGGTCACCTCATAGCCGCAAGGACCAGGTTCCTGTGTCCTCAGAAAGAACTTGATGAGTTACTCAATGTAGTGAATTCTATTTAATTTTGTCCTTTGACTTTTTCTACTTCTTGTGAAAATATATTGGAAGAGCACAGGGATGGAGAGATTCGGTTCCCACACCTTCCTCAGCTCTCACCCCTCTTCCTTTCTCACTCTCTACTGAGGCAGTTGTGACATCCTGCCTGGATCAGGACATGACATTGGTCTTATACACCCACTTGGAATACTTAGATGCTATTGGCCCCAAATGGTTTCTTCTCATCCCCACCCCCGCCTCTAGCCCTGCCCACCAGTATGAGAACATGGAAACTCATTTTGGGAAATGTGACCTAAGTGGTCCCCAAAGGTATTTATGTTCATCCCCAGCTATTATGTTACAAGTGAGGTTTTTTAAAATTTTTTTAGCTCTATTCAATTTTCTTTGCAACCAATATAAAATTCATAGTTCTTTTAAGTTTCAAAGACCCGTTGCCTCACTGAAGTAGATAATGTCAGGAAATGATCATTATGGTTTCCGGTGTCTACATCAGTGCCTTGTTACATACAAAAAGAGGGGCACTTGTTAACGGAGTTTGTCCAGTCTCACATTTTGGCAAACAGCGTGAGTAAAAACTCTCCACTTATCCATGGCAGTCAACAGATAGGAACAGTTTCTTTCTCTACTCACTTCATATTTTAAAGCATTCTTCAGAGAACTCTCTTCAGCAGCAAGATGCCCTAATACAATTACACTAAATTTGATTCAGTGACACACGTGAAGAACGGCTCATACACAAAGGGAATTAAACTTGCTGGGTGCATCATGGACCAAGGATAAGACAAACAGTTCACAAAAGGATGTGATATCACTCCTCTCTTTAGGAAAGCACTTCTCTGTCTTGGAGTCAGAGCTCCAGGCGGAGGAAGTGGGAAGGCGGAAAAAACTTGGCCTGGCTCCAGAGGAGAGGATGGGTCATGGAGAATGAATGAGTCAACGGGCATCAGAGGGCGGATGGCCAGGCATTGGGAAGAGGGGAGAAAGGAAGCCACGGAGCTTCTTTGAACCCCCTCACTCCTACAAATATATCCACACACCAGGCCCTTGGAGACAGAAGCAGTCTTAGTGTCCTGAAAGAGTGACGGGGAGCCCTGAGCACCAAGGCACTGCCAGAAACTGGGAGGCGATAGAAGCAGAAACAGCACTGGGAGGGAACAGCGTGGTGAAGTGTCTGCTTTCAGGCATTCTACTTAGGAAGGGTGGGGAGGCGGCGGGAAGTCTCTTCCTAAAGAGAAGAAATGCAAACAAAGTTGATTTTTTTTTTTAAGAAAGCAATTTGACATAATTCTAAAGCCCAATTTTAATGAGTTGCTCAGAGGCCTCTCTCTGCCGACTCTGTGAGGTGCCTGAATTTCCTGCTGGGCATAAATTGGGCGAAGGAGCACCGTTTCTGTGAACATCCACTTCTGTACCTGTACAGGGCCTCCGGTATACACACCTGACACTTGCCCAAGTCTTTTATCATATCTAGTTCATCAAGCTTACATCCTCAACATTAAAAAGTCTTTGAATTGATGTAGCACTTGTTATGCCAAGGATGCTAAACTCTGTGTGTGTGTGTGTGTGTGTGTGTGTGTGTGTGTGTGTGTGTGTCAGTGTGTACATATGCGCACACACAGTACTAGGGATTGAATTCAGGGATGTTGTACCTCTGAGGTATTATGCCCTCTGCCCTTTTTTATTAATTATTTTGAAACAACATCTTGCTAAGTTACCATGCACTGACCTCAAGCCTCTGCCCCCTCCTGTCTCAATTTCTTAAGTATGGGGTTTGTAGGCATGGCTCCCCACACCTGGCTAAGGATCTTCACATTTCTTTTAAGAAATGTTTTACTTAATGCTTATGCCCTTTAAATTAAACAAACAAAAATACTATGTGAATTCATATTCATATAAAGTAGTTAAATACCATGTACCCACCTCAAATAAGTAAATGAATGAGATAAAAATATGATTTGAGTCTTCTTGAAATTAATAACTGTCTTTTTGAGGCTGTTTCTTCTGAAGCAAAACAGAAGTGGTGCTTGGAAATAAAACAAAATGACTTTGACTTTGACTTCCTTATCATACATCCACATCCTCCAGATCCATCTATAATGCCATGAATGGGGTTGTGTTAGCTGGGTGTGGTGGCGCACGCTCGTAATCCCAGCAATTCAGGAGGCTGAGACTGGAGGATTGCTGTTCGCAGACGGCTGTCTGCTACTTAGTGAGGCCCTCCGCAACTTAGTGCGACCCTGTTTCAAAATAAAGAATAAAAAATAGAGCAGGGGATGTAGCTTGGAGGTTGAATGCCCCTGAGTTCTATCCCCAGACCCACACACATACAAAAAAACGAGGTTGTGTTACTCTACTGTTGTTTCTGTAGGAAGAAACAACTTCATTAAAGTCAAAAGCTCCTGCATGATTTGGCCTCTGCTGCCTGTCCACCATGAGGTTGTCACTCAGCTCTGGCCTCACTATTTGGCCCCTCTTCTTTCACCCTACTTTAGTTACACTGGTATCTTTAAGTTTCAAGAAGGAACTGAATTTTCTTGTGTCCTTGGGTCCTTGCCAATGACCTTCCTCCTGTCTTCCTTTTCCTATCTCCATCCTCTTAGCCCTTAGGCACCTTTCAAATCTTCCAAAACTCACTTCTTCACATCCCAGTATAGATCTTTCATTACACTCTTCATGGCATATAAAATAATTTACAGTTTGGACGTGATTGTCCCCCAAAAGTTCATGCGCTGGACACTGGGTCCTCAGGGTGGAGGTGTGGAGATGGTGGCATCTTTAGAAGATGGGTTCTAGTGAGAGGTAATTAGGTCATCCGGGTGCTTTCCACAAAAGGATTAATACTGGTCTTTCAGAATGAGTCTGCTCTTATGGGGGGATTATCATCATAGAAGGCCACCCAGTGTACTTGGGCATTTCTGCATATGGTTTGTTTCTTTCCCATTTTTCTAGCCAACAGAGGCCAAACAGATAGGGCCGCCCAATCTTGGGCTTCCAGCTCCAAAATGATGAGCCAAATAGAACTCTTTTCTTTATAAAGTATCCAGACTCCAGTATTTTATTTTAACAACAGAAAACAGACTAAAGCACTTACATTAGTATGTGTTTAATTCTTTAATATTTGTCCTCTCCAGGGACAAGAAGAGAGGTATAAGAGTGGTATTCAGCTGATTCTAGCTGTTTGTTTTGTTCATAATGGAAACCATAGTAGGCACTCAATAAATTTGTTCAGCAAATGAAAGAATGGCCAAGCAAGTCATGCAATGCTTTCCTGGAACCATTTTTTCTGCATTCAATTAATCCAGTCTTTGCTGAACTCTTCTTCTGTGTAGGGCACAATGGCTCAAGACCCAACACCAACAGCATCTGCAGGAGCTTGATAAAAAGGTGGAATCTCCAATCCAGACCGACTGAATCATAATCTGCTGTCTAACAAGATGCACAGGAAGTCTCAGTTATGCTTCTAATTAAACTGCAATTGCTCTTAGTGCACATTTATCTAATACGCCTGGAAAAATAAGAAACCAAATGACTACTCATATTTGTCACTTTTAAGCAAACTTCAAGGCTTACCAGAGCAGCCAATTACTATATTTAATGCAAATAAAAAATGTTGGGAATTTGCCAGTTACTCTAAACTTTTTAGCTGCTGCTCCTAGTTTTTATTGTAGATCATAAAGCAAAATAGATTATTCTGATAGTCATGAAATTGCTAATTTTTCTTCTTGACCTATTATTCTAATCTAAGTAAGAACAATAAGAATTAGAGCCTTATCTAAAATAAACATAAAAGCACACAGAGTGTTGAAATTCTACAATGGTTTTAAAATAATTAAAATTATCCCACATAAAAAAATACATGATTAAAGGCAAAATCATAGTGATACATAAGAAACTCTCACTGGTGACTCATCCATCATTTACGCATTTTATTGTGCACTTTCACACAAAAAGAATTTTTGCCTTTCCCTTACTTCAACAATTGGTTTCCTGTTAATCAAGATTTTAAAACGTCACCTGAGGTTTACTTTCGAATAGACGAGGTTAACTCAGAGGACCCAGGCTAATATCCGGAATGCCCTAGTTGATCAAATGAGTGTTGATTCAAAGCAAATAATGTTACACATTCCATAGCTAATCTGGCATTCTCAGAGTCTTGGGAGCTGTCTTTATGAGCCTGAAGGCCATAAAGGAGAACAGAGAGAGCAAATTCAGGGTACATGCCAAGACATGTTGAAGCCCAGGATTTAAGATGCCAGGTAACTGCCAGATAAAAACCTTATAGGCAAACGTTCATATATAAAGTTATCACTGTGCTCATTAAAATTTTAGAGCCATGGTATAGAGAAAATAATGTAAGGTACTAATTTGGCTTATAAGGTCCCAAACCCATGACCCAAAACAAAAGGCCATATGTGGATTACAATGTTGAGTGTTTAGTTGCAGTATATGTTAATGAGGTAGGAGAATTTAGTTTACTTCTGTTATATTCTATAAAGACCAATGGACAGTGAAAAAAAAAACTGTTCCAATAAATGTTCATTTGGAGCATCCCCAGGTGTAGATAGAAATGTCCAGAGATTTAGGAAGGAACTAGTGGCTTGAGGGGCTCTATACCAGATACCCAGTGTCATGGTGAAGGCTTTGGAGTCAAAAGAACTGGACACAAATCCTTGTTCCCAGAATTAACTAGCAGTGAACCTCCTGTATGAGTAAAAAAAAAAAAAAAATCTCAAAAGGGTCTTAAAGGATTAAATAAAAATTCAGATAGTGTATGAGACTTACTGTTAATAATATAATGAGCACAATTATATTAATGAAACTTAAAAAAAGCATTAAGCTTTCAGAAAATTTCAAAAGTGCTCACAATATGATTAAATAACTTTTATAACACCTTCTTACCAGGGGTTGGCTTTGTGTCTTCACTGTGAATCAGCTTTATAATGTGCTAATTATTAGGGATATAAAAATAGCACAAATTTACTATGAAATGGAACTTAATATTTAGTGGAAATACGGTGTTTAATAATTGACATGATGTAGTGGCACATGCTTGTATTTCCAGCTATTTATGAGACTTAGGCAGGAGAATCACAAGTTTGACACCAGCTGGGGCAACTTAAACCTTGTCTCAAAATAAAAAAAATTAAATTAAAAATAAAGAGTTGGATGTGGTGCAATGGTAGAGTTCCCCTAGGTTCTATCCCCAGTACTACAATAATGATAATGATATAATAATAATAATTAATAATACTACCATCAAAACTATATGAATTGTACAAATATCATGGAAGAAAATCATAGGACTTCATCAGAAAGTATTTCAAGAGCAATTCTTACTATCAAAGTCAAGGAAGTCTTCTAAGAAAAAGTGGCATTTCAGTTGAGACTTGAAGAAGGAATAGAATAGGAGTTTTCCATGGCAGAGGCAGGGGAGCAGTCCAGGTATAGCCTGGCATCCATGTAGCTTGGAGTCTGCAGAGTGGACAGAAGGAGCTGATCAGGCAGAGATCAGAGGCAGGAGTCCAAGTGAAGCTCACCCATGCAAAGCCTTGGATAGCTCTTCACCTGGATGCCAATAGACTGCCATCGAAGGGTCTTAAAGAGATGAGGGATGTGATCTCATCACCTTGGCTCAGTGTGCAGGATAAAATGGAATGTGACCATAGTAGAAGCAGGGAGTCTACTTTTTGTCTTAGAATATTGCAACACAAATTTAGAATATTGCAACACAAATTTACCTTTAGCACATTCTTTTCTGCTGGACCGTGGAAAGCATAGGTACAGGCTGGGGTTTTACCAGCTCATATCTCAGTTCCCTGTCATATCATTTTCACACGTGTTTGTGGAGAGATTAACTAACAACTGTGTATTTTGGCTTATTCACTTCCAACAAATATTTATTAAGATTTTTGGTGCACCTGTTACCATCTTCTCTGCCCTGGGAATAGAGCAATAAACAACATACACAAAGACATTGCTTCCATCGATCATGCATTCTAGTAAGGGAGGAAATTAAACAAGTGAATAAATAGGATATCTATGAAGGAAAATAAATGCAAACTAGAGAGTAAAGGAAGGTGGTACAATTTTAGAATGGTCAAGGAAGAGCTCTCAGATAAGAGGACTTTTGAGCAGCAATAAATCAGTCATTTGAAATCTGGAGATTGAGATTTTAGACTAATGGAACAAAATTAAGCACAAAGTCCCTAAGATTAGTGTTGTACTTAGACATTTTTTTCTTTTTTGTCTTTGTGTGTGTGTGTGTGTGTGTGTGTGTGTGTGTGTGTGTGTTACTGGGGGTGGAACCCAGGGGCTTTTCTACCTCTGTGCTATATTCCCAGACCTATTTTATACTTTATTTGAAAACACTAAGTTGCTGAGAGCCTCACTCAGTAGCTAAGGCTGGCTTTGAACCTGTGTGGTCCTTCTGCCTCAGCCTCCCAAGCGCTGGAATTACAAGTGTGTGCCACCATACCTGGCTTAGTCTTTTCAAGAAACAACCAGCAGAGTGTGGTGGCGCATGCTGGTGGTCCCAGCATTTGGGAGGCTGAGACAGGAGGATCACAGTTCGAGGACAGCCTCAGCTACTACTTGGTGAGGCCCTTTGCAACTCAGTGAGACCCTGTTTTAAAATATAAAAGAATAAAAAATAGGGCTGGGGGTGTAGCTTGGAAGTAGAATGCCCCTGGGTTCCATCCCTAGTATTGCAAAAAAAAAAAAAAAAGGAAAGGAAAGGAAAGGAAAGAAAAGAAAGAAAGAAAGAAAGAAAGAAAGAAAGAAAGAAAGAAAGAAAGAAAGAAAGGAAAGAAAAGAAAAGAGACTGGAATTTGGGTCAAAACTAGTGTCTCCATCATCATCATCACCACCACCACCACCACCATCATCACCATTATCACCATCACAGCTATCATCATCATCATCATCGTCGTCGTCATCTTCATTGTCATCACCATCATCATCATGCAGACTTGAACATTTTTCTTAGAGGCTTCATAGGCTATGCTATTGATAAAGCTCTATCCTGACGGTCATATGTGAGCAGAAGTCTGAATCTTGACATGCTGCTAAATTTTTGTAATGTTTTATTATTAAAAATTAGGAAAATAAGTCATTTTACAACACGTATTTCTTAGTCTTTAGCATAAGAAAAAAAATCAGCTGAGGGTCCACTGTAGTGGTGCACACCTGTAATTCCATTACTTGGGAGATTGAAACAGGAAGATCACAGGTTTCAGGACAGCCTCAGCAATATGGTAAGGTTTTCAGCAATATAGTGATACATTGTATGAAAATAAAACAGGGCTGAGGGGGTGACTTGGAGATGGAATGTCCCTGGGTTCCATCCCCAGAACCCCCCAAATCCACTGAGGCACTCAGTAAGAAATGCTTGTTCTTCTGTCAAGATTTTGACTCATGGGCTCTAGAGTGGGGCCCAGAAATTCACAAGTGCAACAATGCCACAGGTGATTTAGTGTTGATAAACATGGCTTGTAGTATTTTGAAAAATGCCATTTTAATCCCCCTGCGATTGAGGTCTCCCAGCTCTTAGAATTTGTCGTCACATTTGCCACATCTATTCTTCAATTCAGTAGTAAGGACCTAAAATCATATCTCAAGATGGAAAAAGTCAAGTCAAAAGAACCAGCCTTAAAAAGAGAATATCTAATACCTTGAAATTAATGATGTAAAACCAATGAGTTCAAACTTATTACCAGTTGAGAATAAGACTTATGACATAATAATTTTTTCTCCAGTAAAACCTGCTGTTTAAATTTACCCCGTGACAAATCTTTTTCTACTACTAGCATGCCCCTGTATTATAGCCCCAGACCTGAAAAAATTATATATATATATATATATATATATATATATATATGCATTCTTTCCTTCAAATATTAATACTTGATAACCTGGAAATGCTGTGCTATCAATAAAATTTTCTTATATTCATATCAAGTATCAATTGGTATTTTCATTTTAACAACTTGTTAGTACCCAAATTCTCCTCTATCTGCACCCAAGATGCATATTAGTCAGTTTCCCATCTTTAAAGGTAGTTACTGGCGGGGTGTGGTGGTCGTGCACACTTGTAATCCCCGCATTTGGGAGGCTGAGACAGGAAGATCATGGTTCACGGACAGCCTCAGCTACTTACTGAGGTCCTCTGCAACTTAGTGAGACCCTGTTTCAAAAAGAAAGACTAAAACATAGGGCAGGGTATGTAGCTCTAAGGTAGAATGCCCCTGGGTTCCATCCCCAGCACAGAAAAAAAAAAAAAAAAAAGTAACTACTCTACCATCACCCTGCTGTGCCTCAGAAAAGGAAACAGAGACCTAATAAAGGCTAGCTATTTGAATACATAGTTTTTTTCTTCCCTCGTAATTAGTTATTTTATTATCTTATTCAAAGGATTAGTAGTAAGAGACTGGAAGATGTCTACTGTTTCGAAAAACATAAACCTAAGGTTAGCATTTGCAAAAACATAGCGAGGACTAATAACATACAAAACATTAATTTTAGATCAGACTCTTGAGATTCTGACCTTGGTAATTTGACGAGCTGATTTTCAATGTGGAATTATTTTCAAGGTGCTTTTTAAAATAATAATGGTTATTACGATAAATTTAGTTAGAAGTTGAACTTGAAGGTAGACTAATATTTTTTCATCCATGCAAATCACTTTTATATTTGGACGCAAAACTCAAAATAATTCTCCCTCTCACTCTCCACCCTGGGTTCTAGCAAAATGTTAATTCTTTAATCAGGTGTTTAGACTGAGTATTATCATGTCTCTCTGCTAAGTATGAAGACTTTTTTTTTAACTATGGTGTGTGTGTGTGTGTGTGTGTGTGTGTGTTTTACTGGAGATTGAACCCAGGGGAATTCTGCCTCTGACACCCTAGACCTATTTTTTAACTTGGAAACAAGGTCTCACTAAGTTGTTGAGAGCCTCGTTAAGTTGCTGAGGTTGACTTTGAACCTGCAATCTTCCTGTCTCCGCCTCCCAAGAACTAGGATAATAGGCATGTGCTACCATTCCTGGCAAAAGAGCTTTTGAACAGAATCTCTGCCGTTGCTTTGTTAGGCTTGCCAGTAGGCCTAAAAGATGTCTGATGTAAAACCCAATGAACTGAGATTCTAATATTCAAATTTGCTACATGCTAATTTATTTTTGGCCAAACCTCGCCTATTCTACCCCAGAGTTTAGATGCCAGCAAATCAGGATGTGACTGAGTTAGGCAGAGCGATTCATGACTTTTCTTCATTTTTCTTGCTCCTTCCTAAGGGCAGTCTTGACATCAGAAGGGGTGTGAAGCTGATTCTCAAGTCTCCTCGCTTGAGATCATGCTATAATCCCCATTAGTTCCTGATGATTCCCTGTTTCCTTGAAATGGGAGGACAGAACTCATTTAGTCTTTGCTTAAAAGGACAATATAAAATCAGCCACAAAATCAGGTTGGAGGAGGGCAAAAATTCGATTTAATAGCTAAGCAGAGTGGTGCATACCTGTAATCCCAGTACTTGGGAAGCTGAGACAAGAGAATCATGGAAACCAGGTGTGGTGGCGCAAGTTTGTAATCCCAGCATTTGGGAGGCTGAGACAGGAGGATCCGGGTTCACAAACAGCCTCACCTCAGCTACTTACTGAGGCCCTTTGTAACTTAGTGAGACCAGGTTTCAAAATAAAGAATAAAAATAGGGCTGGGGGTGTAGCTCGGAGGTAGAATGTCCCTGGGTTCCATCCCCAGTACTGAGAAAAAAAAAAGAGAGAGAGAATCAAGGATTCCAGGTCAGCCTCAGCAAACTAGCCAGACCCTAAACAGTTTAGGAGACCCTGTTTTAGAATACAAACTGTAAAGGGCTGGGGGGTGTATCTCAGAGGCTTTCCTAACCACTTCTTCAATTTTACATTACCTAACGGAACCTAAGCTATCTTTATTCTCCTTAGAGTAACCTAAAGTTGATTACTATACATGCATACATATCATTGTGTGTGTGTGTGTGTGTGTGTGTGTGTGTGTGTGTGTGTGTGGTACTGGGGTTCCTGGAAGCCCTTCTACATCCGGGCTACACTCCCAGACCTATTTTATATTTTTATTTGGAAACAGGGTCTCTTAAGCCAGCACGGCTGGCTTCGAACCTGCGTGATACTCCTGTCTCCGCCTCCCCAGCGCTGGGATTACAAGCGTGCGCCACCACTCCCGGCCATATCATTTAATTTTAATCGGTTTTTAAACTTCTCGTGCTGATGACACATCTCTTTGGCACCTGTATCTATTTTTAATATTCTACATGTAAGTGAACAGCACAAATAGAAGACTCAAATATAGTCCCTCCAATGGTGAAATTAAACAGATTGCATGGTTACTCAGGGCATTTGCATCATCTGCTAAGCTTTCAAGTTTCTGTCTAAGTATTGCTAATACATTCCTTTGAGTGTGGCTTTTAAGTCCCTTACGTGAGGAAGCTCAAAGTAATCGGAAGTTGTTCATTTACAATGATAGAAAAATTGCAACAATCCCAGATGGGCCAAGTCTTGATTGCCTGTTACCAAGGCAAAGTCATAGGTCTGTATTTTTTGGCTTGTGCCAGACCAGAAGCTCTGCTGAGGCATGTCAGTTCTGAGATGAGACAGGAGTCACCCTGGAAGTTGAGATGCCAGTATGTTGTTCATTTCCTGGAATATAAACTCCTTGAAAACAAAAGGGCTATGAGCATTGAGTTCACTGTGTCTGGAGAGTAGAAGGCCCCGGTGGCATAGAGGAGTGCTCAGAAGAATTCACTGAAGCAAATTGGATCATTTCAGAGGAATTGATCAGATATTTTTTCTGATTCAGACATTTTTTAACACTTCTACAGATAAAGAAGATAAAGAAGAAGCAACAATTAAATATAAAGGCTGTGCAGTTTATGAAAGGATTTCAATTAGAATCCTTGGTGGATACAATGTAGAAGATAGCAGACAACATTAGAGAGATGTTGCTTTTGTATTTTTAAAACTATTTTCAAAGTATTTTTATACCGATAATTCAATATGATCTAATCCTTTGGGAAAGAACTCTGAAATATACTAAATACCAAGTAAATGTGAGGGGTTCTTATGGTTAAGATAGCTCTGCTGTCTCTCAACAGATCCAACGTTGAAGCTGCTGCTTGGAAAGGCTTTCTTTTTCTGGATCCCTGAGCAGCAGCTGCAGAAGTCCTGAGGTTGTCATCTTGGCCTGGCCAAATGTTAAATCTGGCCTGAACAGCTCTTAAAACTCATTGAGGTGGAATCCAAGTGTGCCTATTTTATAATGTTTGTTAAATTGCCCCATCAGTTGAAGCCATTTATTCCAACTCTCTCTGCATACAAACATCCTGAGGATTCTTTCTTTCTTCCTTTCTTTCTTTCTTCCTTCCTTCCTTCCTTCCTTCCTTTCTTTCTTTCTTTCTTTCTTTCTTCCTTTCTTTCTCTTTCTTCTTTTTTTTTTTTTTGTGGTACTGGGTATGGAACCCAGGTACCTTCTACCTCCGGGCTATATTCCCAGACCTATTTTATATTTTATCTGGAAACAGGGTCTCACTAAGTTGCTGAGAGCCTCATTAAATAGCTGAGGCTGGCTTTGAACCTGCACAATTCTCTTGTCTCAGCCTCTGGGTAATCTGGGATTACAAGTATGAGCTACCACACCGGGCTCTGAGGAGACTTTTAACACTGAGTTTCACTCCAAGAAATTCTGATTAAATCTCTTGAATCCAATAATAATTTGCAGTCAGGATTGATACTTAAAAGGTTAGGGGATAACACAAAATTATATCTAATCATGGGGAAAATATAGAAAAAACAGTCATCTTTTTGGTAGTAACTGCTGTTTGTTGATCATCCTGTGGTAGCTAAGTAATATTCAATTGAATGGACTACTATGTGTAGCTAATGTTTCCAGTTTTAGGTGCTTATGAGGATAATCAGAAAAGGCTTCTATCCCTGAACTTTAGGCAGATTGAGTCTAGGCAGACAAGAAGGCTGTCCTGGAACCATTGGCCTCGTGATCTGTTGTGGTCACTCTTAGTCATTCCTCTTCAGTGGAAAAGCCCAGGCATGAACAGCGTGCGAGAGTGGGTGATCATTTCAACACAATGTCACCACCTATACAAACCACCATCTGGGAAGAAAATTTATTTACTCCACGTAAATCTCACATGGAATAAACAAAACATTTTGTTATTTCAACTATCATTTGTTTATAAATACTTTTATTGTGCAATCCATGGCACAGTTTGGAAATTTCTTGGAGTATCAGTTTCTCAAGACTATTGACATAAATGGGTCTTTTAGATGTATTCTATCAGCTGCTGATAAAAAGGACATTGTAAAATTGAATTCTTACCCAAAAATCTAGCTACCTCCCACCAAAGACAAAATTATCAACTTCAATTTCAAAAATATGAATAATAGTATGCTGATATTACAATTTAAGAAATTTTGCATGGATTTTTTTCAATTAGGACAAAAATTTAAAGAGAGGAGTAAACAAAATTTTAAAGAAATGTTACAGGAAGACTAATGATTCTGAATGATGACTCATGATTCTGGTGCCTTTGAAGAAATTAGTTGACTCATTTAATTCATTTATTAGTTAAATTATTATTATGAGTCTCTCTAGATATTTAATTCATTTTATTCAGATCACTTCATATAAAAATTTCCTTATGCCTCCAAATAATGTCATTTTCTTTTCAAATGAATCACAGAAATGCTATCCCAGAGCAGTTAACTTTCTAGATTTTTTTCTTTTAACAATTTTTTATTGAACATAAATAGTATACATTTAAACTATATTTGGTGCCCTCTCCCCCCGCCCCCATTTTCTCTTCCCCCCTCCCACCAATGGTTGTCCAGGTTAACCATGTCTTATTCATAATTTTACACATGTTCAGATGTAGACCCTCATTAATCAAGATCAGCCTTCCTCCTCTCCTATCTTTCCATCCAAACTTTGCTCGTATTTCCCCTCCATTATCTGGAGTCCCACTGGTATCCTCTGTGTTTCCTAGTTTGGGCATATTAGAGGAAACATATGTACCTTCTCCTTCTGTGCTTGGCTGATCTCACTTAACAACAACAAATGCTGGCGAGGATGTGGGGAAAGAGGAACTCTTTTACACTGTTGGTGGGAATGCAAACTAGTTCAACCACTATGGAGATCTGTGTGGAGATTCCTAAGAAAGGTGGGAATAGATCCACCATATGATCCAGCTATACCACTCCTGGGTATCTTTCCAAAGGGGCTGAATTCAGAGAAATACAGCAACATATGCATACCTTTGTTCATAGCAGCACAATTTGTAATAGCCAAAATATGGAACCAACCCAGATCACCATCAATAGATGAATGGATAGCAAAACTGTGGGAAATACACACAATGGAATTCTAGATTTTTTTTTTTTTAGCTCAGTTCCACCTAGGAAAATTCTTACAAGTTCTTGTAGACTTGGAGCTGCAAAGGTTAGAAGAATGCAATTTTGATGAGAAATCAGCTCCCAAACAGCCTTTCATCCATTGGTGCCTATGTTCAACTTTATTGCATTTTCTCTAATTGATCACAACCTCCAATACCAACTCCACTGGCACCTTCTCAGTGACACATCCCAAGTCAGATTGAGGAAAATGGGGGTCAGGGGTGTAGCTCAGTAGTAGAGCATGTGCTTAGCATGATCAAGGCCCTGGGTTTAACGCCTAGCTTTAAATAAATGATAGATAGATGATAGATAGATAGATAGATAATAGATAATAGGTAGACAGATAAATAGATGCTGGAAAATGGAGGCTGGAGGAAGGTCAGCTCAGTGGTAGAGCACAGGTTTAGTAGAAACACAGAGGCACACTTATCAGGTCTCTCATCAAGAAAGAACCTGCCATTCAGCTATGAGGAGTTAACTCAGCTTTTAGCTGCAGTCTCTGCCACAATATTGAGAGTAGGATGGGTAAGCCCATTCTCCAAGGGCCCCTCTAGCATGTGACTAATGCCACATTCTATGTAAGGTATGGAGAAGTTGTACATGTCCCTGCTTTCTGTTTCCTAGCATTTCTGACAAAAGGTTAAGAATACATTGCTAAAATCTTTCTAGACACCAAAATTACAAAAGCACAGCTGGGGCCTGGACCTTTCTGCCCAAAGCAGGATCCTCTTGAAGCAATCTCTGTGCCAGCCCTTCTACAGGCCAAGACTTTCTCAGGGCCACAGTCTGAGCCTCTTTTTATCTAGCCCTCTGTCTTTCCTCATTCCCCTACAAGTGTCAGATCTACAGTGCTAAGACTCCCCACCACGGCGCTTGTTCCCTCTCTCTGATCTGTCACAGGCATTATCCTGCTGCAAAGTAGTTGCTTCCCAGAGGATCCCCTAGCACAGTTTTATATCTTGATTTTTTTCATTTAACATTAAGTGGTGAGCCTGTCCTGGTGGCTTTAAAATATATTCATTTTTATTATTTTATCATTTTAATATTTGGCTATTTTCATTTTGTAATATTCATTATATAGGTATCCAAGATGTTACAAACTTTTTGCAACTTGTTAATGCTATTGTGATGACCACAATTATTGAAATCCTTTACCTGAATTTTAGAATATTTCTTCAGAATAGTCTTCAAGTACAAGTAACAGCTGAAGTTTCTGGCTGCTTTTTGTGAAACAAATTTTCCAAAAGACAAGCATCAACTTATGTTCTACCAGCAATTTATTCCCCACTCATTGAACTTTTTTTTTTTTCTTTTCATGTTTCTGTGTGTGGTACTAGGGAATGGAACCCTGGGCATTCTACTTCTGAGCTATATCCCCAGCCCTATTTTTTTATTTTTTTTATTCTGAAACTGAGTCTCACTGAGTTGCAAAGGGCCTCACTAAATAGCTGAGGCTGTCTGGGAACTGCGATCCTCCTGTCCTAGCCTCCCAAATGCTGGGATTACAAGCGTGCATCACCACACCTGGCTTTGTTGAACTTTTATGGGGCACATAAGATTGTGCTCTGAAAATCAGTGTAAAGATTTGTAGACATTTTTCACATTTCTCACTCTCAGTCCTGCCAGCTCAGCTTGTGTGGGGTTTCTTCTGACCTTGCACAGACCACTGTGCTGCCTTTTCCAAGCTCCTGAACTGCGGCCTCTGAAGCAGGTGGCTCTGAGCCTCCTGTGCAAACAGGGGGTGACAGTGAGCCACAGCAGGAAGCGAGTTGCCTCATCACGTTCTGCCACCTCACTGACCCTCAGAGACCCAATGTCCCAAAGAGGAGGTGCCTCGGCTACCAGCTTCCCACGATGCCACTTTCTACTTTCTATGCAAGCTATGGGGAAGTCGGGCATCACCCTGCTTTCTGTTGCCTAGTACATCTGACAAAGGCTAAAGATGCATTGCTACATTGCTGAAAACTTACCAGACACCAAAAATACAGAACGCATGCATATCTATGTTTATAGCAGCACAGTTTGTAGCTGCCAAACTATGGAACCAGCTGACATTTCCATAAACAGATGGATGCATTGCAAAATAATGGGATCTACACTCACTGGCATTCTACTCAGCCATAAAGAAGGACAAATTATATCATTGTCAGGGAAATGGATGGAACTGGAGAATATTAGGCTAAGTGAAACTAGTTAGTCACAAAAAGTGAAAGGTTGGAGGTTTTTGCTCATATGTGGAAGCTAGGGAGAAACTGGGACACAGGAGGAACTCCAGACAATGGAAGAGAAACCTTAGTGGAGTGAAGGAGGGGACCTAACTGAAGGCGATCAGGGTGGAAGGAGGAAGACTTGACAAGGGAAACACCTCAATGGACATGGTGGACAGACACAAACTTATCAAAGCCAATCACTGTGTTGAGCATGGGAAGATGGGGAGGGGAGGGAGAGGGTGGGAACTGGGGAAGGGCTCAACAAGTGTTGTGTGCATGTCTGTCTCCATCACCCTGAACTTCATCAAAATGTATAATTACTTTTGGGGGGGATGCGGGGATGGAACCCAGGGGCACTCAACCTCCGAGCTACACCCCCTGCCATATTTTTATTTATTCTTAATTTTGAAACAGGGTCTCACTAAGTTGCAGAGAGCCTCACTAAGTAGCCGAGGTTGTCCTCGAACCGCGATCCTCCATGCGCCACCACACCCGGCTAAAATGTATAATTACAATGCATCGATTTATTTTAAAAAGTATACTCGCTTAATTATGTGAAAGTGAAAAGGCAATCATGCCAGATGTAAAGCTTAGGAGCAACTGGAAGTGATATGGACATATTATTTGAATATATATTTTTCTCAGATAAGCACTGATTACACGGAAATACTGTCTTTTGAAATAGTAATAGCAGACAACACTTACTGGACATTCAGCCTCTGCCAGGTGCTGTTCTTAGCACTTTTCATGTAATAACTCACTGAATCTCTATAGAGGCCTCACAAGGCAGAATTGTTAAAAGATGAGGAAATAGAGGCACCAAGAAGTTAACACAGCCTGGCTCACAGCATAAGTAGTGTTCCCGAGGCTCCAGGGCCATGGCTGTGTCTGTCAGCCTGGGTCATGAGCACGCTGCCTTAGCCCTCACTGAATTGGCAGGAAAGGTCCCTTATGTTTACTTTATAGTGATAGAGCAAGGACTCATAAGTTCATAGTGATAAAAGTAAATAAGTAAAGCTTTATAAAAAGCTCTTTTTATAATACAGTGCCAAATAAAGAGAAGAAAGTATAGATTAAAAATCATTGGTGAATATTAAAATCAGGGAGTGAAATTTTTGTGAGAAATAGCATATTTACATAGTCCAGAAATACTTTCTAACAAGTTAATTGTAAGAAAAAATTACTTTCCAGTGGATAAATATAACACACACACACATATATATATGTATATATATATATGTACATAAATATATATACATACACACATTTATCTTTACTAAGTAATAAAAATCACAACCTTGGGATAAATCAGTATCCTGTGATTCCTAATGTACTACAAGAGACACACTTCCAGCATATTCCTTGCAAAAAACCATAACTGGAATTTAATTATGAACCACCATCAAATGTGAGACAGTTTAGAAAAATAGTATATTGTAATCTCTATAAATGTCAAGATCAAGAAATACAGAGATGCTGAGGAACCATTTCAGAGTCAAGAAAATTAAAGAGACTTGACAGAGGCAGTCTATGATCCTAAATAAAATCCTGGATAAAAGAAAAATATAATCATGAAGGACAATATTATTATATTATCCATTCCATTAAAATCAGTTTAATGGAATGAAATGGATATTTTAATGAAATGAATTTCAAAAGAAGTAATGTTAAATTTCCTAAGTTTGATCATCTGACTATAGTTATTTAAGAGAATATCCTCATTCTTAGGAAATAAATGCTGAAGTTCTTAGAAGCAGAGCTACATGATACATGGCTATCTACTCAAATTGTTCAGAGAGAAAAGGATGATGAAGTAAGTGGGTTAAAAGTCCATAAGATAACTCATGATTAAATCATTAGCCAGAGCTCCTATTGGTATTCATATATATCTTACTATGATAATATTTCATCATCCAGAATTTTAAAAAATATTTCATCATCCAGAATTTAAAAAAAATAATTGCTGAGAATTTTACCAAAAGCAAAATTTTACATCTTCGCTTTGATCCATAATTTTCACTTTTGGACATTTATTCTAAAGAAAAATTCATGGGGAGGCACAGTGATTTTGTTACAGAGACCTCCATCAAAACTTATGTACAGTTATGAAAAACTGGAGAGAACTTACACATCCAATAATATATCGCTGCTTTAAGATCATGCTGTCATTAAAATGCTATTGATAATAGCATAAGTGCTATTAAATAATGACACTTAATGGCATATAAAAGTGCAATTTTTAAGTGATTAAAAACAAGATAAAAATAGTACCCATAGAATGACTCCATTTCTGCATATACATGAACATGTAAACATACCCACAACCACACACACATAACTGATTGCAAAACTATAAACCAGACTGACAATAGTGGTAATTTAAAGGTGGTCAATAAAAAGGGTAATCTTTAAATTTATTTTTATATGACCATACTTTAAATCTTAGTCAAAATGAACATTAAATGGTAGACAAACCATTATAAAAACCAAATTGTTTTAAGGTACCTAGAATATGTCCTTTATAGAAAGAGGTAGAAGTAGTTATACCTTTCTAAAAATTGTTTTTCATGGTACTGGGGTTCCTGGAAACCCCTCTACCTTTGGGCTACACTCCTAGACCTATTTTATATATTTTTTTATTTGGAAACAGGGTCTCTTAAGCCAGCGCGGCTGGCTTCGAACCTGCACGATCCTCCTGTCTCCGCCTCCCAAGCGCGGGGATTACAAGCGTGCACCACCACGCCCGGCGTGTAGTTATACACTTTTATGAAATGCTGAGCTTCTTGTTTTACACACACACACACACACACACACACACACACACACACATTGCATATCTTAAGTGTTCCAAAGGCACAGGTCCTGTTGCTGATGTTGGTGAGCAACACTTGGAACATGACCCTGGAACTCCTCACTTGGTGGAATGCACACCAGAAAATCCTTTTACCATTACTATATGCTGATGTCTGGCTGTTTTAAAGGGGAATACCTGTGGGATTTGTTTTCTATGAAAATATTTTAAGCCTGAAAACAAATGCTGCCCATTGTAACAAGAAAGTTCTCTAAGGGAGCAAAAGCATTTTCCTCATATTGTGTGCTAAATTTGTATTTTCTCTATCTCATGGGTTTTCATCATTGTCCAATTATTTCTCCTGTAATTTAATTTCTCAGGTCAGTATCTTACATGTTCTTTTAGGACTCAAATTTCAGAGAGCATGGGCTTATATTTATAAACTATTTCTTTTAAAGACTTGGTTTGGGGTTTTATTACAACCTAGACTGGTCTTAATGAACAGTGGTTAGTTATCATTATCATATGAGTAATAAGTGTTTAACTGTTCAGTTAAACACCAAAGAATGACAAATGTCTAGAAAAAGTACACATATGAAGCCAAAACACTGCTGAGAATTGGACCCCCACATAATAGGTTGTAGAGGATGGAGAGCTGGAAAGCCTTTGAAGACATGCATCAGGAGACAGAAACAAGCTGGGCGTGTTGGTGCATGTCTGGAATCCCAGCTCTTGGGAGGCTGAGACAGGAAGATCACAGATTCAAGGCCAGCCTCAGCAACTAACCTAGTGAGACTCTCAGCAACCTAGTGAGACTCTGTTTCAAAATTAAAAAATAAAAATAAACAGAGCTGGAGGTATAGTTTAGAGGTGGAATGCTGTTGTGTTCAATAGTCAATATCCAGTACCACAAGAAAAAAAAAGGCAGAAACAATGTCATAATGTAATACTTTACTGCTAGGCTTTGCAGTCCCATATCAAAAAGACCGAATTGTTACCTCTGAAAAGTCAACTAAGATTTATTATGTTCATTAACTTGAAACCTTTCCCCCATAATTTCTAAATTTTATGACAGTACCAATAGGCCAAGGAGCTATCATGAGCATTGGAGGGGGAATGGGTTTTCTGGATACCTCCTGTATGTTCTTCAATTCAGCTTTCTGTTCCGTGGCCCAACCCATGTATAAAAAGGACCTGCCCACTGATAAGGCCCTTATTTATATTCCCACAGCCAGATTCTCTCATTGTAATCTAGGCTGCATCTTATGTAAGCATATGACTCACATGATTGGTCCCTTTCCTGAAACCAGGGTGAGAGCCAGCCCTCAGTTACCTGTGATCTGAGGGCCAGAGATGGCTAGGCGTGAAACCCAGTGGATAGTCCCAACTTCCATCTTGATCAATAACAGACTCTCCCTGCTGGCAACTTTACTATAGATTTTAGTGAACACAAAAATAGGCCAGAGAAAAGCTAAAAACTCTATAATCAACAACTGAGCAGTTGAGAGCTTTTCATTTCCCTTCTCTTTCACAGCCAGGATTCTGGATGAGTATTAGCAGCCTCTACCCACTCCTGTAATCCAGCACAACCTAGCCTCCCCCTTCATCATCCAGTAGAATCACTCAACACTCGAGGCGTTCAGAAATCAAAGCCAGTGGCATGCTCGCTCTTGCACCCACACTCTCTCTTTCTGTGAATCAACATACTTAAACTAGATTAATTTTCTTCTTTCTTAAATCAAATTATTTCCAATTTTTTTTTCCATTTCAATAACCAATCTGTATAACACTTGATCTTTCTGAACACATCAAAATTTTCTTCTTACTCTGTTTTCCTAGACAAAATCCTAGTCTAAGCTTTTCTCAATTAGAGCACTTCATTGGCTGACCTTTCTACCTTCAGCCTCTTTCTCCAAGCAATTTTTCTCAAATAATCTCACCTCAGTCTTTTCAAAACATAAATTGCAGTAGAAGTCTATGACTGCTAACCATACTGCCATGTCTTTATGACTTAAAATAACAAAATTTATTATCTTACAGTTCTGCAGATGAAAAGTTCATAACAAGCCTCATTGACTAAAATCATGGTGTTGATATTGGATAAAAGTCCAAGACTTAGCTGGGTTCTATTCTTTTCTGGAGGCTATACAGAACCTGTGTCCCTGCCTCTTTGGACTTCTACAGCTTCCAGTATTTTTTTATCTTGGGGTCCTTCCTTCATCAGAACTGTGGATCAAATGGATTCTCAAATCACATCTCTCTGACCACAGCTGAGGACTCTTGAGCCTGCCTGTCCACCTGGCTACTCCAGAGCCCTGGGATATCCAGGTCCATAATGCTTTTTTTTTGGGGGGGGGTACATAAGGTAAGTATTTACAGGTTCCAAGAATTTGGCATGGATATCTTTGGGGGTAGAGAGTTGTTCTGCCAATTACACCAATTTATAGTGTTGCTTCCCTGATTAAAAACTTCAAATGATTCCCTGTTGCCTATGATGTAAAGCTTATCTTCTCAGTATGACTTTGAAGGTTCTTTAAGCTAAATCCTTAACTATCCCCAAGTGCACATCCTCTGCTACTGTTGAGAAGGTTTGCCTGATATGTCTTAAATATTGCATAATTCTGTATGTTTGCTAATTATTTTTCTATTTTTAATACCTTACAGTCTCTCCCTTGCTTATCAAAGTACTGTCAATTTTCAAAGGTCCAGTTAAAATCTCGTCTCTTCAGTAAAACCTTCTTTGTTCATATCACCTGTCTCTAAATTATTTGCCTTGATATTATCTAGTATATATGTTGGACTTTCATTGCATATTTGTTGAGAATTTATTCATTCTTTCTCTACTAATAGCATTGTGATTTTCCTTTGGGGGAATTGTTTTTATTAGGCACAATGCTGATGCTTTTCACAATTAAAAAAAAAAAAAGCCTTCCTTTGGTCAAGGGGTAAGCCCATGCTCCCAGGAAGGCAATGATCTTCTTAGACCACAGGCACAAGAAGTAAACCACAGTGGAGCGTTACACTTTCTAGAAGTACACTGCTACCTGAACCACTGGATCTCCTCTGTTCTTTGGCTTTTACTTTAATTCTGTTGACTCTCCCATATTATTCTTGCAAATTTCTTTTGAATATTATAGAAGGAAATTTGGAGGATATCAATTTGTGAACATGTTATTGTTGAGTATCTTGATTCTGTTTCTGTAGATAGTTGGATATAGATGACAATTGGAACCAAGAAAAACTATCTAGGTTGGGAGTAATTATTATATAGATGACAATTGATAGATGACAATTAAAGCAGGGCGCTGTCAGGCTGTTGACAGACACCTGTAATCCCAGTTCTTGGGAGGTTGAGACAGAGGATTGCAGGTTCAAGGCCAGCCTCAGCAACTTAACAAGGCTCCATTTCAAAATAAAAAATAAGAAGGGCTTAGGCTGTAGCTCAGAGGTACAATGTACCTGAGTTCAATTCCCAGTACTTCTCTCCCCCAAAAAAGAAAAAAGACCAGGCAATGTGTGAGATTAAGTAGGATTGGCTATAGAGAGAGATATTCCCCAAGACTGAGTTCTGGGGTGCCTCAGAGTTTATAGATCTATGGTGGGAAATGAGGAAATATTGAGGAAGGTCTAGCAGGTTACACAGAAGTAGGTAGAAAACCAGGGGAGTGTAGAATCCTGGAAGCCTTTCCTTTTCTCTGTGGTTTTTCAGACTTTGAATGAGTCAATTCAATGGTTATGTGAGATCCCAACAATTCCATTTTGAAAGAATTCCTGATTCTCCCAAGAAAACTCTAAATTAAGTCTGAGGCTAACTACTCAGGATGTTCTGCAGCTGAGAACATGGTCAGAACTACAGTGGAACTGGAGGTCAGAACTGGATGTCAGAAGATGGAGCTGTTCTCATGACAGCTCCATCCATTGCCCCTAGCTGCTTAACCTCCTTATGAAGTGATCATAGTCATGGCTCCTTCTCCTATCTGAATACTAATGATGGATTCAAGAAGTAAAAACATGAATAAAATACTCTGTGGGCTTGTCTGCGCAGGGGACATAGGTCAGTAGTAGAATGCACCCGTGGCATGCATGAGGCTCTGATTTCTATCCTTAGAACCTTTACTATCACCACCACCGCCATCCAAAAAGCACTCTGAAGATTACTAAAGCAAAGAAACAAGGAAGCCATCGCTACTGTGTGTAGTTTCAGAGGGACCTGTGTCTTTTGCTCTGAAAGCCCAGGGAAGCCAAGTCTCTCCATTTTAGCCTAAGAAATCACGAGATACAATTTTAGTTGATATATTCTTTCAAAAGCCACGTCTCAGTAAAGTACTATTTTTAGAAATACCCTTTTAAAACATTTCTCAAAATATTCTTTAAAAAGATACTAACATCTAGGATTTTATAATTAATTTTATATTTATAATTTTATGCCTTCTATTTCAAGAAATTCTTCACTAAGGTAGGCCATAAAACATGATGCACGTATGTATAGAACATTTTCTCAAACTAAGAGCACATACGTTATACTTCTGCCACTGCTTTGAAGCCTTTTAATATATGATATTCATGAATTCATTCATTCATTCATTCATTCATTCATTCACTATGGTACTGGGAGTTGAACCCAGGGGTGTTCTACCTCTGAGATACACCCCTGGATCTAGTTTATTTTTTATTTTGAAACAAGTTCTTTCTAAGATGCTGAGGGCCTCACTAAATTGCTAAAGCTTGACTGCCTCTTATCTCAATCTCACTAGTACTAGGATGACAGGCCCAGCTTAATATACTATATATTTTTTTAAAAAGCAGCTAAAGAAAGGATTAAAAGAGAAGTGAAAGAAAGAGACAATTTTCAGTACAGACTTTTTATTGTATGGTGCTTAAATGCACTTTTACTTCTCAAACATGTTTTTCCAGTTCCCAGCAAAAATAAATAAAAATTAATAATATTTTGTAAATTATCCATATCCTTCTTCAATATCTTAAGGTACACAATTATCAAAGCTGATATTGAACACAAACAAATTGATACAATTCAGTATTCTGATAAAATTCATAGTCAAATAAGTTACTTTATACTGCATGTAATACAACTTTATGTTCCATAGCATCTTTCATAGAAACTGTATACCAAAATGGCTCTTCAAACTTAAAAAGTGCAATTACAGAGTGCAAAAAAGGCAAAGAGAAAAATACACTATATTACATTTAACAGCATCATATTTGAACAATAGGCATATTTTAGACATAATTGTTATTAAGTTAAAACCTTAAAATGTACTCCAGAAATACTGTTTGTACGCCCTTTTCTCCCATGCGAGTAGAAAAAAGACAAAATATTGGGCATCAAATCAAACACTTTGTTTTCAAATTTTTACAGAATAGTAATTGGAGCAAAAACTGACAAAACTGAGTCAGATAAGAGATTCTTAAAACTGCATTATTGAATTAAACATAAATTAGATGCCAGTGTCATGTATTCACTGAATAAAAATTGATTGGCTACCTAGTGACAGTTAAATTTAGCGTGCTCTCTTTTCAAGGACTCAAAAACAAAACTTTGAGTTAAGACATAGCTGTACCAGTGCACCGCCCCTTCCTTCACTTTGACTCAAAGCAAAGAGACAGGGCAAAAGAAAATATAGGAACACAGTAAAGTTATATGGGATTATAGATGTTTCAAATGGTATAAAATCTTATCTTTTAGGTTAAGCCTTTGGTACCAGTCCTAGATCTTAATGCCCTTGATTCCAGAGCATGTCTGCTATGTTATTGGGTGAACTTGGTGGGAAACCATAAATTATACACTTTTGCTTCTGGGATTATTTTGGTTCTCAGTACAATGGCTATGTATAGTCTCGTTGAGAAATCAGTAAACAGAGGGAGATACACTAAGTGTGAGCCAAAATGTTTTCATTATCTATTGGAAACATGAGTAGCAATTTTTATGTTTACTTAGCACTATTCTCACTAAAAAAAAAAATCATTTTTCTTATTTTCACCCACAAAATGTAATCTGGGAAATACTTTTCATTATTTGATGTGTATTTAGAAATGAAGATTTATTTATTTCTGGAGTTAGCTTTCTTGTTTTTGTTGTGTTTTGTGTGTGTGTGCTGGGGGTGTTTGGTTGTTGTTGTTGCTGTTTTCTGTTTGTGTAGTGTTGGGATAGAACCAGGGCCTCGTGCATGCTAGGCAAGCACTCTGACACTAAGTTATGCTCTGAGTCCAATGGGATCAGTGTTTAAGCATTTTAAAAGTAAGGATAAAAATACTCCAAACTAATTGCACCACATTATGTAATATGAATTTAGATGCTTAAGATGGACCAATATACTAAGATGCTGATGATAAATCTTTTATAAATTAAATTAATTAATGGTAGTTGAGTTCTTGGTTAGTCAATTTTTTAAGCAACCAAGGTCACTGAAAATAGGCAGACTTCCCTTATATCCAGCAGGTATTAATAAGTACATATAGGATTAAAATGTGTTCTTATGCAGCAAGCTTGATTTCAGTTAGGTTAAGTGGGAAATAAATATACTTTTAGATCTCACTGATTTTTATTTGTCTTGTTTTTAAGTTTTGTGTATTGGTTGACAGCGCAACAAACTATTATAAAATTCTATAATCAGTAGAGTTCATGTATGAACATAAGTGTTTGCATATGAATATGTACATGTATGTGTTTTTGTTTGTTTTGTCTGCCTGTTTTCCTAGTGGAGAGGGCAGGGCCAAGGCATTAGATGAGAGCCCTGTGAATACACCCGGGTATGTAATACCTGGCTTCACCTGGCGCAAGTCCTGGCACCTGGTGCTCCAGAGGTTAGCCCTGGCTTCTCTTTGTTACCTGAGCACATGCCAGGAAAAAGGTGGAGGAAAAAGATCCTCCCTGACCTGGTATGTGATCCAGAGAGACACTACCCAAACATTTTGCATTCAGTGAGGCAGCCTCCCATGAAATCCAGAAGCAGTGCAGCCCTGACTCCTATGCAATGGTGCACTCTTTGTTTTTGTTTTTTAAGTTTTAACAATTGTGCTTTTATTTATTTTTTATGTTTGCACAATACTCTTATTAACTCACTGAGACCTAAAGGTTCAGAGTGTAGAAGAAACCCCAGAGTCCTCCAAAAAATAAAAAAGCGACAGAATGAAAAGGAGGAACTAGTTTTATCTCAGTCTCTGTAGACAGTCTTTAAATTTATAAAGCTTTCGAATGAGTTTCTCAAGCCGGGCGTGGTGGCACAAGCTTGTAATCCCAGCATTCTCGGGAGGCTGAGACCTGAGGGTCTCAGCTAGGGCAAGGGGTGTATCTCGGAAGTCGAATAACCCTGGGTTCCATCCCCAGATCAGCAAAAAAAAAAAAAAAAAAAAAAAAAAAAAAAAAAAAACCGAGTTTCTCACTTAAAAAAAAAAAAAACCCTGATTTTTTTTTATTATTATTCTCTACTTCCTGTGTCAAATTATATCTTTAAATGTATAACTTTTAGCCGGGCATGGTTGTGCAAACGTGTGATCCCCGTGCTTGGGAGACGGAGACTGGAGGATCGCGCTGGTTCGGAGCCAGCCTCGCTGGCTTAAGAGAACCTGTTTCCAAATAAAAAATATAAAATAGGTCTGGGAGTGTAGCCCAGAGGTAGAAGGGTTTCCAGGAACCCCAGGACCACCAAAAAAAAAAAAAGTATAACTTTTAAAGAAGAAGCTGCTCACTAACCTGTTTGTAACTAAAAACTCTTGAAAATGGAAAAAAATTATTTTCATCTTTAGACAATATATAGTATGGTCTCATATTTTAAAATAATGATTAGTCTATCAAATTTGGGGCTTTATGTTACTATTATGAGTCTTCACTAAATTCTCTATAAAAATAAATATTCTAAAAAGAAGCACAAACTTTGGCTTCAAATGTCCATTTTTTTTCTAATTATCTGATGAGTCGCAATCTCCTCACATAACTGGAATATTGTGAAGTTTTGAAATACCCACTCTTTACGTGAAAGACAATGTAAGAGCATCTCCATCATTTCAGAGGATTCCCCTTGGTAGGTGAGTACTGTCTCTAGGAGATGCATGGTGTCCTGGGGGACTGTCTGCTCCCCCTACAGGCAGACAAACATCAAGGGAGCTGATATGGGGTGAAGGGCCATGCTTTTTAGACTTTATTTCAAATGCTCAAAGTGTTGAGCATATGACCTGTGTTTGCTTCTCCCAAATCCCAATTGCATTACTGCTCTAGGATATGAAACAGTAGTGCCCACAGATGTCAGATGTATCACACCACAATATAATCAATCCAATCATCATTTATTTCAAGAGTAGAAAAAAAATCTACTTATAAAATAAATTTGATCATATATTTAGGCTTCCAGAAAACTGCTACTGCAGACTTTCTGAGCAATGAACTGCATTTCCCATCCCTAAGCACTGTGCAGAAGACTAAGACGCTTTGAAGCTTTCAATAACGTGTTAGCTCAGGATATTATTTCTTACAAAAATATTTACTTTCTTTTGATATTAAATATGTTTACTCACAATATATTAGCAAATAATTTTTTCAAAAATAAAACAAAAATAAAAACACTTTTCAAATGTATTAAAAATACACAGTTGTTGACCTAAGACATGACTCAACATAAATAGTATTAATAAAATAGGAATATTAACATCAACCATGCACGCTGTGTGTCCCTGCCCAGAAGGCAAGGTGATGTTCACACTTGTGGCAGCGCTGGGTCCCCTGAGGTCACTCTCTCATACTCTTTCTTTGACTTTTTGCTCTTTTGATTTTTATACCTGGAATATTCGGAAATAAAACCATTAGCACTGTAGTTAACAGTAAGAGGAATACAAATACATAAACTCCATTACATTAGCACAGAGTGTCCAAAATGACAAAAGTGACTAGGCTCATTTGGGACAAGGTTAAAAACAAAAAAGGAAGGAGGAAGGGGCTAGTGTTTTGTTTCAAAGTGCAATAAATTTAGAAGGAAATGGTGAAACTCAGTTCTGGACTTCTCAAGGGCTGTAACATGATCGTGAATATTTGTGAAACTGCAGGATGGAAGCCGCCTTCTCTCTTTCCCCCTTCCATTCTCTTCCCTTCTCTCTCCCTTTCTCTCAATAATGCTCATTTCTATAATAACTAACTTAAAAGGCATTATCACTTGATGGACATTTTAAGCCAAACATGTGCAAAATAAATTTGATCTGATAAATGTAGCACACTTTTAACCTGCGTTACTTTGAGAAGGAGAAAAATTCACTGAACAAATTTGTACTATGTTTGTATTTGTATTTTATTTATGTATTTATTTATTTATTTATTTTGGTGGTACTGGGGTTTCTGTAAACCCTTCTACCTCTGGGCTACACTCCCAGACCTATTTTTTATATTTTTATGTGGAAACAGGGTCTCTTAAGCCAGCGTGGCTGGCTTCGAACCTGCGCGATCCTCCTGTCTCCGCCTCCCAAGTGCAGGGATTACAAGCGTGCGCCCCCAGCCCGGCGTACTTTTGTATTTTTAAAAGGAGACATTTTTTTTACCCCAATAAGTTGTATGAATATAATGCACCAATAAAAAAAATTTAAAAAAAAGGAGACATTTTCAAGACAACTATTATTAACCAGTTCACGCTGTTCCCACAATCTGATCCTAACCTCAAGAACCTGCCAGCCTATACCTCTAAGTTTTCTCAGTTACCATTTTGCAATAATATTGTACATGAAGACACAGTATGACTGTTTGAGGGGACTGATCTGAACCATTTCTAACAGTAAGGTTCTATAATTGCCTGGGAATGAGTTTCTAAAACTGTCGTAAAGTTTAAGATCTCAAGCTTCTAGGGTCATTAATTTACAAGGCTGAATTTTATAAAATAAAAATTTGACCTAATAAGTTTTAGTACCTAAGTATAAGAGCAGCATTATGACTGATGATTTACTTTCACATAGACACTATCATCATATTCGGCACTAAAAAGCCTTGTGATTAATATAGAATAAGAATTTTTGTATGTATTTTACAGAGAAAGGAACTGACATTCCCTGTTTGGCTTTCATTAGGTAACATTGATAATAAGGAACAGAAGTAATAATAGAGCAAAATTCAGATGTTCTGCAGCAAAAACACCCTTGCAAATATCATCACTGCAGATTCGATCTTACCACTCTAATAGTATGTAAACGTTTTTGTCCAGTTTATAAACCCTTATTATATAATTTTAAAAGTAGAGTATAAAAATCACTGGCTTACCATCTGCAAAAATAGTATATGGAACCGGCGACTATGATAAGAAACAAAATAATAAGAATCACAGTCAAAGCCACGTATTCTTTGCTCAAGGGTTGATGGACGGTTAAGAAGAAATGTTCACATCGGACACCAGTGTAACCCACTTCACATCTAAAGGAAAATAAGCAATAGGAAAATCAATTCTTTCTAAAAGAAATCATGATTATGAAATAACTTCACAACTAATGTCACACTATAATGTAAGAAATAGCAAAATTTGTAAATTATAATATTGAATTAAAAAATGAATTTAGGATTGAGCCAACAATTGTAAGAGGACTCAACATAGCTCTAGGCTAAATTGTGGTATTAAAATGACAGTTTGATTCAGCTGGCAAGGTGGTTGGTAACCTCTGGTCGTGTTTTATAAATATGAAATGTTTTTTGTCTCAATTGGTGGAATAAATTCATTATTTTAATTTTGAAACAGGGTCTCAATAGGTTGATGAGAACCTCACTACTCACTGTCTGGGAACCTTTGATCCAGTCTCAGCCTCCTGAGTACTGGGATTACAGGTCGGAGCCACCACACTGTGCTGGAGGTCTGATGAAAGGATTAAAATTGGAGTTGCTATCGTGGTGTGAGTGGGGGCATTTGAAATCCCCCCTCAGTGTGTACTCCTCCAATATCTGTGCAATATGAAACCTACTATTTGCCCTGTGATTTCAAAATAATAATAATAATAATAATAATAATAATAATAATAATATAATGTTCCAAAGAATCCATATAAACTATATTCCAATAGCCCATGGAAATATAGGGTAATTTCAGAATATAAAATATGAGAAAGACGTAGGCTTAAATACCATCTTTGCTATTGTGAGCTTATTACCTGCAGTAATTTTCACTCATGTCCACCAGGTAGATGCACTGTCCGTGCAAACAGTAGCCGTTCATGTCAGAGCCACACTTTGTTATTGACACCTGAGCCACACGTGGGTTGTCTTCTGTCTGAACTGCAAAAGAAATAGAAAGTGGAGTGAATTCCACTGCCTCTGTGGACTGAGGACATTAATCATCCTCTCCTGACAATAACCCCTGAACCACCTCAGCAAAACAGGTCAGATGCCAGTTAGTCCAGGAGAGTTTTACGAGAGGTCACTCTAGGAATCATACTTCCCAGACCAATAAACACATGCCTGCACCAAAAGAATTATCTCCAATGGTTTAAAAGTAACACTCGAGGATGAGGACTTAATTCTCACAAGACAACCTTCATGGAAAAGGTAAGGTACACACACAGACACACACACACACACACACACACACACACACACACACACACACACACACACCAGCACCCCCAAAATAGGTGCTATTTACTTCTTCAAATAAAAATTTTCAAAAATATATTACTACCAAAAGCAATTTCAAGCTAAAACCACTCAAGAGAACTTAATTTTATCACTGGTTTTTAAGTTAGTAAGGTTTGTTTTGGTGTGTGTTCCCAAATTATTGAAAAGAATCAATAAATCTCCCAACATCTCTTTGCTTGAGACTCGACCATGAACTAAACAATCTCTAAGTTAGAAATTCCTATTGGGCAAATACAATAATGAAAACAGGACTCTAGTTAGAAATAAGACTGCAATCTGCAAGGACATCTTATTGGAAATAATATTCAACCTACAAGTAAAATTTACCTTAGAATGCTTTAGTTACTGCAATGTGAAGGATGTTATGAAATTGTAAAAAAAAAAAAAAATATATATATATATATATATATATATATATAGTAATGCTATTTTTAAAAGTCTTGATTTAATTTTAATACCAAAAAAGGGGGAAAAAGTGGTAGAAGATAGCTAAGCAAAATTCCAGTGAGCCTGATGATGACAAGTAAGAGAAAAGATAATGTTGTAAAACATATCTATTCCCTCAAACTAGTCCTTGACCATTGCTCAAACTAGATACAGAACAGCTGTCTCTGGACAGTCTGCAGTCACTGATGCTGACTGGGCCCCACTTTTCTCCATACTCTGCCTTCACATGATGCGCAGCACATATTAATCACTCCATAAATGTCTCCTGAACACTATATGTAACTGGAAGAAAAGGACATCATTTGTTCCTCTTACAAAAAATAAAAAATACACACACAAACACACACACTTTTAAAGCTACTGTGAACAAAGTTTCCATTTTGCTGCTTTGCATGGATTCCCAGTGCGTCCTCCAATGATGGTTTTTCAACAAAATGTGGATTTCCTCGTTCCCTGTCTTGTTAAGATTAAATCTTTATATGTAAGTAGATATCTCATCTCTCTCTTACCAGTTACTTCTTTATGCCATTTTACCAAAACTCTAGCTAATCAGTAGTTAAAATTAATAGAGCAGCTATCCTCTCCCTCTTTTTTCATTGTCACACATTCACATTTAGGTCTTTATTTAAAATATGTAGTAACCCCTGACGTAGCATTGATGAAGCTGGGCTTACCTAAAGCCGTGCAGTTATTGTCAGACTCTCCTGGGATGCAGGATGGAATCACAGTTGTGCTGCGCACTGCTTGTAGAAGATGAAAACCTATTTATAGAAAAAAAGCAAATCTATATTCAATGAAGAAGGCTTGATCTGATTTCTATGCTACTGCAGTATGTATATGGTAATGTTAATTGCTTTAAGGATATAATTGATCAAGACCATAAAAGAAAACAATTCATGGAAGCAGGCACATAATTAATAATAAATAAACCCCCAGCTCTTCCCTCCAAAGAGAAAGAGGCAGTGCCTTAACATTATATTCATGGCTACAGATTTGACTCCCTCTGAACATTTTACAATAACATTTCTCAAAAACCTGATTTGGAAGCTTGTTTTTCTAGGCTTAGCAATTGGAAAATTTTTACTGTTTTACTCCATAGTGTTTTTAGAGTAATGCTCCCTTTTAGACTCCATCACAAAAGATTTCAAATCACAATCAGGCTCCATTTGTGGTATCAACTTAATTAAAAAACTCAATTTAAGATACAGTTTACTTAAGCACCTAATATATTCTTTGCATTGTATTGCATACAAAAGTATATGAAAGACTTTTATAAAACATAATCTCACATATATTCTACCCACCTTATCCGTAGGTGGTTGATTCCAGAAACAACCTCCTCCCCCAAGATACCCAAATCTACAGATGCTGAAGTCCTTATACGAAAAGTCATAACATTTACACATAATCTAGGTACGTTTTCCTCTATGCTTTAAATCATCTCTAGAGAATCTATAATACCCAAAACGAGTGCAAATGCTATGGAAATAACTATTGTATTATTTAGGGAATAAAGCCAGAAAAAAAGTTCATGCAGGTTCATTACAGACACAGACTTTTGAGAATATTTTGGAGCTTTTGGGCACAGAGGCCAGCAATATGGCTTATCTAGTATGGGATAGAGCGGGCCTGCCCAATGAAGGGCTCCAACCAAGCAAGCCTAGCCCAGCAACAGCTTGTCAGCATAGCAAAATTCTGAGCCAGCTCTTACATTATGTGTCTCCAGTGAAGAGTCAAATCCTGGAAACTTGGGATCAGAATTATTCACGTGTTTCTGCATTCTATAGAACGCAGAAGCATTTGAATGATAAGAAGAACCCTTGTTAATTAAACACATGTTTATTTGAGCGCATTTGTCCTCTTCTGTCCAAGCATCAGGTATTCACACTTCTACCCCACTTTCCCATCTGCATGTGCACTTCTGGACAATACAAAGTAATTTTGGTGGTAATAGTATTGTTAGTAACAACGGACATTTTTTTTCATGAAGGATGTTGCATTTTATTTTTTAATACATTTGTATTGGTGCACTGTAGTCTCCCACCAGAATGTTGCTCAGAGTGATAGGGTCTATACCTGCCCACCGCACTTGGCGAGGTCCCCCTGCTCCCTCTCCACGCTCTCCCCTTCCCAATGTGTTCATGATATTGGGAGGGGTATTGATAATTTAACATACGTACATAAAGTCAACGGAAGTTTTTCCTTCATTAACTCTCCCTTTCCCAGTTGACATTTCTTGAACATGCTTGTGCCAGGCATGATTCTATATATATCATATATATATATATATATATATATATATATATATATATATATATGATATATATATATATATGATTTAATTTTCTCAGTGACTTTTTGAGTAAGATACTACCATAGGCCCCAATAGATAAATAAGAAAACTGAGCATGAATAAATTAAATAACTTTTCCCAAAGAAAGATGTTGTTAAATGCAGCACATTACAGAATTTGGAGATGGGTGTGCAGAACAAATAGAGTAACTGTAATTGAGGCAGAATATTGACCTCATCGGGAGGTAACAGAGTATGGTGGGAAGGTAACTGTGTGCAAAAACTTGAGCTATGCAATTCTGGATGCGTTAATTAGCTTCTCCACATCTCCATTTTTCTTCACCTTACAGAGTTTTTGCAGAGTTGAAATGAAATATTTTTGCAATGACTAGCATGCCAGAGATTCACATAAATGTCCCTCCACTTGTAGCCTCAGGTTTTAGCATTATATGTAGTTAGTGCCCTCTACTGGCTTTTAACAAGATTATAAATCTCTCATAATTTGTTTTGGTGTTGTTTGTTTTGATACTGGGAAATAAGCCCAGGGGCACCATACCTCTGAGGTACACCCTCAGTTCCTTTCTTATTTTTTATTTTCTATTTGAAAGTGTCTCACTAAGTTGTTGAGGGTCTTGCATAATTGCTGAGACTGGCCTCGAACCGGCAATACTCCTGTCTCAGTACTAGAATTACAGGCCTGTGATAATAAGGGTTTTTTAAAGGATGTTTTATACAACATAAAGTTATATATAAAATATAAAAATTATTTTATATTTTTCTTAATTAAAGGAGGTTTGTATTTATTAAGCAAATTACACATTTTTGGTGTTAAACATTAAGGTACATAACATCCTCAAAGTTTATAGTTTCAGGTTTCAAATTTGACACTTGTGTATTCGCTCCAAACAACCTTGGTGCATATAAGTTAAATATTTTATGTAAGATTACTTATGTAGTGACCATAGAAGTCAAGAGTTAGGAATCTGACATCCAGATTCATACTCTTTCAAGCATTTGAACGACTGCTTTCTTACCAGCTTTAGAACTATCTCCTCCCCACTCCATGTTTCTCCTACGATATAAAGGCTGCTTCGATTGCTCTTATCTTACTCAAATGACCAAGAAAATGGCTAAGGTTTGGAGTGTGCTGTCAGTTAAACAGAGATGAAAACTACTTCCCACCTAGTGTTTTGTTAATTTTGTTCTACTTCTCACTATAATTTTGCCACACATTTTGCTGAAGAATTAAGCCCTTTAACTTAGTGTTTTCAATATAAGCGGAACTTCTAGTTGGACATGTTTTCATCCTTGGTCCTTCTGTTCCTTAAGGCTTCTTCAGCTGAGGAATGCATCAGGGGAGACATGGCCCATCTCTCTCTAGGAAAAAGTCAGCCAGGACAAAGTGCACCTGGAAGTGGAAGCTCCTTTATTGTTTGCAGAAACCAAGAGTAGCCTTTCCTGCCTGGAACTGCTTATAGCCACAACCTGCAACTTTTATAGAAAGCAACTAAATGCTTTGAGATGTTCTTTCTTGGGCCTTTTTTTGTTTTGTTTTGTTTTTGTTTTGTTTTTTAGTAGCTGTTGGCTTTTCCACTGCTAAGATCATTGTTCCCAGTTGTTCAGGCCACAGATAAAATATTTGTCTTTGCTGATTAAAGACTGTTTAGCCCTGGGTGTGCCTCCATGAAAACTGGGCTTCCTTGACCTGCGACGCTCCCTTGGACACAGTCCATTGCTCAGGACAGTTTCTGTGAGACTTGATGAGTTAATACAACAGAAGGATATTTTACAAATAAAATTGTAAGTAATTTTAAATCCTCCTCTCAAATTAAAAAATGTTACTGCAGCTTCATCATAGAAGTACGTAGCCAACCAAACAGCAAAATTGGTTCTAAATTGTCCAAATGCACAGCTGTACTACTTTAAAACAGTGCTTCTCACTGTTTCCATCCACTATGTCTTCCCCAAGCCCTTACAAACTGAGGTAGAGGGGTGAGTGGGGGTGATCAGGAGATTGAAAAATCTACCCAGAGTTGGGCATTGTGGTGCATGCCTATAATCCCAGTACCTGGGAGGCTGAGATAGGAGTATTGCAGGTTCTAGGGCAGCCTCAGCAACTTAGGGAAACCCTGTTTCAAAATGAAAACTAAAATAGAGAGGGCTGAGGGTATAGTTCAGAGGTAGGTGCTCCTAGGTTTAATCCATTACTAAGATAAAAGAATATACCTACAGAGGATTATGACATCCCTCATCTTGTTACCAAGGAAAACCAGTATTGATTGTTTTACAGTCATACAGGGAAGGAATAAGTGCTAACTCACATCTATATATCTCCTTAATTGGAGTGTTCTTTGCACACAACAACCTTTCTATGATCTGTGATTCAAATTTTGGGGGAAGGACTGGGGATTATACCCAGGCTGTTCTAATGCCAAACTGCACAACCAACCTCATTTTATTTTTATTTTGAAGCAGGGTCTTGCTAAGTTGCTGAAGGGCTCCTCTAAGTTGCAGAGACTAGCCTTGAACCTGCAATTCTCCTGTCTTGGCTTCCCAAGTATTGAGATGATAGGTGTGGGCCATCATGCCCAGCTTCTATAATTCAATTATATAAAATAAATTATATAAAAATATACACATATATTTTTTAGGTTTTGATCACTTATAATAGCTCCCTGCTGAAAAAAATAATTCTATTAATATTAAGAATTTTGGATAGAGTCCGTGTCAAAACCCAGATCTGGGGACAAGTTTTAAGCAGTCAACTAAATTTTAGAGAAACTCTGTGCAAGGTATTATTGAAGGATAATCTATAAACTCCAATGGATACTTAGAGTTTCTGCTTCCATTCCAATACAAATATCAAATTCTCTTCAGACACCATTATTTCTGTTGCATTTCCAATGGGTTTTAGGAATGTGAAGCTCAGCTATGCATCTCTCTAACTTCTCCTTTCGGAGGTGGTGTTTGCAGTGAAATCTCAAGGGTGCCAGCAGGAAGTGGAGCCACTGACTCACAGGACACAAATCGCCTCTTCCCTGTGAGTCAGGGCCGGGCCTACACCCTTGCACAATATCGAGGACCGTGCATGGTGCGTGGGAGAGGCTGAGTACCATCACCGGAATGGGGATAGCAAGCACTAAATGTCGTGGGCCCTGGAGCGCTAAGAAGTGGTTGCCCAATTGTCAGTCTGAATGCCAGACAGAGAATGTCCTCATCTCACTGGGTGTCTTTTACCTTGCTTCCTAATGGTCTCACTGAGAGACTCATCTAGAAAGAGGCCTATACAGAAGATGCTGGAATATGGTGCCTGGGTGATCAACCCAAGACAGGAAAGTCAATTCCAAATCTCAGAAATAATAATAATAATAATAATAATAATAATAATAATAACTCTGGAATGCAATTGAGCAAATACAAATGACCAAAAATAACATGATGATATAGTATGAAACATATACACCTTATTTCCCCCAATTAAATCTTTTAGAATATTTAGACCAGAACGGCAAGCTCATGATGAATCATGGTATTTGCCCAGCCCAAACAGGTAGCAAAATCCGCTTTGTTCACACTTTTGCTGTGGTCACATGCCAGCCTGCTCACAGACTGTTAGTTTTCTACCTTCTTCCACACAGTCTATAATTTTAGGATTTGTCTGTAACATAGGCTTGTTAGCTCTTGTGTACTTTTAAGGAATGACCATGCCTTTGCCATTTGGGGATGTCTTTTTGTTTTAAATTAAATTTTACTCTAATATTAGATAAGGTCTTGCTTCCCTTTGATCAAGATTACTGTAAACTTCATCAAACCAGATGCTGAAAATACCCACTGTTAGTACTTTCTAGTAACAGCCTAATTTTCAAAGAATTTTTGTCTTAATGTACAAAAAACTAAACATTAGCTAAACTTTAAATTAATATAGATAAGTATATAGAAAACTACCCTTGAGGCCAGGCATGGTGGCACACACTTGTAATCCCCACGCTTGGTAGGCAGAGACAGGAGGATGGTGCAGGCTCAAAGCCAGCCTCTCTGGCTTAAGAGACCCTGTTTCCAAATTTTAAAAATATAAAAAATAGGTCTGGGAGTATATCCCGGAGGCAGAAGGGTTTCCAGGAACCCCAGTACCACAAAACAAAACAAAACAAAACAAAACAAAACAACAAAAAAACCCTACCCTCGATTTCTGCTAGCAATCATTGCATTCTTTTATTGTTACCCTTATAATTAATTTTCTTTAAAAGCTAAATATAAAATCTAACTATTAGTATTTGAAATAAAACAACATGAAACCAGACATTTATATAATATCAGGTTATAGTATTTCCTTTAATTATGAGCTTCAAAAAAAAATAACCATAGGAATTTTGTTGACAAATGCCAAGAAAAGATTTAACCTACCGTGTTTTAAAATTTATACACAGTGAGTTATATTCTATAATTTTATAGTTATTTTCAAATTAACTTCAAAGTGCTTATATAATTTAGTTATTATATGAAATAGTACTTAATGCTATTCAAATAGAATATTAGGAAGTCAAAGGCAAAAGAAAGTCATCTGCTTTACCCTAAACATGGGTATAAAAATGTATGTCTCATTCATAATAGGAATGTTTCCATAAAGCAGGAAGAGGAATATTGTCTTTCTGGTAAAGGGTATAATTTGTATTAATATGAGTATTCTGAAATTTTGTGACTAAGAGTCTGAAAGATGAGGCAGGAACCTCCTACAATCCAACAGTTTATTTTAGAGTATTGTTTCCATTCCATTTGAAATGGCTTCCTCTCAAGATAACCTGACATGGAAGGGCAATTTGTTTTTATAACCTTCATTTCCTTCTATCTTGTTTCTCATTTCTACGTCTACAGGTCCAATCTAGAAATTTAAATTACTATTGTGTTATCATTCCGAAGGAAACTCTCATAAGGGAATAAAAATTGGGATTATGAATGTTTTTCATCTGATTTTTTCTCCAGGTCAAAGGGTGGCCTGAATATTAGAATATTTAGTGGCATATTTTAGAAGCACGTTGGCCATTTTTCTATCTATGTAGATGTCTATGCCAAACATGGATTTTCAAAAGGAATAAAGTTTTAATTAATGAGCACATATGCTTGTAAATGCACACACACACACACACACACACACACACACACACAGATGAGAAAGTATATAAAATATTTTTAAAATCTTGAAAGTACTTATTTTTGATAAAGAGAACCTACACAATACAAGTCCTATATATAAAGGTGCTAAGAAATTTCTCTTTGTGGAAATACAGATTATAAAAATATAGGTTTGGTTAGCACTGGAGACTGTGTCTTCGGTGAGAGGAACATGGGCACCCATAGTGTGAGAACAGGTTGACAAGAGATTAGCTACAGAGAAGAGAAAAAGAGCCTATCCTTCTTGTTAATTAGCTACATATGTCAAAATGTATTTATTAAAAAATATTCATTGAGCAGTTTTCATAGGCAAAGATACAGAATAAGATGCTATAAGGAAAACTGGTGCAAATGGCATGCTTCTTGTTCTCGATAGACTTCCTAGGGCTAGACACCTAGGGCAAGGGTGAAGAAAGGAGAAAAATTCATAGATGATACCACCTGCCTGGCCCAAAATAATAAGGAGGATGAGTAGAAAACAGAGGCAGGATCACAGCTTTATGGTGGTATTTGCCCATGAAGGAGGACTTTAATGAGTAAATGAATTTGAGTGTGATGTTCATATATTGACTATTTAAATTTATAATGTAGTTGAAAATACAGACCTAGAATAAAGGAATTAAGAATGGAGTATGTGAAACCTATTTAAAAATCCTATGAGGAGATATTCTCTTAAGTCGAGAGCCATTCACATGTTCCAAGGGAAAGAGTTTGGAATGAAAAATAACAGAACTTTGAGAAATGGGTGGTAGACAGTGGACAGAAATGGTCAAGGAAAGAGAAAGAGATATTGAAAAAAAGGAAGTTCAGTGTGGTGAGAGCCAACAGAGTAGAGCTGTACAAGGAAGCTTGGGAGAGTCAGCAATGAAATGACTGAGGAAAGTATTAATGACTCCATCATAAAGACAGTAGAATTAGTTTTAATTTAGTATTATATTAGTTTTATATCCAGCTTACCATTAATATTAACTTTGTCTCAGTAATTCAAATACTAATTATTCAAACTGAGAATTATGAGTGGCACTGAGTTATAGCAATAAAAATATCAATTAGGTTCTCCACCAGGAGCAATTTTGCCAACCAGGGTTATTTAGCAATGTCTGAGAGTGGTTGTGGTTGTCACAGCTACTGACATCTAGTGGGTAGAGTTGTGGCAGGGGGCTGCTGAACACCCTGCAAAGCACAGCACAGACCACTACTAAGAAACAGCCAGTCCACTTCAGCAGAGTCGAAGATGAAGAGCCCTCACTAGACTCCTGAGTAAAGAAATCCAGCTCTAGCTTGGATACTTATTTTATTCTCTTTAATCTGACTTTCCTTATCTCTGAAAACAGAGACCAAAAAGTGAGGTGGGGTGGAGGGGGAGATGGAATTTAGATTAGATTATGCAAAGGTTCCTTTTATTCTCTCCTCTCTTTCTCTTACACACACACACACACACACACACACACACCCACCCCACACACACACCACACACACACACACACACACACATACACTACAGGTAAAATTGAATTTTGGAGCCAGCGTGGTGGTGGCGCATGCTTGTAATCCCAGCATTTGGGAGGCTGAGACCAAAGAATGGCGGTTTGCGGACAGCCTCAGCTACTTAGTGAGCCCTCCACAACTTAGTAAGACCCTGTTTCAAAATAAAGAATAAACAAAATAGTGCATGGGGTGTATGTAGCTTGGAGGTCAAATGCCCTGGGTTCCATCACCAGACTCGCAAAAAAAAAAAAAAAAATTTTTTTTTGAATTTTGGTAGGTATACTATCAGTGAAAACAAACTATAAAAAGAGATAGATATGTGGAGAAAAAATTATTATACTTAATTAGAAACAACAGAATTGAGCTTTCAAAAGCTATTGCTTAATCTTGAAATATTTTTCTTCTCAAGTGCCCTTAGAAAGAACAGCTGGTTGAATCAAAACATAGTAGTGAGAACTGAATGAAGTCTCAAACTAATCATCCATCTAACAAACACACACTGATGTTTGATGTAACCTGTTATTTTCCTGATGTTCTACTAAGCATGTTTAGCTACATACTCACAGTGTGGTGTGAGAAGGCGAGATCAGAGGAATGGGTGAAGGGCAAAGGCAAGAATCCCTAAAGAAGGGGCACTTTCCTTCAGTCTTAAAGGAAGACAAGAACTTCATGAAAGTTCAAGAGTGAATCTGGGATGTCCACAGTAGGGGGTACAGCTTTACATGGAAAAAGAAGCCTTACATGCTGTATAAGGCATACTTGACTCCTCTCTCCCTAAGTCTATGTCTTCATTTGTAAAAATGGGAATAATACTCTTCCTGGCTAAACGGGATTATTGTAAGAATTAAATGAGGCTTTCTGTAAGAAAGCTCTTTGGAGTTGAGGGTACTGATGGTGATGGTGATGATGATAGCTCTAACTTAAAAATGCTTTTTATTATTTTCTAGTATCATCCGATCCTTTAAATCCATACACAATTATCTGGCAAGGTAGATATCATGATTTCCATTTTAAAGATGAGAAAACTGATGCTCGGAGAAAAATAAATCTTTGCAAAAGTATGAAATAAAAGAACTGGGATATGAAATATGTGTTTGATATACTATGTCTATTAATTCAAAACTATGATGTTTTTTATATACAGATGTGTGTATATATCAAATATTTTTGTGCTTCAAATACAAAATTGGAGGATTTTGCCCCCAAAAGATTAAGGGCTGACATTTTTTTCTAGACAAGTATCAAATTATTGTGAGTAATTTAAATAGTCTCCAAGTTAATTAAATCATTAATTTAGCCTAGAATGCCACTGAACCTTTACCTGCCCTGTAACTAGACACCCAGTCTTACATAAACTACATTGCCAGAGGATACTGAGTCTGCTGGATTGCTTCATTTTCTCAAAGGTCCCAGAACTGCCATACCAGAGCAAAGATGTCAGGCTGCTCCTCCCTAAGGATCTCCTCTATTGCAGCTCTGGGGAACCTTCCCATTGTCTTCCAAGGAATGTTCCCAGCACAGTCAAGGCCATGTTAATACACAATTTGCATAGGCCTATATTCAGTGTGACAGTGGAGGAGAAGGAAACCACACCTTCATTCACAGTCTTTTTGAAGAGAAGTTTCTACTGGACATTTGCATGTCTTGTCAAGAAATGGGAGAGTCTTTCTGGACAGAAAACATTCTGCTTCATTTTCTCCAAAGTGACTCTGTGGATATTGATTTTTTTTTTAAACTGGGAAAATATATCTACTTTCACAAAGCAAATAGGAATGGGCTGTAGATTCCAATTGGATCTCTTACTGATGCGACATTCAATTCACAAATAAATAAAAAAGGAGACAAGGAATAAGAAAAACATAGATAACCTCCTTGGTTGCTTTACTTAATCCATAAAGTTGTAAGTTTTCAATTCTGAGAATATTTCAACAAAATTGACCCAGGTGCATTAAAATAGGTTGGAATCATAATCTAGATCTTATATAGCATATCATATATATTATTATATATTATTGTATCTTATATATTATCATATATTATATATTATATACTAGTATTATTTTATATATTTTATATATTATGTTCTTAAATATGTAACAATATATTATTATCTTATATATTATTACAAACTAGTATAATTGTAATATCATATACTATAATTATATTATCACCATAATATAATTCTTTTATATATTATATACTATATTTAAGTTTTTACAGGTGCTCCACAGCTGGTACGGTGGGACAAAATGGGTTTACATTCATCTTGGAAAATATGGAAATAAATGCCCTACCCAATTGACTTTAACAGCTGCTTTATAATAAAAACTAGCAGTACCAAATGATAGTTCAACATTTTTAGCACAGATTGAAAGAGGAGGCACATGTTTTCTGGACCTGATTTTGCATAGTCAGGAAGCCCATTTCAGCCCACAGGCTGAGGTGTCACTCAGAATACCCCTGGGTTCAATCCCCAGGACCATATATACACACACACAAAAGAATGTTTGCTCTGCCTAATTTTCTCTCATGTGTGTGAGGAAGTGGGTCAGACCGAATTGTCAAACAGATGTCATTCAAGCACATGTTCAAAAACATGTTTGAATATGAATGAAATTATATGTTGAATTTTAGATCAAGACCTCTGAAATATAATGGCATAATTAAAGATAAATATCTTCTTTCTTTGCAAGAATCACAAAATTAAAAAGGATTCTGCTAGAAAACTATAGGCAATTAAGAAAAATGTTATCAGCTGGGCATGGTGGATCACACTTGTAATCTCAGTACTTGGGAGGCTGAGACAGGAGGATCGCACAGGTTCAAAGCCAGCCTCAGCTACCTGGTGAGGCTCTCAGCAACTTAGTGAGACCTGTTTCCAAATAAAATATAAAATAGGTCTGGGAATATAGCCCGGAGGTAGAAAGCCCCTGGGTTCCATCCTCAGTACCACTAAAAAGGAAAAGAAAAATGTTATCCACCTTGGGATATCTCAGTCTCTTTACTTAAACCAGGCATGGACTCTTTCTGTTTAGCATTCCTTTCTATGGGACCTTAAACTCAGTTTCCTGAGCTATAAAACAATATCAATATCAAATATTTATAAAATTTTATAAACTTTTTAACTTTTTCCCATAATCATAGTACATATAAATTTCACAAAAAGAACAGACATTATGGTAGATCTATAATCCCAGTACTTGGGAGATTGGGTGAAGATCACAGGTTTGAGACAATTCTCAGAAACTTAACTAGATTCTCTAAAATCTAGTGAGACTATTTCAAAATGAAAAAATAAAAAGGGCTGGTGGTGTAGCACAAAGATAGAATGTCCCCAATGCCAAAATAAAATCTACATATTTCACAAAAAGTAATAATAAAATGTATGCTGTTATCTAAACTAAACGTTGCTTTCTTTTGAGGAGAAGAGTTTAGGGGAAATATTTCTAGGTAATCTTTTGTTTAGTCGGGGAAAGGCAATTTCAGAAATGACAGGTGGCCTGGCCTTTCTTTCATATCCTTTGGAATAAAACTGCAGGACTGCGTTCCTGAATGGAGTCTAGAGATTTGATGTAGAACTTCAAACAGGAACTTTCCTAGTGGCAGAGAAATATCCAAACAAACTGGGAAAACAGAAACTGACCCAGCTCATTTGGAAATGGGCTTGGCAGCTGATGAAATAGTTGAACTATAATTAAGTAATGCAATAAAGGAGTTAAGCACTTTCATGACAACAAAAACACACACACACAACACACACACGATAGGTGGGTAGTCCCCAGGTTATTCATAGGCGCTTGCTCTCCCAAATTAGAATATTCAATGAGATGCCCAGAACAGACACTCGCATTGTGCAGGTGGATCTTATAGGCGGTGGGAAAGATCACTATGTCATTCTGACCTTTAGGTTAATTTCTGACTCTAGGAAGAGTGTCACTTTTCTTTCTTTTTTAAATTTTTATTAGATTTTCACCTTCTAAATTTATTCTTCTCAAGGCAAAGACAGAAAAAACACATTATTTATTGTGAATCTTTTGGTAAGTCATTCTTAACTCAGCTTGGGCAGAAACCACAGGTCTGGTTTCCACTTAAGTTCCTGGACTTAGATGTGTGTGTCCCAAGTATGCATAGTATGCATTTCATTAGGTCTCCCAACCTGGAGATAAGACCTGTCCAAATAATAATTTAACTGTCAAATTCTGCAAAGGTAGGGTTTGTTAGGGGAATTCACCACATTGTAATTTCAGGAAGAATGTGAGACTGGTAACTTTTGTTTCCGTATTAAAATATTCATATACACCTCTTCTTAAAGTGTTAAGAATTAGGTAACATGATTTTTTTAAACCAGAAAGGCAACATACAGATTTTTTTTCTTTCCTTGCCCACAAGAATGAAACATCTCAAATAGGAAGACTATCATTTTAAATACTCTCAGCAATTACAGGAGCAATATAAAGATTTTTTTTTCTTTCTCACCCACAAGTAATAAATCATCTCAAAGACAAAGACTAGCATTAAAATGCCCTCTGTGATCACAAGCTACTGGATGCAATTAACCTTAGGCACAAAGCTCCTGACTGGACTCTGGAGGGAGCCCTGCTGGGGAAACCCGACCAGAAGCAGGTGCAGGGACGGAGGGCTGTGGGCAGCTCCAGGACCTGCTCTGATCCCTTCTGCCCCAGGTCCCCTGGACAGCGTTCTCATTCTGTCGTGGCCTGAGCCGAGCTGGCACTGACATGCACCCGCAGCACCAGAGGCCCCAGCAAGCTAAGCCGGGTTAGATTTTAGAAAACCCGGTGCAAAAGTGAGGGAGGAAAAAAATTTTTTTTTTCCTTCCTCTTGGGTGCATCTTCTACTAAAAAAGAACAAAACATGAAATACTAAAAAACAGTTCTTTTCAAACTTTTAGGTTTCTGGCAAATTTTCAAAAGAAAAAGCAATACTTCGTCGAATAAAAAATATAAGTTAATAAAATATATATGTTAAGCATATATGATAATAATTAATGAAAGGCATTTTTAACCTCGATTCCCCCACCTCCAACCTGCCGGAGAAAAGACAAAAAGTCAAGTAAAAAATAAAAGGCATCCATTGAACGGGGTCCACTGTAACCCTGTGGACAGCTCGGTGCTCCTCGGGTGAGGACGTCTCCTCTGGGGGCGGCCGGGGGTGGGAGGAGGCTTACCCAGGCAGAGCAGCAGCGCCTGGACCAGGCCGGCGGGGCGCATCTCCATCCTCCTGCGGCGGAGCCTCGGCTGGCTGGAACGTGCGCTGGGGATGCGGGCGGCTGTGGCGAGCGCGGAGGAGACCCTGGAGGGGCGGCGCGTCCCCTACACCCGGTCTGTCAGGCAAGTGAGCTCCACTGCCCCGCGCCGCGCCGCGACCTTTTTAATAAGTGAAGGGAGGTGCTTAGGGACAGGAAGACTTACTAGCGGGCGAGGTACAAAGAGCCCAGAGTTTCATAATCTCAGCGCCCAGGGGAGGAGTAGTGACCCGCGGATTGTGGGGATGTCACCCTCCCTCCCTCCCTCCCTCCCTGCAGCACCCAAAGAGTTGAAGAAAAAAAATGTCCATCTGGTTAGCCAGGGACTACTCCCCAAACTTTTCCATCCTTGCCCTGGGACTCATTCGGGAGGAGGTGGGGAGCGGACCAGATGGGTTGGTTTGCCTCCTGGGGTCACTTGCGGGGTAGTGGGTGGCTTTAGTTGCTGTGGTGACAGACATAATTTGAATTAAAGTCAGTCTACCAGCCAGGGCTGGTGTTTCCAGTACATGCTTTTGGAGGTGTGTGTGTGTGTGTGTGTGTGTGTGTGTGTGTGTGTGTGTGTGTTACTAACTACAGCCGAGATAACTCCGTGTGTATGAACACACTTAAGTTCCTCAGTAGCTTAAGCACTCTCTTCTCAGAGCTGACCTGCCTGAGCCACCCCGGGAAACACCTCTCACATCTCCATCTCAAAGCCCTTCTCAGCCCTCTGGGTCCCACTTGATTCCCAGCATTTATCATCTCAAAGTCGAGTGATTATGAAGAAAAGCTTCAACTGATTTGTTTTTAAGTCTGATATTTTCAGGTTGACATTTCCAAGCAGTACTTTAAGCCTGTTGCTCTCCTGCACAAAACCTCTGCGACTTTCCATTGCCCCCGCCCCCGCCCTTTCTGTGGCACTGGGGACTGAACTCAGGGGCATGTTACCTCAATTTACTTATTTGTTTATGTATGTATGTATGTGTGTGTATGTATGTATGTATGTATGTATGTATGTATTTGTTGTGGTATTGTTGATGAAACCCAGGGTGTTCTTTCTTTGAGTTACACCCCCAGCCCTATTTTAGTTTTTATTTTATATAAGTTGTGGTGGGGGGCTCACTAAGTTGCTGAGGCTAGCCTTGAACCTGCAACCCTTCAGTTTCAGCCTCCCAAGTACTGGGATTACAGGTGTGTGCCACCATGCCCGGCTCCTTGTTTGTTTGTTTGTTTGTTTATGTTTCTGGAAGCCCTTCTACCTCCCGGCTACACTCCCAGACCTATTTTATATTTTGAAACAGGTTAGATTTTAGAAAACCCGGTGTCTCTTAAGCCAGCGCAGCTGGCTTCGAACCAGCGCGACCCTCCTGTCTCTGCCACCCAAACGCAGGGATTGCAAGCGATTGAAAGAGTTTTGTTAGGTTGCTGAATGTCTCGCTAAGTTACTGAGGCTGGTTTTGAACCCGAGATCCTCCGTCTCAGCCTCCCAAGTACTAGGATTAGAGGCCTGTGATACCATGCCTGGCTCTCATTGCCTATTGGACAAGGTCTACCACAACTGAGAATCAAAGCAGTTCTTCAACCCCAGCTCACTAGTTTGCCAAATTGCCTCACTGAGGCCAGGCTGGAAAACTCACTTTGCTTATTCCCACTTCCCTGCCTTTGCTGATGGAGTTGCGCTTTGGGGGAGTGGCTATTCTTTATGGGGACTCCTCAAGTCTACTCTAATTTACATGGTCCACTTCAAATGCGTGAATTTCTTAAGCCTACACGAATCTCTTTTTTCACTCTGATCTATAGCTTCTATTGTTTGATTTCTCTCTAAATTCACAGAATTCTAGATCTGATCCTGTGCTTCTGGTGAAAACTACTTATTATAGTTTAATTTTTATTGTTTGTTAGGTCCTGTGTTCTGATCTGCCCATACACATAAATTGCTTGCCTTTTATTGTATTCCCCTGATGGGCCTAAGAATAATTATTCAGTTTAGCAGTGAACAAACATATTTTGATAGAAAATAGAAACGGACAAGGTTCACATGTCTTCTCTCCTATGTGGAAGCTAGAGAGAAAATAGTAAACAAAAGAAACTTCAAATGAGTGAGGGAAGAGAGCAGTAGGATAGGAGAGCAGGATTGGGGGAGGGAGTGGGGATGGAATTCATGAAGCTTGAGAAAGGAGATGGATCAAATAATGTTATGTCCATATACGAAGGTATCGCTATACAGCTCACCAGCATTTATGCAGAGGGAGGAATAGGGTGGGATCTGCAGGAAATCACACCAAGTGCTGTGGTCATGTATGTTTTTATCACTTTGAACCTCATCATGATGTGTAATTAATTATAATATCCAATGAAAGTATAAAGAATAGAATCCAGTGGATGTTGTTAACACTTTACCTTTCAGTTTCTAATTTGAATTGTCGTATGTTTTTCATGCTTTTCATTGCTATTAGACCCCTCCCCCCTCTTTCTCTCTCATATTCCAAGGTCTTTTAATGTCCAGAAAAATTTCTTATTGGAAACAAATACTTCATCTGCCTTTCAGTGGTTAAGATTTAGACTATTTTTGATTTTTTGAACAAGTTATTTAATCTCTCTCAGTTTGTTCATATGTAAACTAGGGATGATAATAGTATCTAACTAATAGGACGATGATGGAAGGGCTTAGCACAGTGGCTAGCAAAGGGTTAGTGCTCCTTTAGAGTACCTATTACTATATATAAACATTGATGCTTAGGATGGAGTCTTTTGTAGGTGATCAATACTTAAGAATTGAATTAATCAATGAGCCTGGTGTGGTGGCACACACCTATAATCCCAGTACTTGGAAAGCTGAGACAAGAAAATTGCAAGTTCAAGACCAGTCTCAGTAATTTAGTGAGATCCTGTTTCAAGATAAAAAATAAAATAAAATAAGAATGGGGCTGTTACTTAGAGGTAGTGTGCCTTTGTGTTCAATTTCCAGTATCAAAAAATTAAAAATAAACAAATGAACAGCAAAGTGAACTGTATTCCTAAGTCTAGCTTCTAACAAGGCAGTAAGCAACTTCTTAATTCTTCTTCTTTCTTTCTTTCTTTCTTTCTTTCTTTCTTTCTTTCTTTCTTTCTTTTTTTTTTCTTTTGTAGTGCTGGGGATGGAACCCAGGAGCATCCTACCTCCAAGCTACAGCTACAGCCATATTCTTTATTACTTACTTTAAAATAGAGTCACACCGAATTGCAAAGGGCCTCACTAAGTAGTAGCTGAGGCTGTCCTTGAACCACAATCTTCTTGTCTCAGTCTCCCAAATGTTTGGATTACAAGCGTGGGCCACCATACCTGGCTCTTAATTACTCTTTTGAAATTAAAAACAAATGGAGCCAAGAAAAACAATATTGGCAAAGGATTGTAATTTTTGGACCATCCATAGAGATCATAAATTTGATAAATTAGGATTAGGAAAAAGGATTGAAATTTACAAAATGGTTTTTGTCCTACATATTGGACGGAGAAGGAGGAAAATAGCACTAGTGTCAGAATAGAGAAAAATGGAGTGTCAGCTGGGATCATGTCCTAATTCTGCACAGCGACACCTTCAGGTCTTTTTTGGAGAGACAGGAAGGAGAGTGCGTTAGTCCTTATTAATGCCTTCTGTCATCACTGTTGTCCTTATGGTCAAAGGAAGGACTGGGTGAGACTGTGATGGGGAATGGGGTCAGGCTGACAGCAGTTGGCATCAGTCAACCCTGTGGCGTTGATATGAGGGGAGGAATTTTTTCACTTTGTAGCTGATCACTTCAAGCATGAGATACCATCATGAAAAATTCCTTGTGCTTGTCTCAAAATTTTCCACAGCAACGGGCTCTCCTACACGCTGATTTTCATGGTGTGAGCAAACCCTTTATTGGTCCTATGTTTACTCAATTTTCTAGCCATTAGTTTTTAAGAATGACTCCACCATGACACATCAGAGAAGATTTTGCCACTGCCTCCGCAAAATAGTATTCTCTTTTTTTCTTATAATTGGAAACAATTTTCTTTAATAGTTCATTTAAATAATATACATAGTATGAAGTACAATCATATTTCCTCTTAACGACACAAAACATAGTTGAAGATAAAGCAGTTCTGGAAGAAAATAATCAAAACATATAGAATTTTCCAACTAAGAAATGACTTTTAGACATCAGCCTAACCAGCAGTTACCTATATGAGAGGTATTATGTTAATCCCTCTGAAAAATTAGTAATACTAATACATAATACTACATACATAATATGTACATACATACTATTAGTACATACATAATACTAATACATAATACTACAGACTAAATATACATACATACTACTATTTTTAAAAATTTATTGGATCTTTATTATGATTACTAAAATGTATTTATTTTATTTTATTGCAGATCTGGAGATGGAAGCCAGAGGCATTTGACCTCTGAGCTATACCCCCTGCCCTGTTTTTTATTCTTTATTTTGAAACAGGGTCTCACTGAGTTGTAAAGGGCCTCACGAAATAGTTGAGGCTGTCCGCGAACCGTGATTCTCTGGTCTCAGCCTCCCAAATGCTGGGATTACAAGTGTGCGTCACCACCATGCCTGGCTCTGTATTCATTTTAAATTGGTATTGAATTATATTGGCTTTGTGGCATACGGTTTTTAATTTATAATATATCAAACACAGAAGCGCTAGTGGGATGAGGCTACGAAAATAACCTTTTTGCATTAAAAGTGATTTTCTTAGGAGAAAAGTCAGGAAATCCTAGGTCGGAAGCACACATGTAGAGGCCCTGTACTAACTCCACTGAAGACTATAGCCAGATCCAGGCCTGCCCCCATCCAAAGACCAGCAATTAGCATCAAACAAGCACTTATCTTGCTTGTTTCCTCAAATTAGTGTTTCTTCCAACTGCAACTGGCACTCTTTTATTACGAACCCACTGCTTTTTTAAACTGAAAACTGAGTATTAGTTGTATAGTTAGCAGCATAATTCTACTTTAGAAAATTCATTTTTATGTAACACAGTGTTTTAAGTCATTTATTAAGTCTTTAATAAGATTTGCTGAGATAAAATAGTATTGGGTATTTTTTTTTTTAAATCAAGGCATTGAAGACCAGGGGTATAGCTCAGTGGTAGAACAAGTACTTATGCTGGAGGCCCTGGGCTCAATCCTTAGCACCCCGCTCCCCAAATTCACCATTAGAAATAGGAAAATGTTCAACACAGGCTGTTAAATTTAATATTCAAAATATGAGACCTTGAACATAATTTTTCTATCAAATGTTACCTTTTAAAAAAAATGAATTTAAGTTTAGCCATATGTTAACCATATGGGACCTTTCCAGCAGGAAGTTCCATTTGAATGAAGAATGTATGTCTTATATGACAATTATTAAATATATGGTAAATAAAATAAATAATGCTATAAAAGAAAAACAAAGCATAAATTTCTAAGCAAAATCTGTGCACCTTATTTCCTTATAATCCTTTGGGACAGTGACTTTTGTACTTCTACCCCAAATCAGCAAATTACAATGTTATTTAGGTAAATGTATCACTTATTAATCCAACAACTATTTATTGAGTGACTCTGTGATGGCACTGTTATATATCATACAGATGCAACCCCTGAATCCAAAGAACTTTTAATCTAGTTGAAGACAAAATAAGGGAAATGGAGGTGGATATATTAAGATGTTACTTCTCTGTATTTAAATAGCCTCTGTCACAGAGTTGAGAGGAAAAGGATGTCTTTTACCTGTAGACCAATTTATCCTTGAATTGGTTTTAAGAGCTCAAAAGAAGCTAGATACAGTGGCACAGGCCTGTAATCCTAATACTTGGGAAGCTGAAGACGATCGCAGGTTCAAGGCCAGCCTCAGCAATTTAGCAGGAACCTTTTTAAAAATAAAAATATAAAGAACTAGGGGTGTGGCTCAGAGATAGAACCCCTGGTTCAATATTAAATACCCCAAAAATTTTATAAAAGGAGCTCAAAAGGAACATCCTTTTGTTTTTATCTTAATATATCATTTTTTTCTGGTACTGGGTGGAACCCAGGGGCTTTCTACCTCTGAGCTATACTCTCAGACCTATTTTATATTTTATTTGGAAACAGGGTCTCACTAAGTTGCTGAGAGCCTCACTAAGTAGCTGAGGCTGGCTTTGAACATATGCAATTCTCCTGTCTCAGCCTCTTAAGTACTGGGATTACAAGCGTGCACCATTTAAAAGGTAGAAGAAAAGAAAAACTGAGGTTTCTAAGTTAATTATATTTTCTCATTGATTAGTTTGATAATTTTAACTTATTCTTTTATTGGTGCATTTAATTATATATCATAGTTCTGATAATTTGAGAAATTTTCTTGAAGAGGATTCTAATGCATTTAAAAGTTGCTTATTATTTGAGTATACATGAATAGGATGGCTGGCTGAGGAAATGAGTAAATTCATTTATTCCTTTATTTTTTATTGGTGCATTGTTGTCATACATCGTAATGGGGTGTAAGATGATAGAGGCACACATGCACACATCATACATTTAGCCCTTCCCCAATTCCCACCCCATCCCCTCCCTCCTCCCTCCTCCCTCCTTCTCATGTTTGCCTTAGTAATTGACTTCGATATGTTTATGAATGTACATAATGCATACCAGGGAATTCCCTCTCCTCTTCCATCACCCTCAGTTAAGTCACCTCATTTGCTCATCTATGGTTACTCCTTCATCGTCGTTTAGAGTTCCTCCTATCATCCTTTTTCTCCCTAGCTTCCGCATATTAGGGAGGATATTCGATTTTTTACTTTCTGTCACTGACTAATCTCACTTAAAATGGGCAAGTGAAATAGACATTTCACAAGAGAAGAAATTCAAATAGCCAATAAATGCATGAAAAAATGTTCAACATCATTAGCAATCAGAGAGATGCAAATCAGAACTATCCTGAAATTTCACCTAACTCTAACTAGAATGGCCATCATTCAAAACACAACAACAGATGCTGGTGAGGATGTGGAGAAGTGGGAACTCTAAGACAAATTAGTGAAACCACTTTGGAAAACAGTATGGAGGATCCTCAGAAGAATGGGAATGAATGTACCATATGATCCAGCAATACCACTTCTGGGTATCTACCCAAAAGATAGGAAACCAAACTACCAAACTAATGCATGTGTATCTATGTCCATAGCTGCACAATTCATCATAGTCAGACTGTGGAACCAGCCAAAATGTCCACCAACAGATGAATGGATTACAAAACCATGCGATATGTCCACAGTAAAATTTTACTCAGCCATAAAAAAGAACAAAATTACAACATTTTCAAGAAAATGGATGGGACTATAGAATATTATGCCTAATTTATTTTTAAAGATTCTTCTCATTGATATTTCATTTAGATCCAAAATTATATAGGTGGAAAGGGACATAAAAGTAGTTTATATGACTACTTAAGTCTATACTAGAGCAGGGTGTGGTGGTGCATGCCAATAATACCACTATTTGGGAGGCTGAGACAGGAGGATTACAGGTTCAAGGTCAGTCTCAACAACTTACTGAGGCTCTCAGCAACTTAATGCAGCCCTGTTTCAAAATAAAAAGTAAAATAGGACTCAAAGTGTATTTCAGAGGCAGAATGCTCTGGGACTCAACCTCTAGTACCACACACACACACACACACACACACATTTAAAAGAGATATGCCAAATAATAATAACCGCCACTAATATATCTAACATTCTTAGTTCAGTAGGCAATTCAGAACATATTTATTGCTCAAAATAACTCTATAAGTACTTTTCTGCTTTCACTGTATAGATAAGACTAAAGCAAAAAAGATTAAGAAAATTCCCCCAGGCTCTTCAGCTCATAAATAGCAGCGATGCGATTCAAGCCAGGCAGCCCGACTTGAGCGTCTCCATTCTTCCACCATAATAATTTCACCTGTAACATTCAGTGATGCTGAATTTTCAGGGTTTTTTTTTTGTACACTTATGCTCTTATATTTTTATTAAAATGAGTGTTTCTGGAGATTTTTAGCTTCAGGTTATTTTCAAAGGGTTCTCACACTCCTTTGCAGATAACTTTTATTTTCTTTTCTTACGAAGGATTTTCTATGTCCTTTTCTTCCTATTAAGGAGAAAAGCCTGCAAATCAATCTTTTCTCTTATTTTAGAAATTTTATGTCAAAAATGGCATTCACCTCCGGGCGTGGTGGCACACGCTTGTAATCCCTGCGCTTGGAAGGCGCAGACAGGAGGATCGCGCAGGTTCGAAGCCAGACACTCTGGCTTAAGAGACCCTGTTTCCAAATAAAAATATAAAATAGGTCTGGGAGTATAGCCTGGAGGTAGAAGGGTTTCTAGGAACCACAGTACCACCACCAAAAAAAAAAAAAAAAAAAAAAAAAAGGCCTTCACCAATGTCATCAACAGAATCTTTGGGGGGATTATGTAGCAAACACAAAGTTAAAAAAAAAATGAACTAGATGTATTTGTCTTAGAAACATGATTCTGAAGCTACTGCTGCTTATACTTGCCCTGAGTTATGTCCTAATAATAGAAGAACCTCCCCTCTGTGCAACCCCAAAGCGTGTTAATCATACACGCAGTGATGATGAATTAGGAATGCAGTTTTACCTATTTAAAGGATGGCTGTTTCATGTTTAGCTAACACCTAGGCACATCACCTACCTTAATGTTGCTACTCCTTTAGCAACATTTTTTATAGTTCAGATTCTAACTTTTATAAAGCCATTCATTCCACAAGCCTTTTATGCTTATTCTCTCAACAAATGTTTTATGTCTCCTGAAGCCACCAAGCAGCCATTTAAATGAATATATTAAATTCAAGGAACTTTTAATTCTACTTCTAAATAATTTGTATGGTTATTTTACATTACATAAATATTTGTATAATTTTAACAAGTACTTGATGTTCCCTTTAGGTGTGGAAATAAGACGAAATCTAGGTGATAGTTATTTAAACATAAAACTGTCTTATCTTTTAATTTCTTCAAAATATTTTAATTATTTTCTGTATCAAATACCAATAGACAGTACCAAGAATTAGCTAATTTATGGGTACTCTGGAGGCAAAACATCTAGTAAGCAATTGGATTTCACAAGAATCCTAGGAACTAATATAATAATTGATATTTTTTCTTTGATTAGCCCTACAACATATAGAAAGTATAACATTGCCAGTGAAGGCAAAAAGACAATAGGTATTAAAGTCTTTACTATTCATATTCTGTATTTGACTTAGAAAGTATCTTCCAATAAAATTCCACATCAATAAGATTATAGTACATCTTAGTCTACTACAAAATATTTGTGCAAATGGTCAACATTTTATTGGATGACTGGATACACACTTATTCTCATCCATGGCTGTATTTAAAATAATTTGTTCAGCTTCAGAAAACAATGCTGATACCTGAGTTTTACCTCCCCGGGATTCTGACTCATTTGTTCTAAAAAGGGTCTCAAATAAATGTATTTTTACAAATAGACATCTTAATGTTGTAACTAAAGCACAGCAAGAGAGAAAGAATATTTTAGCTGTACATTTTAGATACAAGTTCAAGTCCTAACTCTGAAAATAAATTGTTGCATGATCTTGTATAGTTCATTTAACTTCTCTGGCCCAGATTTTTCTCATCCTTAAAATGCAGGTTTGAACTACTTGGTCTCTGAAGTCATAGCTTTCTTTGTCTCATAATAAGAAGGTAAAGCCACCTGAATGGGTCTTTAAGCACTGATCAAGATTAGGCAAGTGTACAAAGGCTCTGGCTAAAATATCCTAAAGTTGTAGTACAGATAATGTCCTCAGGATATACAAAATCAGATTATACAAAATCAACCTTATAAACAGGCTTCTCCAGCTTTCTATTTACTTCATTTCTCTTAAGGTATTTGCATACACATTTTTATTCCTTTTTCTATTTTCTTCCTTTAGCTTATAATTTATGAGGCATGAACTCCGTAAAAACCATGCAGGGCTTTCAAAACTTGAATATCCAGATCCTTTGGCAGATTAAGAGGACTATTTTGTTATGTGACCCAAAGCACATTTATGAAAGAGTTTTACTTTTTCTAATGAGGTAACAAAATTTCCCTTTTTATAATGTTTCTAAAAACAAGGAGAAAATCAGTTAAGCAAAAAAGGCATTAAACGAGTATGTAGAAGTCTAAGGTTTGAATACTGGTTTCCATCCTAAGTGAATATTTTAACTTGTGACCTAATTTTTTTCCCCTGTACTGGGGATGAAACCCAGGGACATTCTACCTATGAGCTATATCTCCAGCCCTATTTTTTATTCTTTATTTTGCAACAGGTTCTCACTGAGTTACAAAGGGCCTCACTAAGTAGCTGAGGCTGTCCACGAACCACGACCCCCCTGTCTCAGCCTCCCAAATGCTTAGATTACAAGTGTGGGCCACCATGCCTGGCTTTGTGACCTTATTTAAACTGCAGTACCGTCATCTGTAAAACATGCAAATGATAGTTCCTGTCTTTCATGGTACTTCAATGAGATACTGTTCAATACAATAGTGAGATAGAACTCTTAAAATGTAACTGATAAACCTTAGCCATTTATTGGGTGTCAGGAGATACAAAAGAATAAAAAAGTTAAGAGAATAACCACCACAGTGCTAGATTTCCAAAGCGAAAGGAGGCAGATGCAGGAACCAAAACCAGGTAGGGCATGAGGTCAAGACAGTAGGCCTGGAGGAAGAGATGTATCAATAGTGAGGTCAGTGGTGGCTCTTCAGGAGAAAGTTCAATAGAATGGAGAGGACAGAAGTCAGTTTGCAAACATGTGATTGCTAGTATTGCTTCTAGTTCCAAATATTACTATAAGAAAAGAAGGGTTATCTGTGAGCCTCAGGATGGGAATGTTTATGGCATAGACTCCTCCCTCAGAGTTATCAAACAGAACGTAAAACCTACATAATAGAAAGGGGTCATTTTACCACTTGGGCTTTTGTGTAGCTCATAATAGATTCAAGAAATGAGATGGAAAAGCTACTTATTGTGGATTTTACTCTAACATGCCCATCTTGCTTTTTATTATTTAATTTGGAAGACTATAGCTCTTATGAATATTATTTCTACTTTGTTAATGATGCATCCTTATAGGTTATAATACGGAGATTAGAGATGAAGTGATTCTTTAGGATCTATACTTGTTATCTCACTGAGACCTTATTTTTTATTTTTTATTTGTAAATAGTAATTAGGCAACATAATAAAACTTAAACTAATACATTTATATATGTGCACATCATTTGATGTGTCTCCCTCTGGATTCCACCCAACACCCCTCCGTCCCCCTACGTGTTAGTGAGATTGGAAGTGATACCGTCATATATGAATATAACATTATTTGATCTATTCCATTCTGAAGTTAGGAATAGAAGGAGCTTACACTAATATCATAAAGAAAATACATGACAAACATAGCCAACATCATACCGAATAGAGAAAGATTGAAAGAATTTTCCCTGAAATCAGAGTCAAGACAAGGATGCCCACTATCAGTACTCCTGTTCAGTATAGTACCTCAGATCTTAGCCAGAGCAATTAAGCAAGAGAAGGAAATGAAAAGTATATGAAGAAAGAAGTATATTATCTCTGAAGATGACATGACTTTATTTAAATTTGTTGATTTTTTTTTCCTTTCCTATCTATACCTCTTTCACTAATTGTGTCAGGAAAATTGTGTGTGTATGTGTGACATAAGATACATACATATATATTTCATTGTATATATATTGTATTTATATATTGTACTGATGATATATATATATATATATATATATATATATATATATATATATATAATTCAGTGCTGGCTAACAACTGTCTGGAGCAAAATAGAATTGGATCAATTCTATTCTCAGTCTTTTACATGATAATGAGTTTAAACTGAGTTGGACTTCAGAATAGTATACCATTAGAAAAATGATGGTATCAATGAATATCATCTCATGGCTTCTAACTCTGCTTTTAAATTACTGTGGCTCACTTAGGCTACATATCCAGCCTCAGAACCCTTCAAACCTCATCAGCTCACCAAGGAACCCTATAAACTCTGTAACACCATTAGTTTTCCTTCTTCTAAAGACAACTCTGAAGATAGGACTATATGTGAAATAAGTTACCTTTCTACCTTTGAATCCTCTCAAATCACAGGTCAATAACAAATATTTTTAAAGCATGACAAAATCAAGTTCAGCAGTGGAATAATAAGATCGAGATTTTTTATGTTAGAAGGTCAATTTGAGGAAATTGGAAGATAGTATAAGTTTCTATTTTTTACTATTTCCAACTGATTGGCATTTTTACTACTTATTGCCCTGGTGAACTTTTTATTTTTTCTTTTGTGGCACTGGGGATTAAACCCAGGAGCATTCTACTTTCAAGCTACACTGACAACTATTTTTTTTTCTTCTTCTTCCTGTTTTGAAACAAGATCTCATTAGGCTGCTGACAGCTTTCACTAAGTTGCTGAGACTGTCATGGAATCTGCAATCCTCCCGTCTCAGTCTCCTAAGTACTAGAATTACAGGCATGCGCCACCAGCTGGCTCCTGGTGAGCTCTTTAAAGAGTCTCACCTTAAATATTAATTCCTTCGGAAGTCCCCTGTGATCTTCCTAGACCACTGTAGGCAGCTGTTCATGTGACATCCTTGTATTACATCCTGAACTTTTTCTATCATATAACATATCACTGCTTCTCCTATTAAAAAGTAAGCTCTAGGAGGAAGTAATCATTCCTCTCTTTATCAATTCTATATTCTTAGTACTTATGTGCCTGGCACATGACAGGTACTCTAAATATTTGATGGAGAAATTAATTATTAAATATATATTGTCTTGGAAGACCCCCAAACTTTCTAAATATGTCATATAATAGCAATATAAATAGAAACAACAATTTTGGAGACATCAATTAAAGGACTTTGTAAATATTATAAACTGAGGAACATCTTTTATAAGTGATTTTTCTCCAAATCAGAACATCTATTGCCATGTTGTTATTTTATTTTGTTTTGTTTTGGTTTGGTTTGGTTTTGGTTTTGGTACTGGCCATTGAACCCAGGAGCTTTCTACCTCTGAGCTATATCTCCAGTCCTTTTTATGCTCTACTTTGAAACATCATCTTGCTAAGTTGCCGAGGCTCTTACTAACTTACTGAGGTTGGCTTTGAACCTGCAATCCTCCTGTCTCAACCTCCCAAGTACTGTAATTACAGGTGTGTGTGTGTGTGTGTGTGTGTGTGTGTGTGTGTGTGACCTCGCTCAGTGGTTTTGTTAAGTCAGAATATCTTAAGAGTGAATAGTTTCTTCTGCACCCCTCAGTTTATTGTGTATGAACTCATCTTCCGCCCTACTTTTCACTGCCATTTCTTTGCTCCTTTTCTTGTCTTTATTGCTTCTTACTTCCTCCTGTGTCTTGCCCCACCAGTTATTCTTCTTCTTTGAATCTTGTTTATTGTGCTACTTTCCCCATACTTGCTAGCAAAGTTGCCTTTGTAAAGACTTTAACCAACAACCTAATTTTTTTTCATTGTCTAATATCTTGAAAGAGTGGTCTGCACTCCTGGTTTCTCTCCTTAGCCCCTGCAGCATGACTGTTATTCAAAGAACATCTTCAGGGCTACTCTGCAGATACCATCATCTTCCTAATCATCATAGTGAAAACGTTTTCTCCAGTTCTCCCTTGTTCATGTCCAGATTTTGTTTCTTTCTTTTCTACCATGCTTACCATCATCCTATATTTACTTAACAAAATCCTAGTTATTGTTCATATCCGATTCCAAAACCACCTCTTTTTTTTTTTTTTAACTGAACTGTTGCTTTTATTCCTGTGCCTCTCAGACTTTTACGAGAAAGGGAATTACATATACATCTGATTATTCTTCCAGTTTCAATCAATCTGAGTTGTAAACTGAATTTCTGGAAATCAAAGAGGCTTGAAGGTAGCTGGGCATGGTGGCACACACCTGTTATCCCAGTCTGTGGGAAGCTGAGACAAGAGAATTCCAAGCTTGAGGCCAGCCTCAGCAACTTAGGGAAACCCTCTTTCAAAAATCAGAAAAATAGAAAATGCTGGAGGAGTAGCTCAGTAGTAGAATGTTCCTAGGTTCAACCCCTGGTACCGTAAAACAAAACAAAACTAAAAACACCCTCTCTGGTGATGTTTAATTTGCTGGTCCAAAGAGCATGTTTAGTCCAAGTACAGCTGATTCCATAGAGATTCAGATGTTCTGTAATCATATTTGCTTAAGCATTGGAAAATAATGATGCACAGAAAAATGATTAATGAGAAAGCTACTCCTCCTTCTGGGCACTCCACATCCCAGGTGGTAATACTTTTTTCCCTAAGTAACTTCCAGAGGCGCAAATTCCACCTAAGTCTTAAGTCTGCTTCTATTCGAATGCTTGTCTTCCCCTTACTCTTCATGTTTCAGTAAGTGATTCTACCAGTCCCCAGAAAGTCATGGTGTGTTTATTTTTTTAATTCACATAACTTAGAAACTTTATTTATTTTTATTTTTATGTGAATTTTTAAAATTTTTATTTATAAGTGGAACATATTGAAAATGGTGTACATTTAGATTGTGCTTCATGCCCTCTCCCCCCCACTAAAGAGTGTCCAGGTTAACCATGTTATATTTATACTATTACACATATTTGTATGTAGCTCCTCCATTGAACAACCTCAGCTTTCTTCCTCTCCTATCCTTCCATTCTAGCTTTGCTGAGATTTCCCCTCCATCATCTGGAGTCCCTCTGGTATTACCACTACTCCCTAGCTTGGGCATATTAGAGAAAACATATGTCCCTTCTCTTTCTGTGCTTGACTAATCTCACTTAACATAATGTTCTCCAGTTCCTTCCATCTTCTTGCAAATGCTATTATTTTATTCTTCTTTATAGCTGAATAGAATTCTATTGTGTGTATTTCCCACAATTTTGCAATCTATTCATCTGTTGATGGGGATCTAGGTTGGTTCCATATTTTGGCTATTACAAACTGTGCTGCTATGAACATGGGTATGCATATATTAATGTAGTTCTCTGATTTCAACCCCTTTGGAAAAATACCCAGGAGTGGTATAGCCAGATCAAATGGTGGATCTATTCCCAGTTTTCTAAGGAATCTCCATACTGATCTCCATAGTGGCTGAACTACTCTACACTCCCAACAGTGTAAAAGAGTTCCTCTTTCCCCACATCCTCGCCAGCAATTGTTGTTGTTTGATTTCTTTATGCTTGCCACTCTGATTGGGGTTAGATGGAATCTCAGCATAGTTTTGATTTGCATCTCCCTGATGGCTAGTGATGTTGAACATCTTTTCATGTATCTATTGGCCATTTGTATCTTTTCTTTTGTGGTCTATTCATTTCAGTTGCCCATTTCTTGATTGGGTTGTTTGTTTACTAGTGTAGAGTCTTTTGAGCTCTTTGTATATTCTGGATATTAGCCCCCTATCAGAGTGGTCAAAACCACCTCTTTTAAGAAGTCCTGGAACCAGCTTTGGTGGAGCATGCCCATAATCCCAGTAATTGGTAAGCTGAGACAGAAGGATCGCAGGTTTCAGGCTAGCCATGGCCATCTAGGGAGACCCTGTTTCAAAAGTTAATAATAATAATTATTATTATTATATAATATTACTGTACAATAGATCTGGAGGTTTACCCCAGAGGTAGGATCCCCTCCATATCCTGAGTTCAGTCCCCACTAACCCCCCTTCTAAACATACAAGTCCTTAGTTTTGCAGCTGGGTATGGTTTTATTTCCATCTTTGACATCCCCAGTTCTTTACCCATTTCATTTGTGTTGGGTTGAAGAGACTTCAGGTCATACTCACAGTAAATGAAGATTCCCAGCTACCTGCATTTAAATATAGGCTCTAATACTAAATAATTATGTAATCTTGAGGAAGCTTCATATTTAAAGTGAGATAGAAAGTTATTGTGAGAATTAAATAAAGTTGTATAGCTAAAAACTTTAGAATATTTTCCAGGCATGGCAGGCCCACCTGGAATCCTAGCTACTTGTGAAGCTGACATGGGAGGACCAAAATTTCTAAGCTAGTCTGGACAACTTAGCAAGCCTCTGTTTCAAAATAAGATAAAAAGGGCCAGAGAAATAGCTCAGTAGTAAAGCACTTGCCCAGCATGAATAAGGTCCTAGGTTCAATCCCCAGTACTTCCAAATAAATTAATACATACATAAGCAAATAAATCAATGACAAATTTGAAATTTTAAAACATTGCCTAGCACATATAAGTTATTTAATAAGTACTATTTTTTGTTAGTGGTGATTTAAAATTTATTTTGAGGTGCTGGGGGGGTAGCTCAATGATAGAGTGCTTGCTTACCCTCCACATGGCCCCAGTGTTCAATCCCCAGCAAAGCAACACACACACACACACACACACACACTGTTTTCTCCTTCATGTCAAAAAGTAATATTCTTTTTTTTTCTTCTTTGTAGTAATGGGAATGAAACCCAGGGGCATTCTACCTCCGAGCTACACACCCAGCCCTATTTTTTTTTTTTTTTTGTCTTTTTAGTGTTTGAAACAGGGTCTTACTGAGTTGGGAAGGGCCTTGCTAAGTAGCTGAGGCTGTTCGTGAACTGCTATCCTCCAGTCTCTGCCTCCAAAATGCTGGATTACAAGTGTGTGCCACCACGCCCGGCATAGAAGGTAATATTCTTGAAGCCTAAATTATGTATTATTGTGTTTGAATACCGTACTTTCTCAGTTGAGCGCTCGCACATAGTAGACATTAAGTACTTAGTTGTTGAATGAATTTGATTAACAAAACTGAATTTTATGTTATAAATTATAAGAAGAAAAAGAAATGACAGTGGGACTAGGTTGTCCTATATCTGATAGCTATCAGACACTACAATGTTGATATCTATTGTCAGTGTTAATAATTAAAATGTTAACATCTTATTATATTAACATCACAATGCTAATAATTAATGTGATTCCTATTCCATTACAATGTACATATTATCTCGACTAGATCTTGGGCACTGATGATTCAAATTCAGAGACTATGCTGTAGAAGGGTGGCCCACTGACCAGCACACTTACTTTTACTTCTCCACATTGATCAGTACCACTCACAAGTCGCAGTGTCATATGAGAGGGTTGGTCAGACAACTAAAAGATTGTGAGCAGAGGAAATACTTTTTTTTTTTCCCCGCGGGTTTGGGGGATGAAACCTAGGGACATTCGACCTCCAAGCTACACATCCTGCCCTATTATTTTAATATTAATATTTTTTTTGAAACAGGATCTCACTAAGTTGTGGGCGGCCTCACTAAGTAGCTGAAGCTGTCTATGAACCTTGATCCTCCAGTCTCAGCCTCCCAAATGCTGGGATTAAAAGCGTGTGCCACCACGCCCGGCAAGCAGAAGAAATACCTTAAGCAACTCTAACACAATACTGTAAAATAAAATGCTTCTCAAATTAAAAAAAATAATATGCTGCTTGTTGAAGACAACATCTCGAATCATACTAGAACAAGTTGGAGACAAAATGAATTATTTTGAGTATATGCTGTGTAGTTTAAGGAGCCAAAGGAATCCTTCTATGGCACACCAGCAATTAGGAGCCCAACAAACACAAGATCCATGTACTTTGAAAAAAAAAAAAATCTGATCATATGTTCACTGCTATGAAAATTAATGCTGTAGTGATGCTGAAACCTGAAAGATACACATATTTTAGCGTTATTAAGATAAGATACATTACTCATTTTATGGATTAACTAAGTTATTTGCTGTTTCCACTTTTTACATTTGAAGCATTTAAAATGCTTTTACATGTGCCTTTCTAAAGTGTGAAAGATTTAGTCACTATGATAGAAGATATAAGATAGGCCAAGTTATTTCTAAAACCTTTCTTAAAAGATAAAAATTAGCATAAAATGTGAAATCAATAAGTTATAAATAAGTAAAAGTAAAGTGCTGAAATTAGGTACTTCTTTTTGTTGTTTACAAAATCGTTTTTCCCAACTTATTCATTTATTGGCCTGTACATAACTTTTGAAAACATTTCTTGTGAACAGTTTCATTGTATCTTATTAAAGTTGGACATTTGTCATTTTAAATTTGTTTTGCTAGAATATGACATTTGTCATTTCAAATTTATTTTACTAAAATATTATAATTTCCATCAGATTTTCTCCAATCCATGAAGTAGTGCAGAATCTTCCAGACCTTTCTCGACAAAAACCTAAAATCATTTTACATGATGAGGTAACATATGCAGGGGTGTAAAAAAAAAGTACATTTTTTTATTTTAAGTGTGTGTGTGTGTGTGTGTGTATGAGTATGTCTATATATGTGTGTGTGTGTGTGTGTGTGTGTGTGTGTGTGTGTACTGAAATCTCTTTTATTTTACTTCATATGACAGGTACAGTATAGTTGAGACTTATTAAAATTTGTCTAATGACTCACTGATTGGTTACAACCTGCAACTTGGAAAACACAAGTAGCCAGTGACGCTCACCCTGGTGGTTTCCTGTGCCCCCTGGAGCCCTGGGAGCCATGTGAGGGGAGGGGGACACTGTCTCTGCAGAGGTCAGAGAAAGGAGGGAGGGTGTATTCCCAGAACAAGTGGATTTCAGCTCTCACTCTCAGCTTTGCTGTGATATGTCTTCCCCATAATATTTCACTTAAAGAAACATATAATTGGCTTAAAAGGATTGGCAACTGCCTCTATGTCTTATAATTTCCTTACCTATTATGACAAATACTATTGACACAAACCATTACTCCAGAAACCACCACATAAATATTGCTTATATGATCTTTCTATTTCAAGCAATACTCTAGGCACAAATTGAAGTAAAATAAAACTATTTCTCTAACTCCTTAGGATTTTTTATAATGCTATTTTATTGACATAATTTAAACATGGCATTATAATCTTATAATTAACATTATGGGCTTGTATGAATTTGGTTAACTTACATACATTTTAACCATGAATTTGCTAAGTTTTTCTTAGGATTTCCTCAGAATTCAATGCTACATTTTGAGTAGTCACTTTTTGTTTTTGATAAGTAAATGCATTTTACTCACTTATCAAGAGAGTTTATTTATTTACTCTCTGGGCCTTTTTAGATAATAAGCATTTCACATTAGTCAATAGGAAAATTAGACATTTCTTTAGATTTTATTGGTTTTTCAAGAATGAGAACAGATTGAAGCTAGATAGATAAAGACCAGAATGATGAGCCAGACAACTCAAAGTTGTAGCATCTGGTTCTGAAGAACGGTGAGGACATAGAAGCGAATTCGTGTGATATAACAGTAGCATGTAATGCTATTGAGGAAATGGGAATTTCTCTTTGCTTTTAAAAGAAGACCATCAAGAGCTTTTCAGTGAAGTGTAGATCCTAAAGAATAGAGGTTTGTTGTACCTGGGATCCTGGAGACACCTAGAGAACTTTGATTTGATGTATAGTTTGCCAAAAAAACTCTATGCATTTGTAGATCAAATAAAGACTTGAAGAAAAGGACTTAATTTCCCCGAGGGCATATTAAAATGTCCTGGAGCTGGGCGTGGTGGCTCATGTTTGTAATCCCTCCCTGTTCTTGGGAGGCGGAGACAGGAGGATCGCGCAGGTTCAAAGTCAGCCTCACTGGCTCAAGAGACCCTGTTTCCAAATAAAAATATAAAAAATAGGTCTTGGAGTGTAGCCCGGAGGTAGAAGGGTTCCCAGGAACCCCAGTACCACCAAAAAAAAAAAAAAAAAAAATGACCTGGAAACATTTATTAAGTTTTACTCTTTTTCTCAGTGATGAAACAGGCCCTAGACTTGCACTTTTCCTCCGATCCTCCAGAGTCTGACTCTGCATCTGAAGGTTCTCATGCTCCATTACGGTTGTTTAGATGATGAATGGGTTGATGTTAAATGGGGTGTTAGGTGGGAAAGCAGTGAAGGGAGAATTAAAAACATGGAGTTATAAGGGCCAGTTGGGCTCTAATCCTGACAATCTCATTTACTAATTGTGTGACATTTGCAAGTCACTTAACCTTTCTGCACTTCAGGTTTTCCTCACATATAAAAGCAAAAATAATAGTTTTGCTTTCAGAGGTAGGGGTGTAGATTGGTGATAGAGCATGTGTGAGGTGGGTTTAATCCCTAGGACAAATAAAATAAAATAGCATAAATATCTCTTTTGAATGTTGTGGGTCTTAAATAACCACAAACTTTTAAGAACCATGCTTGGCCCATAGGAGTTCTGATAGTTTAATCATTTTAAAAACTTAGAAACTATAAATCATATACGATATTTTTTAATGACCAAGACTGATTAAAAAGTTAATTCAATACAAGAACCTCATTGCATTTAAGGATTTAAAATTCAAATTTGACTTTTAAAGAAGTCAGCCATAAGGGTTTGAATTTGAAGTATTTTTATTTTGTATGTATATTAATTTTGAATTACCAGTACTGTTAGTATTGTGTGCAAGATCAGTATTTCATTCCAGTGAATTATTTCAAATACTGCCCACAACATCTGATACTATTCCCAGTTTGTATCTTACAAATTTTAAATTTTATTTTTTTATCTGGTTCAAGATATTTTAAAATTTCACTCAAGATTTCCCTGATTCATGTATTATTTCAAAGGTGTTGCTCAATTTTAAAATATTTGGAAATTTTTTTCAGCTATCTTTCTTTTGATGATTCTAAGTTTAATTCCAATACTGATTTCAAGTACTAAGAACTTGTAGTTTGTATGCTTTTACTCTTTCAAATTTGTTGAGGTATGTTATATGACACAGAATTTGTTCTATCTTGATAAATGTTCCACACAAGTTTCAAAAGAATATGTTTTCTGCAATTATTGGATGTATCCTATAAATGTCAATTAGATTGTACTGATTGATAGTATCCTTCAGCCATATCCTTACTGATTTTTTTGTCTGTTTGATCTATCAATTACTGAAAGAGGGGTATTGAAATTTCTAACTATAGTAGTAGTTTTTCTTATTCTTCTTTCATGTCTAATAGTTTTGCCTAACAAATTTGTCTCTTTATCACTAAATGCACATACTTAGGATTGCTGTGTCTTCTAGGAGAATTAACCCCTTTATCATTATGTAATGGCCTTCTTTGGTCCTGGTAACTTTCCTTGTTCTGAAGTCATCTCTGCCTGAAATCAGGACACTTTCACCAGCTTTCTTTATATTGTAACTAGCATGCTATTTTTCTCCTAATTTTTATGAAGCTTTATATATAAAGTGGGTTTCTAATAAACAACATATGGTTGGGTCTTATTTTCTATCTACTCTGATTATGTCTGCCCTTTCATTACTTTAATTAGATGAAGAGATTTTTATAGTTGAATTAACAGTTATCATGTATTATGGTCTGAATCTGGAATGTCCTCCAAAGGCTCTTGTGTTGAAGGTTAAGCCTTGAGCACAGCCATGTCCAGAGGTGAGGCTTTGGGGAAGTGACTGGATTAGGAAGGCTCTGACCTCAGTGGTGGATGAATCCATTGATGGATTAGTAATGTGATGGCATTATTTGGGAGGTGGTAGAAACTGTAGAAGGTGGAGCCTCCTGGAGAAAGTAGGTCACTGGGGGCATGCCCTGAAAGGGTATTTCTTGTCCTTGTCTCTGCTTCCTGACTGCCATGAGGTAAGCAGCTCTTCTCCACCACACCCTTCTACCATGACGTTCTGCCTCATCACAGGGCCAAAGCTGTGGATTCAGTAACTACATGTGAAGTAAAATCTCTGAAGCCAGGAACTAAAATAAATCCTCTTGTACATTTTCCTCAAGTATTTGTCACAGCATTAAAAATGCAGCCAACACAACATGATTGTAACTGTTTTCTATTCCTAATATTTATTTTCTGTTTCCCTTTTTTGTCATCTACTGTTTTTCTTCTCTGGTTTTAATTGAGCATTTTGTATGACTTAGTTTCATTTCCTCTATTTGTGTTTCAATCGTAGTCTTTTAAAAAAAATTAGTAATTGCTTTCAAGTTTTCAAAATACAATATTAAGTAATCCAAGTCTATCTTCAAATAAGATAACACTGCTTCGCATGTAGGACAAATACCCTATAACAGAATATTATCAAATTCTCTTTTATACTTATTTTTATGGCATTGCTGTTCCATCTTTCCTTCCTTCTTTCCTTCCATTCTTTCCATCTTTCTTTCCTTTTTCCCTTTCTTTTTCCCTTCCTTCTTTCCTTTTCTCTTTCTTTCTTTCTTTCTTTCTTTCTTTCTTTCTTTCTTTCTTTCTTTCTTTCTTTCTTTCTTTCCTTCCTTCCTTCTTTTCTCTGAACATTGAATCCAGGGCCGTACGTATACTAAAAATGTATTCAACAACTAGGCTATATTCCCAGCCCTTTTTATTTTATTTCTTGAGACACAGTCTCAATAAGTTTCCCAGGCTGGATTTTAGCAATCCTTCTATCTCAGACTCCTAAGTAGCTGGGATTACAGGCGTGTGCCTATCTTTTTTTCCCCCCCTGTATGCCATTTTATTACTACCAAATGCATTGTTACTATTATTACTTTTTAAAGTTATACTTTAGATCAATTAATAAGAAAAATAAAAGGTTTATTTTAGTCTCATAATTGGAACTATAAAAATTAAGACTAAGAAGAATAACTCAGGCATTTTCCTGACTGACTCCATTTTGTCCCACTGTTTTCTCTTTATATTTTTTCCCACTTAGCTTCTTGCCAGCCATCATGTTATGCTGGGAGCAGAGACTTCCCCCAAGCCCTAGCACCAGCAGGACCCCACAGGAGCCCTTAAAACCATACTTGCAAACAGATAACAGCCCAACCAAGCTTGCTATGCATACGCATACCTCTCAGCCTCCACTTGGTTTTTTCCTTCCATAATCTACCGCACCAAGAAAGACAGCTTTCTAGGTCAGCTGGAATTAAACTTCTTTCTGTTTCACTACCACTTTTCTTTCTTTGCTAATTGGACGTTGGGTGGCAGGGGCTGAATCCTGTCTATTAAGACTCTAGTGTCAAGCCTTTGACCAAGGTCTCTAATAACAGTCTCATCCTTTATTTATTCAATATTCTTCCTTTCTTTATATAAATCCACATTTCTGACCTAAATATTGTTTTCCTTCTTGCTAAAGAGCTAGTTTAAATATTTCTCACAGTGAAATTCTGCTGGCAATGACTTCCCACAGTTTTTTTGTTTGTTTGTTTGAGAAATTAGTTCATCTTCTCTTTTGAAAGGTAATATCTTTGGATATAGTGCTCTCGGTGATTTTTTTTTTTTTATGTTTGACTTTAGTTCTTTCACTTTGGCAAGTTTACATGGTTTCTAGTCTGAAATTCATTATATTTTTTATTCCTCTACAGGAACATATTTCTCTGGCTTTTCTTTCAAGACCTCCCCTTTTTCTTTGCTTTTATGCAATTTGAATATGATTTGAATAGGTTTATGAAAAGTAAACCTAGCTGTGGTTTATTTTTTTTCAACCTTTCTTTGTGTTCTCTGAGCTTTCTGGCTCTGATATCTCTTATTAGTTTCAAACATTATTAATTGGTATTCCAATTAAGTCTGTACTACACATTTTATAATTTTTCCATATTCTTGTATGTCCTTTTCAGGTTTGTTTAGTTTGTATTTTTATTGCATTTCTGTTTACAAATGTTTCTGTTGATTTATATTCAAGTCTATTCATTCATTCACCAGCTGTGTCCAGTTTACCATCAAGCTCATCAAAAGCATTCTTCACATCTGTTATGGAATTATAACTTCTAGTGTTTCTTTATAGTTTCTTCTTAAAATTTTTATCTTTATATTTACCTGAAGTATTTGTTCCTGAATCTACTATTTTATTAGCATTTTTAACATACTAGTTATGGTTATTTTTATTTACTTATTTTAAATTTATTATTATTACTATTATTGCTATTATCATAATAATTATTTTGGTACTAGGATTGAACCCAGGGATATTCTCCCTTCAAGATACACCCCCCACCATTTTTACTTTTAAACAGGGTCTTGCCAAGTTGTTGAGACCAGCCTTGAACCTGTGATCCTATAGTTATTGTTGATTTCTGTCATACCTGAGTACTGATGCTTGTTTTGTTTCTTCATAGAGTGTTTTGTTTTTTCCCTTTGCTTTAATCATGTCTTACAAATTTTTTGCTGTTGATGTTGAAAGTGGGGCATGATGTATCAGGTAGCTAAAATTATATAAATTGGCTTTGACATGAACTTTTAAATAAATCTGGTGATAAGTTGCACTGAATGTAATGTTTGCTGTAATCCTAGGTGTCAGTTGGAGCTTAATTGATACAGTGTGGAAAGGGGAGCATTCTATAAACTCATGATTGAATGTTTTAGTGTGACTCCTAGGCTATGAGCATCACAAATATTTCCTATCTTATTTGCCTTCTCTAAGTGGAGAAGTCTCACTTTTCCAGGTGGGAGACATCTCTGATAAAGTCTTTCCTAGGGAGAGTAGATCTCTGATATAGTGAATGCTCTGTGCATGTTTCAAAGGGTTATGCAAATGTTATGGTTTAAACTGTTATGGTTTGGGGAAACTGGTCCCAGGAACCTCTGTTAGGCTCCCAGAAAATGTTCCCGTAAACGCTGGTTCTTGTCCAGAACTGGATCCATATATACTAGTCCAGACTCTTGCTGAAGACTTAAATGAGTTTATTACTACAAAGATAGAAATACAGAAGACAGTTACAGCCCCATACTATCCAAGGATAGTAGAGGGCGATGGCCCAAAACAAAATCACCAGAGTTCAAAATATAAAATAGCTTCTTATAGATACAAAGTCCCCCATCTTACTCTACCATGTAATCCTATGACCTAGGTTTAAGTCCACCCCTTAACTCACAAGATTTTTGAAATATATATTAATATCCAAAACTTCTTTTTCAAATCTTTTTAGGCCATTTCCTAATACTGGTACACTCCCCTCCTCTGCTCTTTCTCAGTTACTCAGCATGAGAACCTGGTGGGCTTTATGGAGATAAAACTCATTGTGCCAGTATTGGGAAGTGGTTTTGGTACTAATTTCAAAATATATTGGAAAATTGCTCTGGTACAAATTCTAATTCCGAAATGTAAAAAAGTAGTCAGGGCTGCTGGGCGTGGTGGTGCACGCTTGTAATCCCCGCTCTTGGGAGGCAGAGACAGGAGTATAGCACAGGTTCGAAGTCAGCCACGCTGGCTTAAGAGACCCTGTTCCCAAATTTAAAAAAAAAAAAAAAAAAAAAAGGTCTGGGAGCGTAGCCCAGAGGTAGAAGGGTTTCCAGAAACCCCAGTACCAGCACCACCACCACCCCAAAAAAGTAGTCAGGGCCTGGTTGCTGCCTTCATATTTTAAAGACAGGTTTACATAATAAGTAACTTCCAGCAGATAGGCTAAGATTCCCCAAGAATGGGGGAGGAGGTACATACAGGCCTCTGTCAAGGGGGAGCAGGTACCACGTGACCCTTGACTTAGTTAATCACTCCAATCTTAACAAAGACCTGGGCCTACACCTGCATCAAGGCAGGAAGAAAGCTTTTGGGTGAGCAAGAAATCCCCATAGTCATAATCCCCATAATCATAAAAAAGGGGCCTGCATGGAGTTAATGGGCGGACTCATACCAGATCAGAAGATTATGGGTTGGGCAAGATGAAGGATAATGTATCTTTATAAAAACTATTCTACAGTCAAAACCTCAGTAACTTCTTTTCAAGTTACTCCACTACATACCTCTGATGTAGTGCTTTATAATTCTGTCCCTTCTTTCTGCCTTTGTAATAATAAAAATTGCTTAAGCTTGCATCAACTCTGGCTATTCTTTTCTACAAATAGCTAAGAACAAGAACCCGTGGCTACATCTCACACCATTACAGTTTTGGCGTCCAACAGGGGCACTGTGACTGTTTTGGTGTGGCACCGTATCAGTCATAGTGTGGGTTCCCCTAAGATTCCAGCCCTCAAGAGTTTCTCCACAATTTATAGCAATTCATTGAAATTAACATTTTAATATTCTTAACAGTTTATGTTTCCAGTAGCTACTGCTTCAGATAATCACATTTCTGTAGTGACTCTCTGAATTTACCCATTTCTTTAGATTTGGGGGGGGGGTTGCCCTATAGTCTCAATTCTTTATCATGTCCAAGAAAATTTCTTTTTAGTTCATTCAGGTTTTCTTATTGTAAGAAAGGAAGTGATAACTTCTAAGTTCTTTATATCTTAGAGCTGCAAGTGAATATCCACCAATTTGTTTTTTAAGTGGGGAAGATGTTTATCATAAATTATATTCTTCCTTGTGCTCCATCAATCCCATTCTTAGCAGTGTCACCAGCTCAGTGGGTTCTTTAGCTCATGCAAGATAGAAATAAAACATGACTAACAAAGAGAGTTTGTAAGAATTACTTATCACATGGATTCACATAGCAAAGTAGCTGTCCCACGGATAAAGTAGCATGCTGAACATCAGCAAGGTAGAGTAGCAAAGAAATTAAGAGGTAAACAGCATTCACTTTTTTTTTTTTGCTGTAAATTAACATACTCATAAGCAATGTTGCAATCTCTGTGCCTGCACTGATTTCATTAGGTTTAAGAAGTTCCTAAACTTGTGTTAGGTGCCCTTCCTCTGTGTGCCTTTAGTATGTATATGAATGCAAAGGAGGGAGAGACTCCTTACTTTCTGGCAAGTTGTGGTCAGCAGATTTTGAGCTTTCTTGTTTGTCTTCAAGAATGGATGTCCTTTCCTAGGTCCTCCTGTGATTTATCTTAAGCACAGAGCATGCAGCCCTTTTCTTTCAACAGTCACCAACTTAAATGCAATATATATACTCCTGCCTCAGCAGTATTCTCCAAATTAGCTCAACTGAAGTATTTTCCAATTTGTAACATGTTCATTAAAAGCCGGGCATGGTGGAATTACACTGGTAACTCCAGTACTTGGGAGGCTGAAACAGAAGGATTGCGGGTTCAAGACCAGCTTCAGCAACTTAGAGAAACCCCTCAACAACTTAGTCAGACCTTGTTTCAAAATTAAAAAAATAAATAAATAAAATAAAAAGAGCCGGAGTGTAGTTTGGAGGTAGAATACCCAGTACAAGAAAGGTTCACTAAAAGCCATTATGAGTTGTAACAAATTTTCCATTGCAAATCAGAAGACTATAGTTATTCACCCTCTGTCTCTAACTTGTTTTCTCCTTGAGTCCTCTCTCATAAAACAGACATCCAAGAATGTAATTGCAATTGCTGAAAGCACTAAGCAGACCTGAGAAAGGGAACAGCCAGAGAAAAGCTCCTGCAAATCTAATGTTTATAATGAGAAACAAGGACAACACTGGATGTGCAAATAACCTATGAGATAATTATTATTGTTATTATGTAAGCATTTAAGAATGAATACTAATTTTATCATAAATATAAACATAGAAATATGCTGGTAAAATATACTCATTGAATTTTTTCAATCATACTCTTACTGGTACAAAAAAGAGAGCTCATGGATTTCTTTTGTTTATTTATTTTGGAAAATGTGGTCGTTATTTAACTTACCCCATTGTTTCTTTTCATCTTCTTGTTGGATTCTCAGTCATGCAGGTATGTAAGATGAGATCGCCTGGGTGAACCCCAAGAAGTCTAATCCAACTCCAAGTCATTCCCATGTGAAATAAAAGCATGGGAGAATTGAATTAATTTGGCAATTAGTCTGTTCTATGTAAGTAGCAGATAGACCCCAAAATTTTACTTGAACTTCTCATGTGAGGGCTGGATTGCTCTAGGAACCCGTGGCAAAACCTGAGATGCAAGTCAGTGTCTGCGCTGGGATCTCTGGGCAGAGCAGGCAACCCAGACAGCCACAGGAATGGGGTGTGTTGAGTAGAAAGATCTTTCAGTTATGAGTAGTGTTGAACAGACTCTCTCTGTCAGGTGAGACAAGACAAAAGTGGATGTTTCTAAAAAGAAGGCTCCTGGAGTACTCTAGCACTTAAGAATAAATACTGAAATGTATTGCCATGGACTGGAATAGTCTCATCATTTTAGATGTTAGGGGAAAAGACTTCTGAATTGAAAAAACCAAAGTGCTTTCCCCTGCTCTCACACCACTATCAACACAGAAGACATCTGTGACTTCAAAAGATCTGGGGATTTCTTCCACCAACAAACAAGCAAGTAATTCTGTAGTGCACAACAGCTGAGATCTTTTAATACAACTCAGTCCTGACATTATCTACCTAGAGATGGTACAGACTGAGGGTTTGTACCAAGACGGCTCATCCATTTCAGGAGCCAAGCAGAAGCTCCAGGTTTTTGTGACCTGTGCTTCTGACTCACTGGCTGTAATTGGGATTCCCTGACTCCCTCCCCAGGCTCAATTAATTTACTTGATCAGCTCACAGGACTCAGAGAAATGCTTACTTACATTTACCAATTTATTATAAAAAATATTTTGAAAGCTACTCATAAAGAAATGCTTAGAGAGAGCTGGGCGTGGTGGTACACGCTTGTAATCCCAGCATTCGTGAGGCTGAGACAAGAGGATTGCAGGTCGCGGACAGCCTCAGCTACTTAGTGAGGCCCTTCGCAACTCAGTGAGACCCGGTTTCAAAATAAAGAATAATAAAAAAAAATTGGGCAGGGGGTGTAGCTCAGAGGTCAAATGCCTCTGGGTTCCAGCCCCAGACCTGAAAAAAAAAAAAAAAAAGAAGAAAAGAAAAGAAAAGAAAAAGAAATGCTTAGAGAGATTTAGGGGAAGGGGCATGGAATGTCCATTCTTTCTGGGCCTGCCATCCTCCAGGAACCTCCCCATGTATTCAGCTATCCAAAATCTCCCCAAACTCTGTCTTTTGGGGTTTTTATGGAGACCTTTTTCATACCCAATGCTAGTGGGTAGGGAAGCCCAGCAAGTCTTGTCTGCTCAGCATTTCTCTCTCCAGGGCCTGGAACAGGACCCCTCTCATATAGGGAGGGTCTTATGACATCTTCATGGCAAAAGTAGGTCAGTGATCTTCTTTATGGCCAGCTTCAAGACAGGCAGGGGATAAGAAATCCTAGTTTCTATGACCTGTTTGGGGAAGTAGTTATAAGCCAGTAATCATCAATGAAAACAAGTATTTATCTTTTTCTGTGCATATGTGTGTGTATATATGAGACATATATGTATATATGTGTATATATAGCAGTTGAGGTATTATATATAATATATATATACATGTACGGAGATGTATAAAGATAGATAATAAATATAACAATAGATAGCAATTGTGATATTATAGAGTGCAGTTTTTTCTAAAGACTAGGTAACTTTATGTGGTTTTGATTCTGCTAATGATGATTCTTACTATTTTAAATTTTAATCTTGAATTTCAACAACCGTACTTATTAACTTGGAGTTACCAAACTTGAATCATAGTTCTATCTGTAGAATGCTGCTAATAAAACATGCAGCATGAGATACTTCTGAGGTTGAAATACTGGAATAATCTCACATATTCAAAGTACTGAACAGAATGCTTGACACAGAAAAAGTGTTCAGGAAGTGATAGGTCAATTCTCCCCAACATCAACCCCCTACCGCGCATGTCCCTGTGCAGACACACAGACACATATACACACACTTGCCAACTAAGAAACATTCCTTGCTCATCACAAAGATTACAGATAAATAGCATATGACTAACTATTAAAAAGAGCTCTTTTATTACAAAATAAATTAAAAGTGCACTAGATATAAATTTCCTCATGTGTGGGTAGCATTGCAAGGTCATGACGGTTTAAACAATGTTTTCACGTATGTACAGTTAGTTTTTGGATCATTAGTAGTAAGCGTAATTATAAACATCTTTTTACAAGATATGGAGTGGGCAGGATCTTTGTCTTTTACAAAAGAGAGTTGAATAATAGAATGTAGTTTTTTAATGTCTTAAACATCCTTGTTTAAAGAGGCTTAGTAATATTAAAAATAATATATTTAATGATATAAAATGCCATGAGGTGCAATATGGAAACTAATTTTGCTTTCAACTACTTATATTGTGCTACATGGCTAAGCACGAGGGATGAAAATAAATAATTCAGTGATTCCAGTGTTTATTTATAAGCGTGACATCTGTCTTTGTTTTGATTCCTGAACTGACGTCAGTTGTATATGATACATGCTATCAGATAAACTTCATCAGTCTGAGCTGAAGTTTCTCTTTTGAATTTTTTAAGAAAATATAAACAATAGAACATTTTTGGGACAGCTGCATTTTTTAAAATTCTTATTTTGTTCAAGGACACAGCTAAGCTATTAAACAAGATTTAAGGACCCAAATAGAAGATTCATGAGAGCACACAACAATAGTAAGTTTAGACAATCTGAAATTTATAGACATAATCTATAATATGAAATCTAATTTATAGGCATAATCTATAAATTATGTAGTTTCATGCTTATAAACTTATGAATGAGAATTTGATGTAAATTATTTATAAATTGAGTTTTATCACTTAAACTTTAGTCACATACCAACCACTAACTTTATTTCTGGGATTAGAGTCTAACAAATTTTATAAACATTTGTTTGGACAGTAGTCCCTCAATATCCATAGTTTTACTTTCCATGGTTTTAGTTGACCCTGGTCAACTATAGGCCAAAAATATTAAATGGAAATTCTCAGAAATAAACAATTTATATGTTTTAAATTGTGTGCAATTCTGAGTAACACAATGACCTCTCTACTATCCCATTCTGTCCCTCCCAGGATGTGAATCACCTTTCACCCAGTGTATCCGTGCTTTATACACTATCCTCCACTAGTCACTAGCCATCTTGATTAACAGATTAACAGATCCACTGACGCAGTACCCAGTGCTCATGTTTAAGTAACCTTTGTGCAGTAGGCTAACGCTGTGTCATATGCCTCCATCATTCACCTCACTCCATCTCACCATGTGGCCATTGTCATTTTGCATCATTACAAGAAGAAGCGTGAGCACAGTCCAAAAAATATAAGAATTGGGACCACATAGACACAACTTCTATTCGTGAGTGTGTGAATGGCTTAACTAGTTATATTTTATATTATTAGTTATTCTTTATAATTTCCTCTTACTTATGAATTAAATTTATCATAAATGTGCATGTTTAGGAATGGTACCCTGTAGGATACTAGTTATAGATAAAGGAGGACAATGATAGAGCCACTATTTTTCTGATTCTCTTACCCTCCCTGCTGATTATATCAATTGTGTTCATTCCTCTAGATCGGGTGAAGATAATATTGCACTGTCAATATAAAAATTAGTATTGTCAGGCATGACAGTACATGACTGTAATTCCAGTACTTGGAAGGCTGAGACAGGAGGATTGCAGGTTTGAGGTCAGCTTTAGCAACTTAGTGAGACCCCCAGCAAGTTAATGAGGCCTTGTTTCAAAATTAAAAAAAAAAAAAAACCAGAGTATAATTCAGAGATAGAATGTCCCTGGGTTCAATAACTAGTAACAAAAGGCAGACAAACAATATCATTTGAAACATAATGAACAATGATTTGTCTTACTTGCTGAATTATGCCATCCCCCAATTCATATGCTGAAGTCCTTATCCTCAGTACCTCATCATTTGGAGATAAATTCTTTAAAAGATTAAATTAAGCTAAGTAGAGTGGCATATGCCTGTTATTCTAGTACTTGGGAGGCTAAGGCAGGAGGCTCGCAGGTTCTAGAACAGTCTCAGCAAGTAGTGAGACTCTCATCAACCTACCTAGCCTCTGTTTCAAAATAAAAACAAAATAGAGCTGGGGATGTATCTTAGAGGTAAAATGCTCCTGATTTAAATCCCCCATACCACATTAAATAAATAAGTGAATAGATAAATAATAATAAAAATATTAAGTTAAAATGAGGCATAAGGTTGGCCTGAATTGAATCTGACTAGTGTTTTAGTTAGAGAAAATGCAGACATAGGGAGAGATGCCAACATCCTTGGAGTTAAGCAAGCAACCACACGGAAGATCCCTGTGGGCCTCAGAAGAAGCAAGCTCTGTCCACACTGAGGGGGTCAGCCTATTGATCAAGCCACCTGATCTGTAGTATGATCTGTAGTATTTGGTTCTAGCAGCTCTAACTAATATATATTTGATCCTTAAAAATCTCTATGAGAAAGATGTGAATATTATTCCTTTCTCACTTAAAATAATTTTATAGAAAAGAAAAAAGCAAAAGCATGAGAAATAGGTTTGAAACCAGGAGTGAGATCGGCTAAGATCTGGTCACACCGGGAGATGAATTCCTTAAATAACAAAGTGCTTAAGTTGTCTTTGAGGAGAAGCCTCAGAATCCACTGAAGGAGGGTTTGGAACCGGCTTTTCAAGAATGGACATGCGCAGAGGAAGCCGGCTCATCCTGTCAATGACCTTTTGACATTAGAGACTTAAAAATCCCCTCAGAAAACATAACTCCTCCTCAGAGAAACACGAGGCGTGTGAAGAAGCACAATGACTGTCTTCACATGTGCAAAACAACCCTAAAAACTCTCCCCTTTCTTGCCACCAAATCAACAAGCAGCTTCTCCCCTCTCTTCCTCTTCTGATAAATTTCTCTGCTACCAAAGAATTGGAGAGGAAGATTTGAGTTTCTATCCAACTCCTGGACTCCTTGCTGGATGATTGCATAATAAAGCTTTCTTTTTGCAAAACCCCAATGCCGTAGTCGTGGCTTCTCTATGTCTTAGGCAGGGAGCCCTTACTTAGTATCAGGAGTAAAATATCCAAGCCTAGCCTTTGGGCACGAAGTTCTTTGCTCCCCATGCTGCATACCACATACAATGCTATGAAAGCCATTTTGACATTATATGTAATTTCGTTACTGTCTAGTTGAATGTACTGGTAGTTAAAAACAGTCTCCTAAGTGTAAAGATTTGCGGAGATCTAGATTACGATGGAGGCAAGCAGCCAGCGAGGTATCAGAAAATCTGCTTTTAATGAGAAGAATCAAAGAACTTGGAACCTTGGCACCTTTGGGGTTTGGAGTGAGGGCAGCCGGTTGAGGGAAGGGACCCACGAACTACCCTCCCGGGGAGTCTCTCCCTGGCTGGCGGGCTGAGACGCCCAAGTGGCTGGGCAGAAGTAGTTCTTTTAAGCCGGTACTTTGGGAGGTGGGTCTAAGAGTGGGAATGCCGATTTTCTGTCAACATCTGTAGTCTGGAGGCACCTGACGACATCTCCACCTCCAGGGTTCTGCTTCCTGTCCCCACTGCGAGATCACGTGGGGGTGTGGAGGGACCTGACTTATCAATAAGTTTTCACTAAAAAGGAGAAAGAAAAAGAACTGTAGGTTTCAGACACTCATAAGAAAAATATTAACATTGAGCCAAGCCAATGAAAATCAGAATTTAACATATCACCATATGTTTGCCTGGCTTAGTCAAACCTTCAGAAACCTAGGACGGTGTGATGAAGCAACAGAAAAACAGGAACACAAGTTGTCAGTGCTCAAGAAAAACACAGAAACAAATTCTTAGAAATGAACATCTTTAAGAAATAGCACAAGCTGGGTGTGGTAGCACATGCCTGTAGTCCCGGTGGTTTGTACTTTGGAGGCTGAGACAGGAAGATCAAAGATTGGAGTCCAGCCTCAGAAACTTATAGACCCTTATCAACTTAGCAAGACCTGTTTCAAAATTAAAAAATGAAAAGGGCTGGTGTTGTAGCTGCAAGATAGACCAACCCTGGGTTCAGTCCCTAGTGTCTGTCTGTCTGTCTGTCTGTCTCTCTCTCTTTCTCTCTCTCTCTCTCTCACACACACACACACAGCACGACAGTAGTCACTTCTTCAAACACAATAGAGTCATGGCAGGCAGGCTCAAAGGGAAAAGCAAGAAAAATTAAACAAAATTAAAATAATAACTTGTAGAAAACACCATTTAAATTTTACATCAATAATAAAAAGTGGGGACAGTGTTTTATATTAACCAAAGGAAGTTTCTGTACCACACTCAAGCCTTTTATTTGGGACAGGAAGAGTTACAGCCTAGTGATAAGGAGGAACTGGAAATGCACCAGGCCTCCCCTTCTGCAGTACAGGAAGCCAAAGTACTCAGAGGTTAGTGAAACCAAGGTCTTGGGATTCCCAGGAGTAGCAAGGATGGATTTGAACTTGGCCAATCTGACTCTAGACTTTAGGGGTTTTATTACTTTAGGGAAGGTTTAAATTTACTCTTTTCTCTCAGAAGGTTTGATAATTTTAGTCAAGGAGATAACTAGATAACAGGTAAAAGAACACACACATTTTATCACATGTCTAAGGCATGGAGGAATTAGAGGGGTAAAAGTGTTGACCTTTATATAAAGCATGAAGGGACTAAGAGCGACTTCTTGGCAGAAGGCAGGTGGCGCAGGCTGTGGAAGGCCGAGGGAGGACATGCACAGGTGAGCAAAGTTGTTCTGTTGTTCAGGGAAGGTTTCCTAGGTAACAGTCAACTGTCTTATTTTCTGTCTGGGTCAAATGTCCAATCCCAACCCCTTCCTGTGGAAAGATCCATCCTAGTTAGAAAGTAGGATATCACAGCAGAAAGCCTGTGTCTGCATATTCTATTTGCTTTTTTTTTTTAATGTAGATGGATTTAGATTTCTTCTCACTCAAGGACAGCTTTGTAAAACTATCCCTGTGCCTGCAGAAGTCTTCAGTTTTGTGAATACCCAGTTGGAACTATGCCAAAGAAACCTATTAGGGGTGAAAAAGTTTGCTCTCCCAGACCCACAAAGCCAAGAAAAGCACAATTAAAAATATTAGACTAAAATATAATATGATAGTTTATAAAAAAGAACATTCACCAGCATATTAAAAGAATAATATAATAAAAGCAGGTATGATTGATACCAAGAGTGCAAAGAGGATTTATAGTTAGAAAAATTACTTCAATTCAACATATGTTCTCTATTGTGCAATAGACACCTTACAATAATTATTGAGTTATGTTAACACATTTCTCACTAAACCAAGTGTCGCCTGCATATTGCTGAGTCTCCACAACTTCTGAGTCATAGTAACAGGAATATGTCTAATCTTTTACTCTCTTCTACGTAACTATCTGAAATTTTTCTTCCTTTTCTTCCTTCCTCCTTCCTCTCTCCCTTGCCTTTCATTTTTTCTTCCTCTTAATATTTTTTCATAAACCTTAAAAACTTAAAACACTGCAACTATTTGTTATTAAATATTTATAAACATGCCTTTGCAAATGGAAGTTCTTACTTGTTTCCATTTCATTTTAGTGGAAGAAATAAGATAATAGAGATAAACATGCCTAAACTTATATACTACTTCTTGTGTGTGCTAGGTTCCATTCAATGGACTTTCCATGTATTAACTCTTAATGCTATGTTATCAAATATAGAAACTAATCCTCATAGGAATTGCATGAATTCACTTCTGCTACTATCCTCATTGTACAAATGAAAGAACTGAGCACAGAAATAAGTAGCTTTCCCAAGATTATCAAAAGTATGAATGGTGGAGCTAAGAAACCCAGGCTCTCCAGCACTGCATGCTCTTACAAGGACACGCTAGACTCAGTCCTTTTCCAATGCAGTAGCAGCCTATTATTACTTGTGTATATTCACGAAAAACACATAATTTTTGGAAGGGGGAGTGGGTAAACTATCTCAAATTGTCTCCACTCCCACCTCTCTTTTAAAAGGATTTTGTTCCCTGCCAAAATTTTCATTTGTAACTGATCTCCTTAAAATAGTAAATATAGTTATAATAACTGTATTTGATAGCTCCAACATTTGGAGCCTGGGTTCATCTGTTCTTATTATTTGTGGTTTTTGCAAGTTTTTATTTATATCATCTCTATTCCTTGTATGCTTCTTTAAGTATATGTCAGACATTATATTTCCAAAGATGCTTGCCATTTGTTTGCAAATTATTTAAAAATAACTTGAAGCCTAACATAATTTTATTTTTTTTCAGATTTGATTTACTTTTGCCTGTACCAGTTTTTTGGGGAGAAGAATTAGAACTTTCTTTTTGATGTCTACAATTTAATCATTTGTTGTTATTTTTATTAAAGATGACAAAATTCCATGTTAATAATGATTTTTCTTGAGTATTTTGATACTTATTCCATTATAGTATGGCATTTATTTTTGCTGTTGGAAAAATTTGTGGCCATTCAAATTGACCTTGATATTTAAACAATTCATCATTTTTTTCTGGTTGAATTTGAAAACTTTTTAATCTTTCCAATTCTGAAGTTACACTTTTTTTTGCTCATTTTTTTAAGACTAGCTACATGTCTTTGTACTGTTTCAGCCCTAAAAGTTCATAATTATTACCTCTCCAATATTTTCTCAATACCTAAGACATCTTTCATTTAGTTATAATGTGTATCTTTTATTTTAAAAACTCTCCTTATGAAATTCATACTGGAATCATTTTTGGAATGTAAAAATTTATTCCTACATCTTTTTTGTTAATATACTTTTGCTGGTGCGTTGTTATCATACATCATACAGAAGTATAGAGAGATAGGAACACATGTGTACACATGTGCATGAGGGCCCTCCAGACCCCAGCCAATACCCTCTCTTTCCTCATTATTGCTCTGCGCTATATTATTGGTGGTTTCTTCAGACATTTTCTACATCTGTAATTCTTTATTCAGCTATGCCTAATATTGCATTCAATCTACTTACAGGACATTTTTAATTCTAAAGACTATATATTTTTTAACTGTAGGATTTTTTTGGGGGGGGATGGTACTGGGTTCCTGGAAGCCCTTCTACCTTCAGGCTACACTCCCAGACCTATTTTATATTTTTGAAACAGGGTTTCTTAAGCCAGCTTGGCTGGCTTCAAACCTACGTGATCCTCCTGTTTCTGCCTCCCAAACACGGGGATTACAAGTGTGTGCCACCACGCCCGGCTAACTGTAGGACTTTTACTTGTCAATATTTTAATTTCTTACTCTTGTTTTATGGAATGACCCCTCTCCTTTTTTGATGTGAGGGACTGATCCCAGGGCCTCGGGAATGCTACACACTTGCTGTGTATTGAGCTTATCTCCCAGCACTAAGTTATACTTTTATAATAATAATTATTATTATTGGCATGGGAGATTGGACCCAGAGGCATTCAACCTTCAAGCTACATCCCAGCCTAATTTTTTTGTGTGTATGGTGTTGGTGATTGAACCCAGAGGCATTCTACCTCTGAGTTGTACCCCCAGCCTCACTTTATTTTTATTTATTTCTTTTTTTTATCATTTTATTTTTTTATTTTTATTTTTTTAACAATTTTTTATTGAACATAAGTAGTATACATTTTTTATTTTTATTTCTAAACATAATCTTGCTAGGTTGATGAGAATCTCAGTACTTGCAGAATTTGTCCTTGAACTTGCAATCCTCCTGTCTCAGCCTCCCACTGGAATTACAAGTATGTACCACCTCTCCCAGCTAAGCTGTACTTTTACAAGGGCTTTTTATATTATACTTTCTCTTGTTACTTTAAATGTGAATTCCACATGTCTTGGGTATTTAGACTCTCTTCTCTAAAATCCATTATGAATTTTGTTTTATGATCTTTGTTCATAAGGTTACTTAACATTGACAACTGTTCTCTGGGAGGCCATCACATACATTTGTTATAGAAATTTCTCCTCTATAATACATTTTGTATTTAACTTTACTTAGTTGCCATAAAACTGTTCATTCTGAATCTTTTACTTTAGACTACTACACCTATCAGTTTGAGATTCCTATTCCATATACTAATGTGATTTCAGGCCTCTATTTATCCTTCCTTGATAAATCTACAAGTTCTGATTTCTTAAAGTTGGCTCTCTTTCTACTCACAGCTCAGTGTGGGTATTTTCTATTTACTGAGACTCTATCTGGTGCAGATTTTCTGGTCTTTGTTCATAAATAGAACAGATTTTCTAGCTCAGGGCTCTAAACATCTTCCCATGAGATCTCAACACCCTAAAATACATATTTTATACAGATTCCAACCACTATTCTTTTCTCCACATTATAGCTTCAACTTCTGCTCTATGACTGTAGAATCATTTCCCGTTTTTGACATGTAGTGATTATTTTTCTTTCTTTTGAGTTCAGTCACGCAGTATCAATTTCTGACACATAACTTTCCAACTTAAAAATGTGAGTAGGAACATGTTACAATTATGATAAACATCAGAGACCACAGAAAAAACTTTATAAAGTTATGTTTTGATCCCAAAAGTGCCGCCAAATTTTGCTGCCATGCTAAATAAGAAATGCGGCAAATCTATAACGAATAGTTTTATTGTAGCAGAGTTGTGTAGGTGGCAAATTGACTCACTTCTCACTGAAGTGATATTGCTGAAGTTCAAGCAATCTCATTTTGCACTTCAAATATTTCAATAGAACTGAATAGCCATCTATACTTTTGAAAAGATGCTGGTGACATCACATCACATATAATGAAAGGCAAACTACCCAAAGGGATGCTATGAAAAGAATTAAAGTATGGGACGTTGCTATGCTGGCACAACAGCAAGATTTGGCACCAACCGGCATTTCAGAATATTTTCAGAAATATCCCAACAGGAAACTTTTTCTCCTCATATGTTCTGGTAAGAATGACTAATCACGTTATTGTTTTGTTTGGTGGTCTCACATTAATAAAAATTGCATATGAAGAACTTTGAATGGATGACACATAGAAAGATGGATGACACATAATTTTAGCTACTGTAACTTTTGTGCTTCCTGTTTTATTCATACTGCTGTACAACAAGCTGGAACAAATGTATTCATATAAGTCTGAAGCCAGGAATTTATTGCAACTAAATTTTATATCAACATTCTATTCATGTACTTTGAATATGATGCTTTAAAAGTAATCTGTTAGAAAATCTCTGGTGCTGAATATTTCAGATTTTTCCCTTTTGTGAAAAAAATAACAATAGAGATAGGAATGATATTCTGCTTGCAAAGAAAATGATTGTTTTTATTGCTTTTCATTTCTTTCATCAAAGATCTCCAACAGTGTGCTTCTAAGACTAATTGAGGTAGAGAAGTTGACATTATTATTGAAAATGTAAACATTTAGGCACTACCTCCTGGAATCCTGATTTTCTTAATTTGTGTTGGAGCCCAGGGATCTGCGTTTTAATAGCTATCCCCTGCACATGATATTTCTATACATCGAATTAGGGGAATTATCAATATAGAGGCTGCATGTCAAAGCATGGCAGTCATTCTGCCAAGAAAGGAGTTCAGAGGACTGAGAGGACCCAGATATCTGTGAAATTTGTCATTTTCTTGACTTCTTCAAAGTCATGGTCATTTATAGAAAAACAACTTATATTATCAATGCAGTGAACAGTTTCATCCAAGCTGCACATAGCAAAGGCAAGTGGGTTTCAATATATATTATCTTGAAGATTAAAATTCATAAGTTGGATTGACAGGATTTAATTAGGAAAACCAAGAACATGAGCAGTTTTTCAAGGAAAATGGGAACAGAAAAATGGTTGAAATGCAAATAAATTTAAAGAAGAGTTTTAGAAACAAAAAAAGATTTTAAAGCAACACTGATATATTAGATACAATTGCTCACAGTTTTCTTCTGGATTAGACTAGAAATACATAAATTACTAGAATGCATAATTCAAGTAATCTAATTATAAGAATGTAATTGTTAAACATAGCACATAAAATGAATGGCCAATACTTAGCTATACATAAAGTTATTAAACACAAAAGCATTCAATTGGTGGATTTGAGCATTCAGTCTTAAAAACACTATTTGTTAAATAAGCCAAGTTTTTTAATATTATGTTGTTAAGCTAAGCTTATGTTGTTAAATTCATTTTTACATTTTAGTTTTATTTTCAAAATTCTTTGTTACGTTGTTACTTCTTCATAATTATCACTCAAATAGAGGAGAATATTCAACTTAAGGTGGGAAGCTAAGAAGCATCTATGTTGTTCTAGATGAGCTCTTATGGTCTGCCTCTGAGCATCCCCCGAAGGCGCATGTGTTGAAGGTGTGGTCCTCATCCAGTGGTGCTACTGAGAGATGGTGAAAACCTTAGGAGGTGGGGCCAACTTAGAGGAAGTAGGTCAATGGGGACGTGCTTTGAAGGGCATAGTTTAACCCCAGAACCACTCAGTCCTTACTTCCTGCTTTCTGGCTCCTGTTGGGCGAGTATCTTTTCTTTGCCATGACTTCCCCACCAGGGTCTCCTGCCTCACATCAGAACAGAAACATAGCCAAGTGACTATGGACAGAAACCTCTGAAATCATGATCCCCAAAAACCTTTTCTCCTTTTAAATTATCCCAGGGTTTTGTTTTGTTTTGTTTTGTTTTTGTCACAGTGACAGAAAGCTGACTTAACATGGACAAATGAAATGGTCTATAGTTCTTACAAAACCTCTAAGGGGCAAAAATTTCAGAACTTTCTATGCTGACGTTTCAGTGAGTTTGATAGTCTAGGACAATGGCTAATGTTCAAGTCATTGCAAATTTATCTAAAGAAGCCCAAGAACAAAGCTAGAACCTCAAATCATGGCTTGAGTCAGGGGCTCAAACAATGTCCCAAGGACTCAGATTCTCTTCTCTGCTCCTCCCTGCTCTCTGTTATAGTTTTACCCTCGGTCTAGCTACTCACTGTTGTGGTGTTGATGGTCTTTCACAAATATAAAGTTTCATTCTGGTAATTTAGTACTGCAATCTGAAAGAGATAATCACACCCCCCCCCACACACACACACACACACACACATGTGCCCCAAAGATTTCCAATAACTATCTCAGAGCTGATTTTCACTGATATATCTGAGGTAGACTGCCTGCTTCTCATATGAAGACAGTTGTTAGTTTGAGGCAGACACACCTAAATTGGGTGTGATGGAGGTAAAGAAAATGATCTTCCAAAGCAAAAGTGGAGTGGTTTTCAGAAGGGGCATGAGTGTTAGGAAGGAGAAATAAATATACAATTATTTTCTACAATATTCTGTAGTATCCTAGTTGTGCAAACAGGAGCCATTGGAAAGTTGATCTGTTCCGAGGTTAAGCAGCTTCTGAAGGTATCCTTGCTGAATTACAAGAGGCTCATTAGTTCCTCAAACAAATGGACTTGAGACCACACAACAAGGCCGCGGAAAAATCTTTATCCAGGTTCTTTCCCTAGAGAGGCCTGAGCCCTGGCAGTTACAGGGCTTAGGCTCAAGCTGGGTCTCTAAAATATAAATCAAGTTTAACTCTTATTTCTTATAGATTTCTTTTTGTTTAATGGTCCACTATTTCTACTAAATGTTTAATTCTTAAGTAAATTCTTGTTGCTAGTGTGTGTGTGTGTGTGTGTGTGTGTGTGTGTGTGTGTGTGTGTACATGCACACACACGTGAGCTGGGACTGAATCCAGGGTCTCATGTATGCTAAGCACAGGAAGCACCTACTCCCAGCCCAGTTTAGCCTAATTTAGTTCTGATGTAGACTGTGGAAGAAAGTAAAACTGTTTTCTCCTGCAACATTTAATTACTTCTGATTAAAACAGTCTGAACTGTACGTGGTGGTGATAGCCTGTGAGTACCTGGGAGGCTGAGACAAGAAGATCACAGATTCAAGGCCAGCCTCAGCAACTTAGTGAGACCCTGTTTTCAAATAAAAATTAAAATATTTCTGGAGTCTAGCTAAGAGGTAGAATGCCCCTAGGATAAATCCCTAGCAACACCACACACACACACACACACACACACACACACACACATGTAACAGTTCGCTCAGAGAATAAAAAGGAGATAAATAAAAGGAGGAAGGATTGGAACTCTTCGCAGAAAGTACAGTAAGTTGATAATATCAGAGAGAAAACTGTTTTGGAGTGTTCATTCACCTAAGAAGGAAAATATACTTGGGAGGCTGAGACAGGAGGATTGCTGGTTCCAGGACAGGGTGCAGTGACTTATCTAGGCTCTGTTTCAAAATAAAAAGTAAAACAGGCTGGGGCTCTATCTCAGAGATAGAAAGCCTGGGTTTAAACACCAGGACCATACACACACACACACACACACACACACACACACACACACACGCACGCATGCACACTACTAAAAGAAGAAAAAATATAGCCATGAGGACTTTTATTTATTTTATAGCTTGACAAAGAAAAGAACAAACAATATGATAACAGGAATATGAATCCACAGTAATCTGAGGCCTTGAAATTGTGTTCTAGGGACTCTTGTTAAAAACGTCGGCAGAGAATTGAGGGTTGTGATAACTTCCCAGCCCAAGGTCCTGAGTGCCCAACTTAATCAGGCTATTTCAAATGTTTCATAATCAAAATTAAAGTTTTAGTTGAGAGGCAAAGGTTGCGATCATTTCAAGGTACAGACAGTTCTGTTCTCATGCTTGTTTTGAAAACACAAAGGTATTTTAGTAGAAAGGAATGATTTGCACATAGTGGAAATGTGTGTTTGCTTGTGTAGATAATATCATTATCTAAGAGAAGCACTAGTTGCATGTGGAGAACGGTCGAGTGGGGCAACGTGGGAATCCACAGGCGAACATGCACAAGTCCCACGTCTGTCCTGCTCCCTTGATGTTCTTTGCGTTAGAAGCCCTACTTATCCTCATTTGCTGTTACAATGTTCATCCGATTTCAGTAAGCTGCTTCCATCAAAGTGTAACTCACAAGCTACCACTCAGCTGATGTCCACTTTCACAATCACACTGCAGATCTTTCTAAGATAAAGTATCATATTCATTGTAGTATTTATGCATGCCTTAGCCATCCAAACTGTAAGACTGTCACCATTTTAATAGTTTTTCTTTTGCATATTTGTGATATATATTTTTTTCTTTTTTTTTTTTTTTTTACAGTACTGGGAATGAAACTCAGGGGCATTCTACCTCCGAGCTACACCCCTAGACTTATTTTCTTATTCTTTATTTTGAAACAAGCTCTCACTAAGTTGCAGTCTGTCTTACTAAGTAGCTGAGGCTGTCCCTGAACTGCAATCCTCGTGTCTCAGACTCCCAAGTACTAGGATGACACGTGTGTGCCACCATGCCGGGCTTGCTTTTAATATATTGCTGAGGAAGTTTTTGTTGAGTGTTGTTTCCCTAACCCCAGTTTTCCAATAAACCCTGTGGAATTTCTGATTAATTTTGCAGTGTGATTAGTTTTAGGAATATGTGTCTCCTCATAATAAAACTGTATTTGAGTGTCAATAGAATATGAAATGTTTAAGAATTTTAGCAAGATAATGTTTATTGAATGAGCACTGTGTTCCAGAAATTTTACATACACTATCTCATGATTTATCTTCTTTAACTCATTTATCTGATTTAATGGCTCTACGAATGTATTCTCTTCACTTATAACAAAGGCAATTGTGAGTTAGAGAAGTTAAATTATTTATCCTCAATCATAAAACTAATAAACATTTGAAACTTGTAGTGCCTTGTCTAGACATGGAAAAGGGGAACTGCATGCCATGTGTCAAAAAAAAAAAAGAGAGAGAGAAGGGATGAGATAGAAGAAATAAAGAGACAACCAGACACAGAAAGAAGGATTTAAAAATCCACAATCACCATCGCCTTTACTCTGCCTCCAAGCCTGAATTCTGAAAAGTTCCAGTAAATCTCAGAGCACTGCAAACCCAGTTAATTGGTGCATGCATTTTTTGTTGTTGTTATTGTTGTTAGCTTATAGAATGGATCTTTAGCCTGGTAAAAGAAGTTAGGGAAAGACATTGTTCGAGGCCCAGTGATATAGGTACAACCTAAGTGCTGTCAGCCAACCAGATCACATCAGCCTGGAGATTCTGAGCAGAACCAGACCACCATCCCTGCTCTGCACTCCACGAAAAAGGAATCAAGCACACACCACCACCACATGCTCCTGTTTGCTTACAAAGTTTTCTAAAAAAGAAGAGTCATGCCCCACAGAGCTTCTCTCTCTGCTGCCAACCTCTCCTGCTCTCTCTTGCTCCCTCTCTCACTCTTTTTCTCCCTTCTCCTTATAAGAGGGGACTGAATTATTTGAATGTATGTCTTTCTCCCCTTTACATAAACTCATTATAACTCTACTTTTTTTGTGTGTGGTCCTGGGGATGGAGCCCAGGGGCATTCTACCGAGCTACACCCCCAGCTCTATTTTTTATTCTTTATTTAGAAACAGGGTCTCACTGAGGTGCAAAGGTCCTCACTAAGAAGCTGAGGCTGTCCTTGAACTGAGATCCTCCGGTCTCAGCCTCCTGAATGCTGGGGTTACAAGCCTGCGCCACCATGTCCACCTCATAACTCTACTTTTAAAGTAGCCTTGGGAATTCTTTTCCAGCCCACAGTCACAGCACGTGTGACATGACATGATGTGGGCCCTGGGCACTAAGCAGCCTTGAAATCAAATCTGGGTTCCACCGTGTACTAGAAGGATGCCATTGAATAGTCACTTAAACATTCTAAATTTCAGTTTCCTTCTCTGAAAAAAAATAGCTAAAGGCATTGAGCACTTAATAGTACCCTCGAAACATGCTACGAAACAAATATTATTTCTTTCCGGCAAGTGGAAAAATTAAACCTAAAAAAGTAAAGTAACTTAATTAAGGTAGAACAACTCCTCAGGGGCAGGCTGGAGTTAGGCTGCAGCCAGTTAAACAAAACCCAGACCCCGGTCTTGATAAACCGATTATTTGCCACAGCTACCAATAAAACCTTCCTCCTGGCTGTCTCTGAGGACTGAGAAAGATGCTGTATGTACATCTGTGAGCACTATGCCAGCCTATGATATGAACTTACTAAATGAAGTTTTTGTTATTATTATTATTATTATCATCATCATCATCATCATCATCACTATTGGAACTTAGCTAAGAACATAGAGCACACAGCATATAAACCATTTGAGAGGTACCAAAAAAAAGTTTGTTAAGGAATTTCAAAAGAGGGAAAGACGACATCTGTAAATAACACAATTCTTTCTTCAAGGAGGAGGCGGCAAACAGGAGTGAGAAATGGTAACACATGTGAAGGTAACAGCAGATGCTCTAACACAGAGGCAGGGCTGTGGTCCTTTCTGGAGCGGACAGCCCCTCTAGGATGCAGCTGGTGCTGTGCATGGGAGCGGGGCGGGGAGATGAGCGGAAGGACCACCTGGGCTTCTGTGGAGGGCTTCACATTGCTGGGTGAGAAGTCTTCACTGAACGGGTGCAAAGTGTGGAGACGGGGTCTCTTATGAGCTGGGAGGTAACCCAGGCAGGGCTGTGTGCTGAGACAAATGTGGCAAGGACTGTAGCAGAGATGGCTGAGGGCGTGGGCAGGGCAGTGCAGCTGAGTCATCGGAGGCCACCCTGAGCTTCCAGGTGAGTGTGGGTTCTCCTGGAGAGCACATTCTTGAGCCCTGGGTGGCTCTGATCCAAGATGCCTTTACAGCCTGTGAGGTTGGCAGTGCAAGGGCGCCCTCCACAGGCATCTTCATGATTGGGTCATAGGAATTTAGATAAGCAAAGACCTAATTAATCCAAAGAACAGGTTTTAAAGGCCATAGGAACTCTGAATTGGTGGCCTAAGCAACAGAAGCTGGTGGGAAGATGAGGACACACTCCTAACCAAATCCACGTGAGAAGGCAGGGCCAGTGCTTTATATCTTCTGTTCTTCAAATGAAGCTAGAATTTTATAGTAAAATATATTGGTTTCTAAATATGGGCTTGATTTAAAACGAACACAGGAGAGTGAAAGGAAATCATATAGCAATGGGTCACATTTTCAACATATAATTTCCAACCATCTTTAGATCAAACTTCTCCACTTATAGAATATCATAACCCAAAGGCCCCCGCCAAGTTAAATAAACACACAGCTGCATTAAAGCCCAGGACATCTGAGTGTCAATTCAGTGCACAGACTTTTAAAATATTGTTTCCAATTTTTGTCTTAAGCGGGACCAACACCATTTACTGTTTTTCCCCAAAAGTGCATATGAGATGAGGGATAGGATTGAAGGTAATGTGGGGGAAGAGAATTTTACTGAAGATGGAAAAACACTTGGTTGCCTCAGCCTTCATTCCCTCACCAACCTGAGCCAGGTGTGTCCCAGTTAGCTTAACAGAGAGCCCTTGTGTAAAAACCAAGTAGTGGCTGGGCGTGGTGGCACACACGTGTAATCCCGGCGTTTGGGAGGCTGAGACAGGAGGATCATGTTTCCCAGGCAGCCTCCACTACTTAGTGAGGCCCTTTGCAACTTAGTGAGACCCTGTTTCAAAATAAAAAATGAAAAGTAGAGCTGGGGGTAGAGCTTGGAGGTAGAATGCCACTGGGTTCCACTCCAAGTACCACTAAATAAATAAATAAAATCAAGAAGTCTCTTTTGAGTGACCTTCTCATCCCTTGAATCCTAAGGGTAAGCTAGGGCTTATTTACAGTCTGTGCACTCCGCTGTCAGCAGGTACTTGATGCTGTTGAGGCCCCACCCTCAGCTTGGCATGCAGATTGTAATCTGCCGATGACAGCAGGGAATTTTTGTGGTTGATCTGTGACAAAGGTGACTTCATATATGTTAAAGAAGAGAACTCTATCATTTGCATACAAATCACTTGGGCACTAAGTTGACTGAGAAATTAACCCCGAACCACTAAACTATTTTGAACTCATAAACTCTTTTCCATAAAATGTTGGGAAGCATTATCATCTAGAGCTTAGATGAGGGACTTTGGCGTTGGATCTCTCTCACGTTCTGGGTTCTGTCACTTAAAAGCTATATGACCTTGAATTGGTCAATTGTCTTCTCTGGAAGCCTCAATTACGCACTGGTGCGGGTTAATCAAAATACTGCAAATAATGCTTTCAAACATTGTAAAGTGCAAAAAATGGCAGCTCTCTTATACTATTGCTTTGTCTTGATTTAAGGAACTTAATATTGAATCAATATTTTTGTGCATTTTTAACAATCTAGATGCCTTTTTTGTGTGGTATTGGGGTTCCTGGAAACCCTTCTACCTCCAGGCTACAATCCCAGACCTATTTTTTATATTTTTATTTGGAAACAAGTTCTCTTAAGCCAGAGAGGCTGGCTTCAAACCTGTGCCATCCTCCTGTCTCCACCTTCCAAGCTAGGGGATCACAAGTGTGCACCACCACGCCCGGCTAGATGCCTTCTTTAAAGAAAGATGTGAGACCTAGTTAACATCCTCTTAAAGATCAAGAGGAAGCCGGGTGTGGTGGCGCAAGTTTGTAATCCCCTGCACGTTTGTAATTCCTGCACTTGGGAGGCTGAGACTCAGGAGACTGAGACAGGAGGATCGCACAGGTTCGAAGCCAGCCTCAGCTACTTAGTGAGGCTCAGCAACTTAGTGAGACCCTGTTTCCAAATAAAATATAAAATAGGTCTGGGAGTATAGCCCAGAGGTTGAAAGCCCCTGGGTTCCACCCCCACCCCCTCTGTACCACTACAAAAAAAAAAAAAAAATCAAAAGGAAAAAGCACTGCTAGTTAGTTCAATAGCTGTTTGACCTTGTTCTTAACTGAACTTCAATGTATGTACTTATGTTCCAATATCTGAAAAAGATGACAAAGAAAGGCCAAGAATATTTATCCAAGAACTGACTAAGTGATTAAATTCTCCTTGTTATCATCTAATTACACTCCTAATGAGATGTTTCCTTAGAAGCTGCAGGTGTTGTCCACTGTCTGGAACATCCATCATGTTTAGTTTGGGCAGAAGGGTGAAGTGCAAGGACAAGACACATTGTTTTACATGGTATTCTCAAAGTCTAGCCTGGTAATTCTTGGGATGTTTATTGCTCAGGCTCTTGTACTCAGGGACGGGCATTGTTTGATTGAATAACTAACAGAAACTTCAGACAGGATTTCGTATATATGCTTCTGAAAGTGCTACCGATCTGGTCTAAATGAAGGTTTAGGTCAGAAATGTGGACTCACCCAGATTAGCAGTGCTAGACTCTGACAAATTAAATTTCAACACTTCCAGGTCTTCTTGGCAGATGCTCACACTTGATGTCATGCAGTCATTGATGCAAGCCAGAAAGAGTGATATTTTGCAACAGAGAGATTCTGGTAACCCTTCCCATGCGTGTGGGTTGCAGGATATCAATATTTATATCACACACAGAAAGCATGTTACGTTGTGTAATACAGAGAAGTTAGAAGGCTTACTCATAGTGTTCTGCATACACGAATTGTCCTTCTGTTCTACATCAAAAGCTTAAACCGCTGATGTTTGTCTTGTTATTTTTTTAAGACATTTTTTTCAATTAAATATAATGAATAGGAAATCTTACTGACGTCACCAAAATGAACATGTCAAAATTAAAGGATTAGATCTGCATCATGCCAGGAAATACTAAAAGATGAATGGTGGTATAATTTCACCCTCTTCAAACTTATGAAACCATGATGGTACGAAAAGCTCATTTGGGGAGAGAGGATACAATGACAAGCAATTGTATGCCCTTGTTTGTAAGTTTACTGATTCAGGTTTGGCTGAGATTATAATGTTTACTTCCACCCGCATCATCATCTAAAACACTAAATAATGATGCACTGATGAATAGTGATGATCTAAGAATGTGCTCTCAAAGAATTGAAGAGTAGAAACAGGGAGGAGACAAGAAGGGAATTGGAAGAAGTTGATGAACCCCTTGGCCAATTTGATTTTCTCTGATGCCAGAAACATGTCATCATTTCTTTGCTAAATAATCCACCCAACTTAATGATCCAGAATTGATAGCTGAAAGTATAGTTTTAATGCTGGGAGTTCACTGATAGGCTCTTTTCAGGGACTTATTGCATATAGGAGACAAAACGTAACATATAAAACAGTATGTGGATTACTTTTGTATTTTCCCATAGAAGTCTTGTATATGCATACAAATACTCCAGGTGTGACTTCAGCTCACTGGAATGTCAAAGATTCCTTCCTGTAAAAGTAACCCCAGGAGTTATGGGTACACAAGATTATATATTTCATATGTTAGACCATAAGCAGATCCTAAGCCGTACTCTACTGGGTAGATTTTATATTGTTAATGACTACTATTCTATAGATCAAAAAAAATCTGTATTGGTGTTTGTTTCAATTCACATTTTGTTTTAGTAAACTCAGAATTTAAATGATCTGTCTGTTGTTCTCATTTCAATGTATTGTTTTAAAATTGACAAGCACTTAGAGATAGCAAATATTTCTAACCATTTATAGTCTCATCTTTCCAGATTATAGCAGTACTTCCTCTTTCTTTTCACTGGAAGGCAATCCTAATAAATTAAAGGCAGACCTTTATTGTTTTCTTCCTGGACTCTTCCCAGTTTTTTTTTTACCTCTTTTTGAAATGCTTGGGAAGAGCACAGCTTTCTAGGTGCGGTTGCCAGAGTCACTGGGAGGAACCTCCACTCCCCACCCCTGGGAATGATGCAACCTCTGCACGCAGCATGAGGACACACAGAAAGTGCTGACCTGTGACTCATTTGTGTTACATTCCTTCTGAGGAAAAAAAAAAGCCAGTGAAACACCTTCTCCTCAAAGGAAAGCAGAATGTAAAGTCCAGAGTGAATGAAAAGCCACAACCTAAAGCAAATGAAAGGTTTATTACTGGGCTGCTGTTTAAGAATGTTGAAGTTTGACCCTCTTTTAACCAAGCTCAAGATCAAAATCATTTTGTTTATGTACACCACAATACAAAAGAGTCTATAAACTCAGATTAAATTTACAAAGAAACATGGAGGGTGATGTTATTCTTTAATTTCATTTTGTATTTGCTTTAAAAATAAATTATTACTTTACAAATGGAAAACTATTTTAAATATATACCTAAAATAATATCGAGTGGTGTGTTTGGGGGTTAGCAGTGGGGTTGGCGATGTAAGTGTTAAGGAAAATCTCTCTTGCAGTGCAGATATGAAAAATTTCTCTCTTCTTCCACCATCAAATTTTACAGCTACGAAGGCCTTATAGAAAATGAAATCAAAGGCCAAAGAAATTAAAGAATCTGAACAAGACTGTTTGAATCATGTGGCAGAAATATAATTAAAGGAAAAGCCAGGCATGATGGTACATGCTTGTAATCCCAGTACTTGGGAGGCTGAGACAGGAGGATCACAGGTTTGAGGAGGATAGAGTTAGCAAGTAGTGAGACTCTCATCAACCTAGCAAGACCTTGTTTTGAAGTAAAAATAAAGCAGGCTGGGAGTGTAGCTCAGAGGTAGAATGCCCCTAAGTTCAATCCCCAGCACCAAAAATAAAAAAATTTATAATTATTTCTATCATTGCTCCATTTTTCTATCATTGACCAAATCTGTTACCAACTGTTCAGAAATGGAGAAGTTTCCACATGCTGTTGGCTGGTGAAAAAAAAAAAAAAAAAAAAAAAAAAAAACCTCCTGTATCTAATTCCTTGGTTTCTATTCCAGAACCAATTATAGATTTTTTTTTTTTTTTTTTTTTTGGTGGTACTGGGGTTCCTGGAAGCCCTCCTTACTCCGGGCTACACTCCCAGACCTATTTTATATTTTTGAAACAGGGTCTCTTACGCCAGCACGGCTGGCTTCGAACCTGCGCGATCCTCCTGTCTCCGCCTCCCAAGCGCGGGGATTACAAGCGTGCGCCACCACGCCGGGCCCAATTATAGATTTTTTAGTCACGAGGACAATTCTAGATTTTAGTCCAAATGGATGGCCCCCAGTTAGTTCCACTGGTGAAAATGAATAAAAGCATCAGGTGTATAAATGAGTCCAACAACAACAAAAAGAATGACTGTATAATCCACATGGAAACGGAAATGTTTTGCCCATTCTGGACTCGATATCCAGAGAGCTTTTAGTCCTGAGAAATGCTTTAGCTTATTCCATACTTCACACGTAAAAGTTGCACAGTATTGTCACGAGCTGGGTTAAGATTTGTGTTCCCCTTGACCATTTGGTTGTGCTATGGCTTATTAAGAGGTATTTTAGTTCACGGGAGATGTACTGATCTCGCTCTAAAAGTTGAGCTCAAATTTTTAGATGCCGTGAAAATGCTTGGGCTTATATCCATGGAGTGACTAGAGAAGCGGCATTTAGGTGATCCAAAATGCTGGCTAGCAAACACAGGAAGCACCAGGGCTTGGCACTGCTGTGGCTGGCTGCAGAGTTGACAGTCATCCCCACGAAAACCCACAACTGACACGGTCAGCAGCATGGGACCCAGTCTTTCTGCGGTGAGGACAATAACCACACAGCAACAAGCTGTGTAGTGTGGAACTGAGAACTTGGCTTCCGCCATTCCAGCCTGTCCTCTGGGCTCCCGTGGCCCCCAAGGAAGGCAGAGTGGAGAGAACGGAGTTGAATTTGATCTTCTCACTTCATTGCAATCCCAACTTCTTTACTTTCAAGTCTAGTCAGCCTGGCAAGTTTTGTTGTTTCGGTTGAGGATTTCAATTTGGGGCCCACTGACTTGCACAAATAACTCCATGAAAATATCTCACAAGGGCCTCACAGTGGTCTCCCTCCAGAACAGATGTTGTAAGGCGGTTTCAATTTCAGACACCTAGAACAGAGCATTGGTTACCTCGTGAGTGTGGCTTGTGTTGATCACTGGGGTTTGCACAAAGGTGCTGGTGCAGCAGTTACTCTTGGCGCCCTGGGTCAGGCCCCTTTGCCCACTGCAGGACCCATCCCTCAGTGGCCATGGCCATTGGCAGGCTCGCTGCAACATCTTTCTCTAGAGGATTGCCCATAGCTAACAGAACACCTTGCCAGGAGATTCCTGGGAGATTATGAGCCCTTCCCACTAGCCCACCATGAACATCTTGCAGCCTGTGATTGGTTAATATGGTACAATAAAACCAAGAACTCTCCCCTTTGGGATAGGTCAATGATGCCAAGCACATTCTAGATCGTTCCTGTGTGAACAGGCGGAGACCACTCTTGAGCTCCAGCCAAGGCCTTGCTTGGCTGCTTCTGCTGCTGTTCCTGCTTTCGTCTCTACAGGTTTCCTCTTACTAAGCCTCCCTGTCCAGGCACAACCAAGGCCTGGCTTTGCTTCTGGGAGCCTGACCTGACAGCTGGTTTGCTACCATCAACAGATTTTTCCATCTTCCCCTTCTCCCCACCTCCTTCTCTTTCTCTTTCTCCATCTCTTCCTTATTATTATTCTTGATCTCATAACTATGCAAGTGATAAAATAGAAATTTGATTTTCTTAAGCAAAACAAAATTTTCTAATTTTATTTGGGCTGTTTCATTCATTTTAAAATTGCCAGCTTAATAAGCTACAGATGTAATTGTGATTTTTGTATGTGTGGTACTGGGAAACCCTTCTACCTCCGGGCTACACACCAGACCTATTTTTATACTATTTATTTATTTATTTACTTACTTATTTATTTTGTGTGTGTGTGTGTGTGTGGTACCGGGGTTCCTGGAAGCCCTTCTACCTCTGGGCTACACTCCCAGACCTATTTTTTATATATATTTTTTATTTGGAAACAGGGTCTCTTAAGTCAGCACGGCTGGCTTCGAACCTGCGCGATCCTCCTGTCTCCGCCTCCCAAGCGGGGGGGGGGGGGGGATTACAAGCGTGTGCCACCATGCCCGGCTTTGTAATTGTGATTTTTAAAATTAATGTATCTCATATTATTGTATGATTTTTTTCCTAATTTCATAGATTTAAGGAGAAATCACTAGTGTGGAGAAACTAGAAATAAGAGTAAATATATAGTTTATACTTATTTGTAGATCAAGTTTACATCTTAGATTTTTAGCAGTAGATAGTATCTTAAAATACCTCCACTTAAAATCTGGGCTGAAACTGGCCTGAGTTTGTCATACATTTTTATTTCTTAATTTTTTTCAACCAATAAATATTTACTGAGTGTCTATTGTGTTGCAGGCACAGAATTAAAAACTAAATGTATAATTGTGAAGAAGCCACACTGAATTTCTACTCTGTGGGGACCTCCTGTCTTCTTCATTTAGATATATACAGATAGGAAAAATGGAAATTGTAAATTTGGACTATCTTATTGCAATTCAAGGTAAATTTTTACCATTTTTCTGGGTTTATGATAAGAAAAGACATAAAAATGTTATGGAGGACCTTCTCAGATTTATACTCTTCTCCTTTTTTTCTTTTTTCTTGTTTGGTACTGAGGAACATTTTGCCTACAAGCTACACTGACAGCTCTTTTTAGTTTTTTATTTTTTATTTTGAAACAGGGGCCTGCTGAGGCTGGCCTCGAACCTGAGATCCTCCTATCTCAGCCTCCCATGTACTGCGATTACAGGCATGCTCCACCACACTCTCTATACTCTTCATTAAAAAGGTATGTATGCCGATGCTGGCGCATTTTAGGGACTTAGTAAATATTTACAAGAAGAACACATGGGAAGTGACTTCATATTTTGTCTTTTTCGTACCTCTTTCTTACGTAGCAGTAAAAAATAGCAAGAAAACCGCTTAATAGTAATCCAACACCAATCCCAATTGCAATGTATTTCTCATAAGAATCCACAGCATATGAAGTTAAGGTCAAGTGCTCGCATCTTTCTCCAGTATAACCAGAAAAACACCTTCAAAAAGAGAAAAATGTATAATTTTAAAGCTCACAATGACACAGATACAAAGAAATGCTATATATCTTTTTTTTGTTGTTTTATGTTATTTTGGGAGTTTTTTTGCTTTTTTTTGTGGTGGTATTGGGGATGGAACCCAGGGGCCTTCTACCTCCAGGCTACACTCTCAGATCTATTTTATATTTTATTTGGAAACAGGGTCTCATAAGCCAGCGTGGCTGGCTTCAAACCTGCGCGATCCTCCTGTCTCAACCTCCCAAGCGTGGGGATTACAAGCGTGCGCCACCACACCCAGCTGATATACATCATTTATTTAAAAAAAAGAAAGTAAGCAATTTAAAGAGGCAAACACCAAATGAGAAAACATTTTTTAAAGGTAAGAAGCTCTGAGTTTTGCAATAATCATATTAAGGCCCTGTATTTCTGTCTCCTTGGTAGATGGAAAAGGTAGTATGCTTGTCAAGAAAGCTGAGCAAATCAGTGATCATAAAACCTACATTCTGGTTATTTCAGAACTTGGTAATCCTAAAAAAATTCACTTGTTCCATTTCATTTTGTACTGAAATAAATCCTGTAGAAACTAGGAATCACCTTTGCATGTTGTTACAAGTCTGGATTCTGATTTGGTGGTCCAGAGGTGAAGCACAAATTTCTACATTTCTAATCATCCAGGTCCCACCAATACTACTAATCTAGAAACCACATGTTTGAGTGATGAGGATCAAATAGTTTAGAAAAAGACTCTTTAGCCAGATTTGGTGGCACACACCTGTAATTGTAGTACTTTGGAAGCGGAGACAGGAGGACTACAGGTTCAAGACCAGCCTCAGGAACTTAGTGTAACTCTCAGCAATATAGCAAGAGCCTATTTCAAAATAAAAAGGGCTGGGGATATAGCTCAGAGGTAGATGCCTCTGGATGCAATCATCAGTACCAAAAAAAAAGAGAAAGAAAGAAAGAAAGAAAGAAAGAAAGAAAGAAAGAAAGAAAGAAAGAAAGAAAGAAAAGAAGGGAAGGAAGGAGAGAAAGAGAGAGAGAGAGAGAGAGAGAGAGAGAGAGAGAGAGAGAGAGAGAGAGAGAGAGAGAGCCTTCTTTAGATATTCAAGTAGAAGGAGGATTGGCAAGTCACATTAAGATCAACACTGGTTTTACTAGATTAAACAGAGGAGTGTGGCCATGCACTATGAGCTTCTACAGAAGCACAAATCCTGCTTCTTCTGTCTCTAGGACGTGGGAAGTACTTTGCACTTACTTGCAGAGGGCTTTCTTTAGCTCATAGTGGAATGCACAGACACCATTGATGCAGTAACTATTATGGTCTTCCAGGCAAGGGTGTGAGAACTTCAAGGCTATTGGTCCTTCTACGTAGTCCTCTAGAAAAAGGAGATATAATATGATCAGATGAAGTGTGTTCTGTTTTATGGTTAAAATTTCAACACATATGTAAAGAGACCTTTTACTTTAAGAATGTTTGTGGGGTGCTCTGTCCTTTGAACTATTGATTCCCTTGGTAGGTTGGACATATCAATTAGAGGGTAGACATATCAATTAGACATACCAATTAGAGGGTAGCGGTGGGCTGATGATGGGCTGATGATGGTTCTATTCCTTGGAAGCCACATAATAAGGTATAGACACAAGTTTGCCAGAAGGTGGCAGCGTTGGTTTTAAGTCTTAGGTTGTTTTGAGTAATGCTTCCCAAACCTATGCTTAAATTCTAATAAATACAGAATACCTCACATAACCTTTGCATTTTTCTCCTTTAGAGTGAGAAGCCAGCACTTAAGAAGATCTGGCTTTATACTTGCAAGATAATAAACTAGATTTTTATTCCCTCAGCAGAGGAAAAGTCATAAGAATTCTTTCTTACACTTTGGAGAACTACTCTGAGGAACTAATTGGAGAGGGGATATTTTCCCTGACAGACTTAAGAAGAGGTATTGTTATGACTTACACAGGAAGCCAGAAACAACTCACTGCTCAGGCTAAACTAGCTAACTACCATGCCTTCAGATATTAATTTTTTGCTTGTTTAAGAGGCACTGTGAAGTAGAGGTAAACACCATGGATTTGGGATTAGACAACCTAGGTCTTTTACTTCTAGCTCTAACACCATTGCAAGCCATCATGAGTGAACACAATTTTTGTTGTCAAGTGTTCAGAAACCTCCTTTTGGGAAATCGTCTTCAGGAAGGTGTGCTTCTGGCAAGATGTGTATGTCTCAGGATGCGTCTTCTGACTCTGAAGTGCTAAAGACATACCTGCACTTGCCTTGCTGTTTATGCAGTAGCCTTGAGTAACAGAGAATTGATTCCTTATTGGTTTAAGTTCTTTAATTACCAGTTCTTAAATTCTTCTCAAGCTTTGCTTTGTCATCACTATGAATAAATGCATCTCCTCACTGTTAGTTATCATGCCACGACACACCATATTGGACTTGCTAAAGAGACTGAGACGCCTACTTATTTGTTTTTAGGCAAAAACATACCTAAAAGGTATTCTCTTTTATATTGAAAATATTATATCTTTAGGTACTAAGGCAACAACTAAATACTATGTTGTATCATTTCACTTTTATGGAGAACGCCCAGTATTACCTTAAAATTCATATTCATTTTTGACTTTGATATAGTAAACATAACTTATGTTTTGTTTTTGTAATACTGGGGAATTGAACCCAGGGGCATTCTACCTCCAAGGTATACTCTTGGCCCCATTTTATTTTTAATTTGGAAACAGCATCTCTTTAGGTTGCTGTGAGCCTTGCTAAATTGCTAAGTCTGGCTTTGAACCTTCAATCTTCCTGTTTTAGCCTCCCAAGTACTGGGATTACAGGCGTGTGCCACCACACCCAGATCATAATTTATCATTTTAATAATTAATTCTGAGGTAGTGAAAATTACCCACTATCAGATCTTCTAGGTTGTTCTTAATTCAAGACTGCACTGTTTCAATTAATCAAGGCTGAACCAGTATTTGCTAGAATATGTAGGCCATTTCTAAAGAAAGTTTATACAAAGAGACTCATCCTTCCCTGAGGAGAGTATTATAACTTTACACATAAAATTTCTAAGGCACTGGATCCATATTTTCAAGTTAAATGTAAAGCAAAAGGAAAATAAACTAAAGTTTTCCATAAAAAAGAAAAATTTAGAGATGGCATATTCAATCCCTCTTTTCCATTCATATTACCTACAATTTGTAGAATTTAATTTACAGTTTTCCTTTAAGAAGAAAAAAAGATGATGCTGGGAATATTGGTATGGCAGTAGTCAGTGAGAGGAAACCACACTTCTTTAATTTTCTACGACATCATTGGTCATTTCTAATAGAATTAGTTTTTTCTTGTTCAAAGGTTCAGAAGACACAAAGACATTGGCTAAAAGTTGTTCTGAAATTCATACTTATATTGTTTTTCAAATTGATATTCAAAAAACCCAATGGGTAAAATATTTGAAGTTAATCCTTTAAAATTTAAAATTATTGGTAGCATGAGGAACACTCAAATATTACTGTTTTTCATATTGTCATTTTATGTCTTTCATGAAATATTTGATTTGATCTTTTTATTTGCTGGCCTCTGAGAGGCACTAGGTACTTCCTCTGTCCAGGCTCACAGGACCAGTCTTCATATCAGGGTGCATTATGTGATTTGCATGAGAATGAATGAAAACCACTCAGTCCCAGACAAGCTTCCCCAATTCACCTCTAGTTCAAACCACAGTCAGAAGCCACTGTGATGATACTTAGAAACCAGAAAAGGAAATATATCATCACCATACACAGCAAAAAAAAAAAAAAAAAAACATTGGGTAGAAGTGGTCAGAAAAATGTAGCACCTGTTAAAACAAACAAACAAACAAACAAAAAATTCTTCCAAAGATGAAGAAAAATGTTTCAACCTGTAGCCATCATTCTATGGCTGCTAAGCTCACAGCCACAGATCAAGCTATGAAGTCTCATCAAAATGCCAAACTGGGGAGAAACTGCCATGGGCTGCACGCGGGCTCTGGGAAGCCATGCAGAAAACGTGCCACTTTTCATATCCAGGACAGTAGCTGAAGACAACATTTCTTTCTCTCACTGGTTTCACTTCCTCCTTTTATGAAGGCAATTCTCAGCTGATACATGTATCTATCACTTCAGTTTGACAGCATCTTGCTAAATGAATTAACTATCTATTAACATATAGAGTTAAAAACGTCCACGTGGCTTCTAACACAATCTACATTTTTCTGAAAGGTTTTAAAGAAGTCACTTGAAATACAAAGATGGGAAGAAAGTACCTTGGGTTTTGTTAACTGTCCAGTTGCTCTGCTGGGCTGTGCCCAGAGGCATGCCAGTCCCAGCGGCTGCCTCTTCACTCAGCGCCGTCATTGCTGTGTGAGGGGGAAGCGTCATAACAGGTGAGTCTCTTATCAAGGGCAAGCTACAGGTCCAAAATGATTCTTAGTAAGTTTACTCCTATGTCCCATTTCTATTTTCATTTTACTACTTTGTGTGTGTGTGTGTGTGTGTGTGTGTGTGTGTGTGTGTGTGTGTGTGGTACTGGGGATGGAACCCAGGGGCATTCTGCCTCCGAGCTACATCCCCAGCCCTGTTATTTTTTTACTTTTTATTTTACTACATTTAAAACCCAGAAATGAATTAGGACAATTTCCTGTCTGCTTCTCGTTCATCCCATTGTCTACACTATAATTATGGAAAATAGAAACATAATTCTAAAGGACAAGTTTGTACATTTATATTAATCCAATAACAATGATATGGTGCTGTTGGGTAGTAGCTAAATGTTCTCAACTCATCTGCAATTGTATAAAGCAAACATTTTTCAGTTCTCAAAAAAAGAGGATTCAGAATATATCAGGAGAGGCACATACATTCTGTAAGAAACTAAACTCATCCACAGATTTCCTTGCTCTGATCTCTGTGTTGGACAATGGGTCAAAGCCAACTTCTCTCTAACTTTGAAACATAAATTCTATTATATTTAACCCCGGTAGGTAGTTAACAAAACAAATTTTACCTCAGTATGTAGTTAACAAAACAAAAAGAAGTTGCCTACCTTTGAATAAAAGACAGACTGAAATCGGAACTCCCAAAGCCATATCCTGTGGTTGCTTAACCTTTCTCTTCTCCTACTAGACTGACGGGCGGAAGGGTTTTATTGAGCTCTCTGCGTCTTTCTTGTATTTATATTTCATGAAGCGTCATCTGGCAGTTCTTACCAATCAAAAAAATATGTACTTCTGGCAGCACCCTGAAGCCTCCAGGCGCTCACGCATTTGTTTAGGATACCTGTGTTATCTGGTGATACGATCAAGTTTCCTTTTGAAACTCTGGTTTCCTGTTACCTGTGGGCATAATCCTATATGTAAAAGTACTTAAAACAACTGAAAACAGTGTGAATTCAGGTACTGCCCCATTGGTGTGATTAGAACTATATTAGTATTCCAATAGAAATATTTGCAAATTAGGAAACAGAATAACCTATTAATTTAAAAAAAATCCCTGATGCTATAATGAGTTACACTTTCTTTTATTACAGACCATGAACTTCATTACAAATAAAAATATCTTGTTAATTGAGTTGCAGGAAAGAACAGTTAAATTTGTGTAAAGACAAATTTAATATTCTGTTTTAAGAGCTCCTGACGCAGCTCAATGGTAGAGTGTTTGCTAAGCATGCATAAAACCCTGGGTTCAAATCCCAGCTCTACCAAAAAAAAGAAAAATAAATAAATAAAACAAATTCCATTTTAGTTTTGTCAATTTTACTAATGAAAAGTTCTGTAACTATAATTATTTTTAAAAGTACAACTTTTACCTTTATGCCTTTCTGCCATTTAATATTTTTCTGAGTAAATGGAATGGGTGACCAAGTTTGAAGAAAAATAATGCTCAAATTTGTGTCCTAGTGATTCAGCTAGGGAAAATTTATAATAAAATATAATAATAATATTCTCCATCAAGATAAAATTAAAGAGACATTTACTTTGGGTACATCTAATGAAAATAAAGTCTTACATTTAATACAAACATTCAATGATTTCTCAATGTTAATAAAAACATTCAACTCTTTCCTCAATATTTAATTAATGCTGTGATTATTAAAATGCCATTTTAAAGGTTCATACAGGCTAGGCGTGTTGTCTCACGCTTGTAATCCCCGCGCTTGGGAGGCTGAGACAGGAGGATCACACAGGTTCGAAGCCAGCCTCAGCTACTAAGTGAGGCTCTCAGCAACTAAGTGAGACCCTGTTTCCAAATAAAATATAAAAATAGGTCTGGGAGTATAGCCCAGAGGTAGAAAGCCCCTGGGTTCCACCCCCAGCACCCCCCAAAAAAAAGAGGTTCATACATATCTGGGCATGGGGTGTACACCTATAATCCTAGTACTTGGTAGGCTGAAATAGGAGGATTGCAGGATGGAGGTCAGCTCAGCAATTTAATACCGCACACAGTAACTTCAGGAGACCCTGTTTCAAAATAAAAAAAGAAATAGGGCTAAGGTTGTAGCTCAGAGGTCAAATGCCCCAGGTTCAATCCCTAGTAACACACACACACACACACACACACACACACACACACACACGTTCAAACATGTAATTATTGCTGTTACATTTTCTAACAGTTTTCGTTTGCCCCAAATTATTATAAAATATAGTTTGGCTGTATGTTGTGTATTCTACTTGGAATTTCAGTTGCTCATGTTTCCCGAATCTTTGGAAACGTGTTCAAGTCTAGATAGGTTATCATTTACGTCATGTCTACCCTGTGAGTTAGATTTATCAGAAAGGATCCCTTTCTATATTCAAATATGAATTCTGCTTTAGAAATCACACAAGAACGAGCTTGTCATACTCATTATCACTTGGGCAATCACTTACCACAAGTCATTATTTTAAAGTTAAAAGAATATTTAGCACTTGGGTCACTTTAAATGTGCCTACATCTTGTATTTTATGATTAAAAAAAAACCGAGTCAATTTCTGGTCATTATTTTTTCCTGACAAAGAATGGTTGGATTATAAATCAAAGAATCCTAAAAGGATCTCATTAATAAAACTTAAAAAATTACTTACAAAGGAGTATATAAACAATTATAACCACAATTATAGTTTTTGGAGGGAGATATTAGGACTCACATTAAATTTCTCCTTGTGCTGAAGGATGAAGCCAGAGGTATTCTACCTCGGAGATATACCTCCAGCCCTATTTTTTATTCTTTATTTTGAAACAGGGTCTCACTAAGTTGCAGAGGGCCTCACCAAGTAGCTGAAATTGGCTGTGAACCTGTGATCCTCCTATCTCAGCCTCCCAAGTGCTGGGATTACAAGCATGTGACACCACGCCGGGTTCGTAGTTTTATTTTTATTTATTTACTTTTTTGTGGTACTGGGGATAGAACTCAGGGGCATTCTACCTCTGAGCTACAACCCCAGCACCATTTTGTATTCTTTATTTTGAAACAGGGTCTCACTGAGTTGCCAAGGGCCTCACTAAATAGCTGAGGCTGTCCGCAAACTGGGATCCTCCTGTCTTAGCCTTTCGAGTGCTGGGATTATAAGCATGCGCCACCACTCCCGGCTCATAATTTTTATTTTGAAACAGGATCTTGCTAAAATGCTGAGTTAATGAGACTGGCCTTGAACATCCTCCTGTCTTATTCTTCCCAGTACTGAGAATACAGGTGTGCACCAACACCCCCAGCCTTTTTATTTTTTCTGTTGAGAACCAAACTCAGGGGCTCCTGAATTCTAGGTAAGCACTATAGCATAGAGTTACACCCCTAGCCTAAATATCTTTATTTGTAAGACTGAGAAATGAAAATATAGTAATCATCTTTGTAACAACAATTAATTGGAACTAATATAGTACAATTTTATATATTTTCACGCACATCTCAATTCTTCCTTCAGTAATTATTGCACAAATTAATCCAACAACTGACATATACTAAATACTCAATGAATCTGCCTTGAATGGATGAAGAAACAAAAACTAGGCTTTATTTTTATTCTCAACAAATGAGAAGGAACAGGGACTCAATAGATTTGAGGGTAAGGGGGGGAGAGTAGCTCAGTGATCAAAGCCCTGCTTAGCATTTGCAAGACCCTAGGTTCTATCAATCTTCAGTCAACACACACACACACACACACACACACACACACACACACACACACACACTGATTTGCCAAAGGACTCAGAGTCAGGATTTCAACCCGATTTTCCTAATCAAATGCCCACTCCATTTCCCCAGCTGTGTTCTCTGGTATGAAGGAGTAGGTATGTTGATCTTAGTGGAGTTCCTTAATTATCTCTGAAGAGTTGAGCAAATTGCCGTTGTTGTTGTTGTTGTTGTTGTTGTTGTTGTTGTTGTTGTTGTTGTTTTATGATTTTAGAAATATGAAAGTTTATTTTAAGTCAGGGAAATATAAAAGACAAATGTAGCCCACAGGGGGTGATCCTGAAAAGAGAGTAACTTCCTAAGCTCTTGGGGAGTAGACTATATGAAACAATAGTAAATGAACTGTGGTTTTCACTCACATCTGGGAGAGATGATCCTGCCTCTCTAGCTGTATCCCCTCTGTACACAAACAGCACCACTGTTACATCATATAGCTTGTGTCTACCACTTTGACATAAGGTTTATACCAGAAAACAGCTCTAAGTCTTTCTGATCTGGTTACATACCAGGCCTTGTCCTAAAGCAGAGCAGGCATTTAAAAGACCAAAAACCGGCTGCTTCCTACTCTTTGCAGCCTGCTGTTTGGGCTTCTTCTGTCCCAAGCCTGCTGCTGGGTCAGCATGCAGTGAAGATAGAATGAAGGTCAACACTAAGAAAGTTAAAGCCTTAAAACTTCGAAGGCCACAGTCTGGGGAGAGCTGAAAATAAACCTTACCCTCTCATGTAGATGCTGACAAAGCCGGCTGTTGGCCTGGGAACTTAGCAACTCAGAGAAGGAAGACCAGATAGGGCAAACTCTAGTGGAGAGCTGAGGGTGCAGGGCGGCAGCAGCCCTCTGCTCCGTTGCTCCTCCTAGGTGTGATGTTTTTCTCTATCTCCTTCCCCCCACCCGCCCCCATCTCTTTGAGACATGGCACTATTACACTTGCTTTTATAATAAATCTTGCTTTTTGCCCTGCACTTAATTCCAGCTGCTTGTCCTGTTTCTTTATTTCCCGGCTCATATTTATCTAGGCTGAGGAAAAAAAATCTCATGGTGACCACCGAAACCATAACAATTCCACCTGCTGCTTTTCTTGGGTTCTGCCTTGTAGTCTCTACAGGGAAGTCTGTGGCCTTCTTCTTCAACCCTCTCACCAAAAAAGTTCTTCCTTCCAGTCCTAAAGAATGAGGAAAAAAGGTCTTGTAAAGTGACACCTTCATTTATTCCTCAGACACATGAAACTAAGGTAGAGTAAGAAAAGAGGAGGCGAGAAGCCCAAAGTCCCACTATCATTTCCCCCTGTACCACATTTCTCTGACCTTATTTACTCACCCCTCTTCTCTAGTCATAAGTGTTTCTGGAAGTTTATTTTTCTCTTTCTTTTTCTTTCCTTTCTTTTCCTTTTTTATCTGGCTCTTTCACTAAACCAACCAGAATCTGTGACTGCTCTTTGGCAGGAAATATTCATTGGTCTATTGCTATGTCTCTCTAAATTCACTCTGTTAATCCTCACAGATTCAGGTGCCGCTCATTCATTCATTCACTCACTCACTCACTCACTCATTCATTCGTTCATGCCTACTACATCTGTGGCTCTGGACTGGGTGTGACGATATTTGTAAGGCAAGTAGATAATACATATACATATTGCACCGAGACTTAAAGGGAGCTATGAAAGCACACATAGCCGACGTACTGGGTGGGAATGATACCTGTGTGGTAGTGTACATGGAAGGCCCTGAGAGTTGAGACATCAGACTCTCATGGCATCTTTCATGGACAAGTTTCATATGAAATGAATCTGAAATAATTAGGATTAAACATGTATTGATAAGACAGAGGAGTATAGGAGTAGGACCACTGAAAGGGAGGCAGCTTGGAGTAGTTTGGGCTCTGACTTTCCTCGCCAAACAGACTTATTTTAAAATCAGATTTTACTATCCATCTATCTGTCTGGCCTTAGCTGAGACTGACCTTTTTTTTTTTTTAAATTTTGTAACAGTGTCTTGCTAAACTGCTCAAGTACCAAGTTGCCAATCTAGTCCTGAACCTGCAATCCTCCTATCTCAGCCTACCACATACTGGGATAACAGGCATGTACCACCATGCCCTGCTTAGCCAAGACATTTTAATGGCCAAGACCATCAGTTTTTTTCATCTGTGAAATAAAGGGTTTTTTTTTTTTTTTGTAGTACTGGGGATTGAACCCAGAGGCATTCTATCTTCAAGCTACACCCCTAGCCCTATTTTTTATTCTTTAATTTTTGAAATAGAGTCTCACTAAGTAGTGAAGGACCTCCCTAAGTAGCTGAAGCTGCCCGTGAACCCAGATTCTCCTGTCTCAGTCTCCCATGTATTCGTATTACAAGTGTGTGCCACCACACCTGGCTGGAGATTCTTAAGAGTGAAGAATTTTTTTTTAAATGAGCCATTTAGCACATGTTAGCTGATCAATTAAAAATGGATGTTACTATTGAATAAAGGTATAGTGGTCATCAAGGTGAGGAATTTAGTGGTTAATATGTGCTCATGAATCCTGAAATTTCACCACTAGCTAGCATGGCCTATCCTCTTTCATGGATATTATGTCAGAAAGCTTATGTGCGTTATGTCACCTCAATCTCAACATGTCTTAAACTGAACATAGTATCTCATCTCCAAAATCACCTTGCCTTTACAACTTCCTTGTTAGAATGGGTGATAACATCTTTTAGCCTCTAACTACAATTCTCATCACCTACGAAGTATGATCTAAGTTCTGATTTGTCATAGTTTCCTCTAATCTATGTTTGCATATTAATCCAGCTATACTTCCACCATCTGGAAGTCACATTTTTCATTTTCATCTGACTGCCACCTTTGCTTCCATAAATTGGCATGCTATTTCTCACCTCCATATTTTTGTATTAGTGTTTGGCTCTCCTTAATTCTTCAGGGTCTTCATTATAGATATTTTTCAGATATAGATAGACTGGGAGGAGAAAATGCATCACTCCAAGCTCTTCTGCAAGGCCATCATATGTCTATATTTTCAGAATTCCAAATATTTATAAATAGCTTAACAATTAAAAATGGCTGTTACTATTGAGTAAGTTTAGAGAGACACAAGAGGTAAAGTAGTCACCAAGAAGGTGAGGAATTTAGTGGTTAATATGTGCTCATGAATTCTGAAATTTCACCACTAGCTAGTAGAGCCTATCCTCTGTCCTCTAATGCACACGATGTACTTTAACAAACACATCGAAGTCAATCACTAAGCCAAGCATGAGAAGGAGGGAGGGGGAGGGAAAGGGGTCAGAATTGGGTAAGGGCTAATTGGGTGATATGTGCATGTATGTCTCCACCATCTTGTATACCATTAAGATGTATGACTACAATACGCCAATAAAAAATTAAAAAAAAATAAAGTCATGATATTAATGAACTGAATTTATTTCCTTTATGTGCTGACAAATTCCCTTCCTCCTTCATCAAAATTCGGGCAAATTCTTCTGAGCCCTCTTCTCGATGAGGTTTTAAGCATGACCCACCTGAGCTCAGTTTTGGCAAAGAATCAGGCTAAATTAGTTTATAGACAACTCCCCTTCACCCCAACCTTGGTATCTGATCTAGTTCCCAATTTCCCACATTTGCTATCTAAGTCTTTGTCCTGTTGTTCTCAAGAATACTGATAAGCTGCCCAAAATTCCCCTACCCTTGATATCTAATCAAGTTTCTCTTTTTTTAAAAATTTTTTTGCGGTACTAGGGATTGGTCCAAGCAGCATTCTACCTCCAAGCTACACCCTCAGCCCTATTTTTTTTATTCTTTATCTTGAAACAGGATCTCACAGTGTTGCAAAGGGCCTCACTAAGTAGTTGAGGCTGGCTGAACCGCGATCCTCTTGTCTCAGCCTCCCAAATGCTGGGATTACAAGCTTGCACCAGCACACCCATCTTTCTCTTCTTAATTTCCCATCCATCAACCCTAGTTTTGCTCCTTGGCTATATATATCTGTGACTATCTTTGCAGTATATAGTTAAGTTCAACCCCTATCCTCTATAGTCTTCATTGCAAATAGCTTTGAATAAAGTCTTCCTTACTATTTTAAACAAAGGTAAAAGGTTTTCTTTTATAGTGTTTCTACTGGTCTCAGAGAAGGTTGACTCCTTCGAATAATTCCAAATTAACCCCACTTGCACCATAGGGGACACATAATTATAGTCTTCAGATTTTTCACATATCCATTAAGTCCCAAGTTCTGCAAACATAAAAATATTTAAATATAATATGAAAGTTACCATAAGTGGTAAACTTATTGCTAAATTTAAGTTTATATAGGTGCCCTATATGTGGGACAATGTTAAAGAGGTCCTTTCTAAAATGTTTGTGAGGTTTGAATTTAAATTTCTGTAAAAACTACTGAACAGAGATTGGTCTGAACTGATGGTAGAATATGTTATAGTATTTTTTCTTTTAGAGACTTGCTGCATTTTTCTAGCATGTAATAAAAAAAGTGTAGCAAAATATGAACAAAGAAACTTGTGCTTTTTTTTTTAAAAAAGAGAGAATACAGCTTTCCTACTTCAAATTGCTTTTATTGTATAGTTGAAATGTTATTAACTATAAACATCTAGCCTATTTTCACACAATCACAAGTTCACACTCACAAAGGCATGCACTGAATAAGAATCATTGTTGGTACATAAACATACTGAAATTTGGGCAAGAAAACAGATGCCAATTGCACATGGCTCTTGTAGTCTCAAATTATCCTTCAACTAACATTCATATTTAATTCTAATTTAATTTGTATTAGAAACATCGTATCTTTTGAGACCCATATATCATTACAGAAGAGGGAAGACCTGTGAACACAAAGTAGATTTTTAGATTTTGTTTGGCACATTGAAACATCATGTCTTCCTATTTGATATCTGAATTTGTGAACAAATATTTCTTGCTATTTTTCTTTTTTTTGTGAGGGGGAGGGAGCTGGGAATTGAACCCAGAGACATTCTACCTCTGAGCTACACACCCAGCTTAATTTTACTTTTTTATTTTGAAACAGGGCCTCACTAAGTTGCTGAGGTTGGCCTGGAATCAGTGATCTTCCTCTCTTAATCCCCCAGGCACTGGGATTATAGGAATGAACCACCATGGTCAGCTGTTGCTACTCTTTAGCAATAGCCTCACTCATACTCTATCATATCTGTCTGATATTTGTGGGGAAATATAAACTTAGCTTTATTTTGTATATTTATTTTTAGATTTTTCCATTATTATTCAATGGCAGTACTGTCCATTTTTTTTTTAGAAAAAAGAAATGAAATGTAAACCTAACACATTATTTATACATTTTTAGTATGGCAAGTAGTATTGTTGATGTGATATAATCAATACTTTTCCAAGTAGTATTATAGTTTTTGCCCTCCTTGAATTTCTTCCCTCAAATAGTACATAATTTTTCATTAGGATGTTCTTATATATGGAGATATCTGAGATCAAAATTTTATTTTCAATATCCCATTTTTCTCTTAACTAGTAAACCCTTTTTCAGAATATGACATGGAACATAAAAATACTAAAAACTGAGCATGCTCATGATAAAACCCATATTACGTTTCACATGGGTGCCCAGTAAGCTGACAAAACATTTGTTGAAAACGTACTTTGTGTGATATTTGTGTCAAAAATATATTTATTTGTTATGAACACTCTATTGTTTTAATGTTATGAACAAGACCCAGAAAATAAACAAATTTTAAACCAATGTTTTCATTGAAATTTTGTTTTTTCCTAAAGCTCACAATCTGTTGTCAGGAAATGCATAGTGTGAATCATCTGATCCACAATGATTTCACCCATGAAAAAATAAATATGATGTAGAAATAAATAGCTTTGTAGTAAAATATAAAGGCTTTTGCCCTTTGTAAAATAAATCAATGGTATGACTGTGGCTTGCTTTCTTCTCCCAGGTGGTCTAGTAAATGACTTTCTTAGCTGCCAAAAGGGTATTCTTCAGAAGCATGGCCACTGTCATGGGTCCCACGCCGCCTGGAACTGGAGTGATGAAGCCAGCTTTCTTCTTCACAGCTAAGACAGGAAACAGAAAATATTCTTTATTTCTAAATTTTAAGAGAAATGCATAGTTTTAAGCGTGTGTATATAATGGATTGTTAGGCATACCTATCACTCTTTTTTTTTTTTTTTTTTTGCAGTACTGGAGAGGAAACCCATTCTACTTCTGAGCCACAACCTCAGTCCTATTATTTTTATTCTTTATTTTGAAACGGGGTTTCACTGAGTTGCAAGGGGACTCACTAAGTAGCTGAGGATGTCTGCGCACCATAATCCTCCCGTTTCAGCCTCCCAAATGCTGGGATTACAAGAGTGCGCCACCACACCCACACATATCATTCCAACAACCTCCTATCATTTCAAAAATAAACTAGGCTAGAGTAAACATACACATACTCTCAGACAAATGTGCCTGTGGATGACACCTGATGTGGATAGAAAGAACACAATGGTACCAAGACTGTCGGCTCAATCTCTATACAGCTCAGGTAGCTTTACATGATGAATAACTATAACCTATGATTGACCCAATTGCCTGTTATTCCAGTTAACCACTTCTAAAAGACATGATCGTGCTCACAAAGGGGAGATGGGATATAGATAATTCAGCCATTCATTAAATTGAAATATTCCTGTTATAACAATATCACATATGTGTGTAAGTAATACATTCCAGTTCAAGTCTAATAAAAAATCATCAAATATGTCTGAGTTACTGTGTATATCCACACAGTCCAGTTCAAAGGCATGAAGACTTCCTACTCAGTGAGTATACTCAAAAGAAGTGACAGAGAAGTTTCAGGCAAGTTTTAAGAATGTTTTCACACCCACAATGTGAAAGGTGAGTGACTCCAGCACTCATTGACTTGATGGCTCGTTGAGTACTTTGCCATGTGAATGAGAGCAATGAAATTTTCCCAGACAATACTTAGTACAAAGATGGCATAGACAATACTTCTCTCATGCATAATCTGGCATTATTAGCTACCTGATACTTGAATGTATTGCCTTTTGTATAACATATATATGAATATATATATATATATATAATATATATATACATATGCTTTTACATTAATCAAAACAAAATGATGTTTATATATTTATTTATTTATTGGTAATGAGATTTGAACCCATGGTCATTCTATCTCTGAGCTACATCCACAGCCCTGTTTTTATTTTTGAAATAGCGTCTCACTAAATTGCTAAGGGTCTTACTAAACTGCCAAGGCTGGTCTTAAACCTGTAATCCTTTTGTCTCTGTTTCCCAAGGACTGAGATTAGAGGTCTGTGCCTTTGTGCCTGGCTAAGAGATGTTTTTTAGATCCTGTACTATTTTCACAAATTTATATTGCCATACTGAAAGACGGTTTATAAAAGTTACTTCTATCTTATGTGAAGTAGAAGAGTACCCTGGGAATCACTTTTTAAATTATAAGAAAAGCAAAGGAATAATATGTTTTACTTGAAGAAAAGTCCAAAAAGCTTAAAACATATCACATACACACAAATCCATTCAGGTGTGTCATGAATCTTCTGGTAGGATGTGTTATGGTTTGGATATGGTTGCAGCGTATCCCCCAAGATTTCAAGTGTTGGAAGTTCGGTACCCACAAGGCAGTACTTAGAGTGCTGATGCCACTCTGAGAGCTTGAGGGGGTGATGGTGGGAGATAGGTAATTGGAGGCACTGCTTAGAAGGGACTAATGCAGTTCTCAAGAGACCCTGGTTCGTTCCTGTGATGCTGAGTTGTTATAGAAGAGCAGCATCAGCCCCTCTCTGCTCTCTGGCTTCCTATCTTGTCAGGTAATGACTCTCACATGGGTTTCCACCATTGTGACCCCGTCCACCATCTGGCCTCACCAGAGCCAAGCAGGAGCTGATGCCATACTCAGATCACCAGCACTATGAGCTAAAGCCTTTTTTTCCTTACAAATCACCCAGCCGCAAGTATTTTGTCATAACAATAGAAAGCAGACCAATACAGTATGTTATATAGAAAAGACAAGAATACTATGATTTGGAATTTTCAAAACACCTCTCCATGCAGGAACAGATCCTTTCCATTGCTAGGCTTCCACCCCCTGTACTCTACTGAACTGTCAGATGGAGTTAAGAGCCGTTCCACAAACCTCTTACATCGGCAGCCCTTTCTTCCTTTGCTCTAGATATCCATTCCACTTGGAATATTCTTCCACTTTACCCAAATAAAAATGCTTTATTATTCTTTAAAACATAATAAAATGTTGCCTTCCTGTAATTTTCCCCTAAATCCTCCCTCCTCTAATATTGATTTAAAGGCTCTACCATGAATGTATCCAGTAATTTTATACTTACTCCATTATGGAAATTCACATTGTAGAACTGTCCCCTTAACTACATGCAAGCTCCCAGAAGGCAGACACCAAGTGCGGTGCTTGCTGTTGTTTCTAAGCTTGGTGCTTTCCACGCATTGGTTAGATACGCATTCAGTACATTTTAGTGAAGTAAACTAAATAGCCCTTAAATACAATCTAAAACAAATCTGAAGTACACTAAATAGCCTTTAAATGAAATCTAAAATAAAACTGAAGAAATATATCAGTTCTTTTGATTAGATATGAACAATATCGATGTAGTTCAAACTAATTTACTAAATAACCAAACCCTTCATTTTACTTAAGGTGATAAGCTATATTTTTTTGCTTTTCAATGTTCTGTCATGATGGCATACACAACACCTTTCAGATCCTTTTCTTTTCTTTTTTTATTTCTTTTATTTCTTTTCTTTTTTTTTTTTTTTTTTGGTGCTAGGATTGAACCCAGGGGAATTCTACCTCCGAGCTACACCCGTAGCCCAATTTTTTATTCTTTATTTTTGAAACAGGATCTCACTAAGTTTCGGAGGGCCTCACTAAGTAGCTGAGGCTGGCCATGAACCTGTGATCCTCCTGTCTCAGTCTCCCAAGTACTGGAATTACAAGCCTAGCCAGAAACTTTTCTTAAGCACCAGAGATGTAATGCTTTAAAACTTTAGCAGGTCTTTAAAAGAAACATACTGCTTCAATTATCTGCTACAACTATACTGCTACAATTATACACTAATCATATATACAATCATATATTTGTAAAACACTAACTTTGAAATATTCATAAAAATAAAATACTGTTGAATAATATGGTAAATTAAGGAATAAGTGCAAACTGAATTTTTAGTGGGAAACAATTTATCTCCAAATAAAAAAGTGGAATAGGAGCTGGGCATGGTGGCACATGCTTATAATCCCAGTACTTGGGAGGCTGAGACAGGAGGATTATCAGTTTGAAGCCAGCCTCAGCAATTTAGCAAGATCTTATTTCCAAGTAGAAAATAAAATAGGCTGGAGGCTTAGCTCAGGAGTATAATGCCAATACAGAGAGAGAGAGAGAGAGAGAGAGAGAGAGAGAGAGAGAGAGAGAGAGAGAGAGAGAGAGAGAATAGAGCATAGAGCTGGGCCTAATGGCACACCCCTGTAATCTCCATACTTGGAAGGGAGGGAGGAGGCTGGGACAGGAGAATCATAGGTTCAAGGAAAGTCTCGGCACTTAGCAAGGATCTCAGTAACTTAGTGACACTGTTTTCAGATAAAAATAAAATAAAACTTGGGATGTAGCTCAGAAATAGAATGTCCTGGGTTCAATCTTCAGTAGCACAGGAAAAAAAAAAGAAAAAAGTGGAATAAAATAATAAAATTAGTTATATCAGAGAATCTGCTGTGTGTGTATATAATTGTTTTTATATAGTTTGGTTTTCAACTTTGAAAGATAAAGTGGCTTGGATATTATCTGTATGTGCAAAAAATAGTAAATAACCATAGAATTAAACTGTGATGTGTAATGGGTCTTCGCCTGGCTCGGTCTGGGGCTTTCTGGACATCAATAAGCATGTAGGAGCATCAGTGAACCCTGTAAATTACTCTTTAGGAAGATGATGCTATCACTCTGAACATACCTGGTTATTCAAATACTTGTTCCAAATATTTTTTAAGTTTGAAATAAAGTGGATAGATAAGAAGTGAAAGTTTGAGAGGTCTTGAGAGGTATACAGTGATGAATTTGATTTTAAAAAATTAGGTCTCTATTCTTTTTGTTTATTTTCCTGAGTAACTATGTCCAAGAAAAATATTGAAGTTTATATGCTCTGGCTAATGAGAAGGTATTCTTTGTCTAGTTACATAAAGGTAAGGATATGGAAATGAGCAATTTTTTTTCTCAGAAAAGTGAGAAATTTTTAGCAAATTCCAATGAGTATAGATGCCGATGCTTAAGAAAAAGTCTCATCCAGAAGTGGTGGTGCTGCCTGTGGTCCCAGTTCCTCAGGAGGAAGAGGCAGCAACCTCACTTGAGCCCAGGAGTTCAAGGCCAGTCTGGACAACAAAGTAAAACCATGTATCCTAAAAAATAATAATAAACACAGAAATTCCTCAGTCTTGTGATTTTGCATAATCATTTCAGGGCTATCTTAATGTGTTTATGAAGTACTAAAGTTGGCTTATCAGCTAAAATTAGTCATGGGAGAAAGAGATAAATTCATTTCATACTTGATGTCTTGAAAAGCCTCTTCCCCAATCATGTCTCAAAGAGAGTAGGTTTACAAGCATCACACCACCAGAATAACCTCTCATTGGCTGATTTTTCCTTATGTGAAGACAAGGTTTGCACCTGCATGCAAAGGTGATGCTTTTAAAGTTTAGTTCTACTATGTGTGAGGGGAAAGGCATTTCATATGTTCTAATGAAGACAGATACAGAAGCACTAAAAACAGCTGGGTGTGGTGGTGCACGTTTATAATCCCAGGATTTGGGAGGCTGAGACAGGAGGATCACGGTGCCAGGATACCCTCAGCTACTACTTAGTGAGGCCCTTCAAAATTCAGTAAGAGCTTGTTATAAAATAAAGAATAAAAAAGATAGGGCTGGGGGGTGTAGCCCAGAGGTAGAATACCCCTAGGTTCCATCCCTAGTCCTGTAAAAACAAAGGAGAAGGAGAAGGAGGAGGAGGAAGAAGAGAAGAAGAGGAGGAGGAGGAGGAGGAAGAAAAGAAGAGGAGGAGGAGGAGGAAGAAGAAGAGAAAGGAGAGGAATAAGAAGAAGAACTAAAAACAATATTTTTCTTCAGAGACTTATTTGAATACAGGGCTAAGGGAGTACATGTGCATGTGTTTAAAGAAAATGCTACAAGTTCTGTGTGTTCAAGAATAAGCAATTAGATATTATTTGATACCAGCAATTTCATAAGAGGTTGATGAACACATATGGGAAAATCAGACTTAGAGTCAATTTTGTTAAGTTGCCATGATTTTAAAGTTATGGAAACTGATGATGAAGGCAGATAAAACTATCATAGATTCTCTTTTCTGCATGGAACTTATTCTATGGAATGAGACATAGATGGAAGTGGATTGGCAATGGTTAAAGAAAGTTCTTTAAGAGTATTTTGAGGATAGGCAATAATTATTATGAAAATTTGTCTGAGTTATCTCTCTGCAAACTCTTGCAAAGTAATGGCCACAGATTTTCTTGAAAGTGCTAGGGCTTTACTAGTATGGTTTAGAATGTTAGAGGCTCTGTGCCTGTATACTGTGTGGATATACTATTCTCTTTGTCTAATATGCTGTACCCTCACTTCTGGTTAAGATGTAGTCTTCCTCCTCAGATCTTGCATAGATAATGTTTCCAATGTACAGCCTAGTAAGTAAACTATCCATTCACTGGCCCATGAACATTACAGAATGATTTAAATCTGGAGTCATGGAGTATGTTAGAACCTCTCATGAGTCAAACTACATATGCCTCCTCCTACCCCAAGATTCTAATAGTATTCTAGTATTCTTGTCTGATTCTAGCGTGTATCACTGAACATCATTACCTAATGGTGGCAGAAAAGTGTTACACTTATAAACAAGGTGAAGGTTAAAACTGGTTGTGATTCACTGCTTCAGTGAGGCTGTTCACATGGTAACCTCAGGTTCTTAGTCAAGTTCCAGGCAAATCCCCAAAGTACTACCTTTTCACACCTCTGTTCAATGTCTGCTTGGCCAGAGGGAGTTTCATGGTCATGCTCAAATTCAAAGGCCTGGGATAACAAGAGTAGCAAAGTCATATGGCAAATGGGATATGCATATTGGGACAGAAGAAATGTGTGGCCATTTTTTTGTTTGTTTGTTTTTGGTGGTACTGTGGTTCCTGAAAACCCTTCTACCTCCAGGCTACACTCCCAGATCTATTTTATATTTTTATTTGGAAACAGGGTCTCTTAAGCCAGCAAGGCTGGCTTCCAACCTACGCGATCCTCCTGTCTTCGCCTCCCAAGTGCGGGGATTACAAGTGTGCGCCACCATGCCCTGCGGTGTGGTCGTTTTTTGTAATCTACTATAGTAACCTGCCAGTCTATCATATCAGCAAGGCCATTTGCTGCCAGATTTCATTTTTAAAACACAAATTTGATCATTTAAGCTTATAAATATTTGATGTATCTTCTCTGTCTCTAGGATAAAGTATAAACTATTTGCCATGGCCACTGGGATCTTTTTTATTTTATTTTTTAGTGGTACTGGGGATGGTCATCTGGCCCAACATCTTTGTCTTGCGTCATTTCTTAAGTCTATGCATATGACCGTTCCCACATGTGCTATCAGCTGGGCCAGAGAGATTCAGAATAAATGTTTCTTATGAAAAACAGACATAGTTACTACCTCTTGTAATTCATAGTCCAGTTGGGCAGGAAGACGTCCAAATGCAATTACCTAAATACTGATTGAACAATGGCTATGTATGTACCAAAAATGAAGTGTCAACTACATTTTTAATAATATGGAGAACCTGATTAAACCTGAGCACTGGACATACATGTGATGTGTCTATGACCCACTTTTCCAGATGGGATCTTGTCCTTGTGGTAGAGAATAGACGGTGTCCTTGATTGGGAGGGCACATTGTGTGTAATAAAGGTGGCAAGGAGCTTCCCTCAGGTGGAAAGCACCATAAGAAGGCCTGTACAGCCAACACATAGAAGAGAAGGGAAGGGCTGAAGATGAGGTAGGCAGTGCTCAGTTTATGTAGAACCGAGGACATGCAAAAATTGGGGGATACTGATCTAAGAACAATGGTAGAAGTATTTTTACATTTGGGAAATATGTTTTGAACCAGGATAAAGTCAAACTAGAAAACTACCTGCTTTGTTTTGGATAGTTCTCTAATAATGTAAATTTATTATATGAGGTGGAAAGAAAGAACTACACTAAAATGAGAATAACTTTAGGTTCTCATGAGGGTACCTTAAAGAAGGGATGAGAGTCAGATATGAGAGTCAAAGAAAAAAACACTAGGAAGGGGAAAGAGAAATGAATGAAGGCATAGGGATGAGTTGGAGCAAGGGCTGTGCTATAGCCAGCACTCTCGCTGCTGTGATCCACGTACTTGACACGCAAAATTTAGAGGAAGGATTTAATTCAGGGGTTCACAGTTCTGGAGATTTCAGCCTCTGTCAGGTCAGCTTCCAAAGCAAAAACTCCAACTGCAGGTCCTCAGGGAATCATGGCTGGGAGCAGAGAGACAGGGTAAAAGCTGTTGCCAGTTCTTGGTGACAGGAGAAAGAGAGGCTGCAGAGACAGCTGGGTGGGTGGGTGGGGGAAGGCATTGTCCCTGACCATGCCCCCAGGGGCCACCCCCACCCAAATGCCACCTCCAAATATGGCAGCATAGTTTAACGTTAGAGCTTTTGCGGACATTTTAAATCCAAACCTTAATGGGCTGTTTTGATTTAACAATAAATCTGATGTAAAGGAGAAGCTGAAAGGAGTGCATTATGCCAAAAGCACATGATGAAAATAGAAAGAAGAAAGAGACAAGACTAGAGAGGTGGTCATAATCTGTGTGATCCCCAGATGAGGAGTCAGTTACCTGAGGTTGAGCAATGGTAGTTGTACTCATTGTGCTAAGCTTTTAAGAAAGTCCTTTGTGAATAAACTTAGTTATTTATCTATTTAAGAATGGCCAGCTTTGTAAAATGAGAAACTTGAGAGAAAAATGGGTACTAATAAATACTTTTCATATAAAAATTAAAGGAGAAATTCTTCTTGCATTTTTAAGTTTTGGGCTGTTGCATGCCATTAAATTATTACCCAATAAATGTTTCTACCTAGAATACATATCTAATCTGTTGCACTCCATCTTCCACTTTATGGATGGCTTCTTTTATTTTTAAGATTATTAGTGTCAGATTACTAGATGAATGAAGATGGGAGGAGCTTGAAATCATCTCCAATATTCTTGAAACCATGTTTCAATATCAGATAAGAACAATACAAGTGGAGCAAAGGTTATTTTGTGTTTAAACTGAGATAATGATGGGGATCATGACAGAAACTAGGTGTTCAGTCTACGTGTGTGCCTCAAAAGAGCCCAATGGTGACATGTGGTCACAGGGTGTGGAAGATTACTCATGAAGAATAGTAATAGCAATATAAGGAATATTAAAATGCCCTTTAACGACTTAAGTAGGAACAAAAGAAAAAGTATGTGATCATTAACCTTTTGGCAGTAGCAACAATGCTTCACAATAGGGTGTCTCCAGCCTGTGTGTTCTGTGTCATTACTTCCTCTGGAACTTTATGTTAGGTTCCCAGGGCCTGGCACTTAACAATACAAATTCTCATCTAAAATACTTTGTCTGAAATACTATCTAATTCTTTGGTAGACAGTGAATTTTTACTTCAGTACATTATATTGTACTCCACAGCTCCTAAACCATATAATTTTCCGATGTATCTGAATAGTTAGTTTTGGCAGTATGTTTCAGAAATGACATATTCTGGTAAAATAAAAAATATATATTTGAGCTCTATAAATCTACTTTTGAATGAAGGAAGAGGATCCAATATCTGAGGTTCCTGCAGCATCATTTTATTTCTGTTTGGTCTGATTTTATGACACTTTAAAAGAAGTACTCTATGGAGCAGGTCAGATTTCTAACAATGCTACAACTAATTTCTAAAATAAACTTCCTCCTCCAATAAGAGGAAGGATGATTCCTTTTCTGTGGCAAGGCAGCAGAATCAAAGTCCTTTGCTCCTCTCATGTGAATTTCAGCCGACTAGTATACATACGTAATTGTCTAAATTAAATGCCTGAAGAATTTTCCCATGCTTCTAAGTGTAAGCCACTTAGGCATGGCCTCTCAAACATATCCACTATAATGAAGGAGAGACAAGCTTCGGGAAAATGAAGTACAAGAATAACAACCAGAAAAACCTGAATGGCATAGGACTGGGGAAATAGTATGACTCAGGAGGTAATGTGGAAAACACTCCACTTTCTCATATGGTTGGCACAAAACTGATGCACCGGAGAGTGCAAAGGGCCCCTTAATAAGTGTGCAGCTCACCACTGGGCTCTTGCAAAGCAGTAAGAAACCAGGTGGCCCCAGAGGCAATTTACTATGCTTCCTCTTGAATTTATCTGGTTGTCTGGATCATGAGGTTTCCACAAGTTTCCTACCTATACAGTCATGTCATCTTGTGGGCAGTAATGGGATAGAGGGGATTATTGCCCTAATGGAATAAAAGAATATGAGATTCCGACTTACATTTCTCTTTTTATTTTTGCAGGTTTGGGGATGGAACCCAGGGGCATTAAACCTCCAAGCTACACCCTCTGCCCTATTTTTTATTCTTTATTTTGAGACAGGGTCTCGCTAAGTTGCAGAGGGTCTCACTAAGTAGCTGAGGCTGTCCGCAAACTGTGATCCTCCAGTCTCAGCCTCCTGAATGCTGGGATTACAAGGGTGTGCCACCATGCCAGCTTGCATTTCTATACAAATTGTTTGGGTTTTTTAGGTTAGAGAGCAGTGCTTATAAGAACTTCCTCCACTTGCTTACTCTGCAATATATTTGTAGGATTGCTAAGTTTTATTTCCTTCTTTTAATTTTTATTTTTTCTAATTATTTAAGACTGGAGATTGAACCCAGGGGCATTCTACCTCTGAGGTACACTCCAGGCCTTTTGTTTTTATTTTTGAAACAGTTTCTCACTAAGTTTTTGAGGGCCTTGCTAAGTTGCTGAGGCTGGCTGCAAACCTGTGATCCTCCTGTCAGCCTCCCAAGTACTGGGATCATAGGAGTGCACCACCATGCCCAGCTATTTTGTAAACTTTTATATTAAATCAAATCTCCATATATCTGGCGAGCTGTACCAGATATGTAAATAGATTAAAAAAATTAAGCCGGGTGTGGTGGCATACGCTTGTAATCCCAGCATTTGGGAGGCTGAGACAGGATGATCGTGGTTTGCAGACAGCCTCAGCTACTACTTAGTGAGGTCCTTTGCAACTCGGTGAGACCCTGTTTTGAAATAAAGAATAAAAAGTAGGGCTGGGGGTGTAGCTCACAGGTAGAGTGTCCCTGGGTTCCATCACCAGTACCACACACACACACACACACACACACACACACACACACATTACTACTCAAAACACTTAGGAAGTAATCAATGGGGCCAAATAGCCAACCAATCAGCTGGCAAAAGCTTGAAACTGCTTTCTGAGAATGTGCTCCTTACCAGTGAGCACAGATAGTATCAGCTGTCATTGCCAGTTTCCATTCTGGTTGGCAGGAGCAGGAATGCTATTATAACATTCCTGGTAACTCTACTGAGAGTTGAGGAAATGACTCAAAATATCTGCCTTACACAGTGTCTTAAAAAATGATCATTTTTCTGTCATTTTCCCCAATCTTTTTTCTCTCCTCCCTAATCTTATTCCTCAAGCCGCTTGACATTCCTATCAGAGTGGCAAATATATAAACTAGACATGCAGTTTGGAGTATTCTCCAAATTTCTCATCAGGGCCTGGATCTCAGTAGTATGCCATAATCAACTCAAGAGAGAAGGATATGAAATTTCTCTGTTATACATATTTGTATCTTAAGACACTGAGAAACAACTGCAAAAAAATTTTCATTGACATGTTAAAAAAAAAAAAAACTACAGAGGCATCAGACATTTCTCTTGTTCCTGTGCAGGTATTTTTTGTTGCTTCAACTTTAAATCTTCTGAAGAGTCAATTACACTACTAAATATATCTTCTTTAATGGCAGGCTTGAGTTCGAAGATCTGGACTTCTCAATAACCATCTTGCCATGTTTTAAGGAGCAATGCAGGTGGCTCGCTGATGACAGGGATCTCATGGTGACCACCAGAAGTTCTACCTGTTTGATGAAATGACCTGTATAGGTCCTAGAACCACAGTGTGGTAACAGCCCTTCCCAGAGTAGCTTCTGCAATTTCCATCAACTTTTTCAAAATGATAGGGACAGGTCACCTCTGAGTGAAAGTTAATAGGTCTTCCCTTATATTAAAGCTGGACATTAGGGCTACCACAGAAGTTGATATTTTGAGTCAGACCAATCAACCATCTCATCAAACTAAATGATTAACACCTAAAACAAGTGAAGAATTACTAGTTATTTACAATATCACAGATGAATAGCTCTCTAAAAGTAGTACAGTTCAAAAACAGTCCTATTGCCTTTAAAATTGGCAATATATTTGTAAGGGTTTAGATTTGAATGTCCCCCAGCCCCCATGGAAACAAGGTAGCAATGTTGGAAGCCTGGCTGGTTACTAAGGAGGGTCCCTGGAGGTGTGTTATTGGGGCCTATGTGTGGTTCTCTCCTCCCCCTGCTCTTGTCTGCCAACCTCCATTGATGCGAGGAGCAGATCTTATGTTCTCCTTTTCTCTGCTTCCCACCACAATGTCCTGAGCTCTGCAGACCTGGCCTCATATGAACTGAACTCTCAAATCTTCCAAAACTGTGAGCAAATCAATCTACCTTTCTCTACATTGTATAGTCAGGCTTATTGGGAAACAGTAGTGTGAATGCTGACTGAGACAATATTCCTACTTTCCCAGGTGGTACGACACAGACACGGGACTAAACAGAACCCAAACCACTTTCAACAGAAGGTGACTTGGACACAATCTGGAAAAGAAATCCCAGGGGCTTTTTCCATTGTATGTATGGCTACGTAACCAGGATCTGGAAAGGTTACTAGCTTGAAGCAGCATTCACTTAATATGTGTGTATTAAATCAAGGGAGAGTTTTGTTCCCATTTGAGAAAATTTAGGGAATTATTTTCATAATATAAAAGTGACATCTTAGATTATATGTGCAGAGGATGTGCATACAAATGGCCAATAGTATGTCCAAGAAGACTGAAATCTGGTGTGAGATGGAAATATGAGAGAAATGTGAGACAAGAAGCTTCCATTACAGAGATGTGCAATCTAATCAGGACCAACTAAATAGTACAAGGTGGTTTGCTAATAAGAGCAAAATGATGAAGGCAGACAAAACCTGCTCTGGGAGTTGATGAATAAGTTGAACGCTTTCACACTGGTTCATTTGAGAGTTGTGTGAAAAACAAACAGAATCAGAAGAGTCAAGAACTGAAAAGGTGTGAGGAACATCCTGGTGGGTGGAGCGTGAAGTTACAGACGTCTAGGTGAGCAGCGAGAGTGGAAGGGTGAAGAACGCACACAAACACGCGTGGTCGGTCTCCTGGCAGCCATCGCGCGCAGCAATTCACCTACATTAATTAGCTAATCTAAGGTGGTTATTTCATTTAATCTCCACAACAACTTTATAAGATAGGTATTATTACCTGTTTTTCAGATGATAAAATCGAGTCTTGGAGAGGTGAAGTGATTTACCTAAGATCATAATTGTTTTAAGCAACAGGGCTGGCATTCAAACCCAAGGCAGCCTCACTCTAGTGCACAGTGTGTTTTGAAAGGTTGGAGATGACATAAACAGAGCAGGGAGTGAGAGGTGACACTGAGGTTTCAAATGCAGAACACTAAAAAAGAAAATACATAAATGAAAAAAATGCCTTAAAAAGCACAACGGGTAAAGAAAAAAAAACACTCCAGGGATTTTCGTTTCATCTGTTGTAACTTCTTGGAAGATTGGTACTGGGCTTCTCTATAATTCCAGACTTTTCCTTGTCTTCATGTAGACTATTGTGTTAAAGCTTTGAGGGATAATTCTGACATCCAAAAGTTTATCATTTCTTCATGGGAGAGATTTCTTTCCCAGTGGGACATTCTTTTAAACATTGCAACACAAGGCTCCGGATAGCCAGTTTATAACCTTTCCCAATATACTCCACATCAACAAATTATGTTGTGCATACAGTTTAGAGTGCTTAAGACCTTTTGTAATTCTTCATCTTTGCCTTTATCTGCTGCTCCTTCAACCTGGAAGAGCCCCTTCTTCCCCTCTGCCCATGCTCTCTACTCTAAACACACACTTTGGTAAAAATAATGAATTCTTTAAGAGTCATCTCAAGAGGATTGTAGACTGAGACTTTCACTTCTGTATTACAAAACCTTATAGTTAATTCTCCTTTTTCTCTCATATTTAATCATTTAACCAATCATTTCAACTCTCCTTGTAAATCACATCTACCATCTAACCACCTCTTCACACTTTTGCCATTACCACCCTGGTCCACACCCCATCATTTCTTACTTGGATAATTGTAATAGCCTCTTAACAGGTACCCCTCCTTACACTTTTACCTCTCCAAAGTGTAAGCACCATTCAGTTGCCAGGGTGATACTATTAAAATACAAATCAATGTCATTTCTCAAATCCTTCAATGACTACCCATCCATTGCACTTAGAGTAAATCTGAATCCTTTTCCACAGTATGATGTCCTACGTGACGTGGTACTTCTGTGCTACCTCCTGACTTCTCCCTTACCATTTCTCTCCCCTTGGTTTACTATGTCTACTTACAGTGTCCCCCTTGCAGCTCAGAACCACAAAGGCCTTTGCATTTGCTCCTTTCTCTGCTTAAAATGCTCTCAAGGTCTTTCTTTGCATTCATTTGAAATGCTCCTCCCTCCATAATCCTCATGACTCTCTTCCTCATGTGGTCAAGGTTAGGAGTGAGCCTTGCCCAACCACTCTTCCTATTCAATTCCACCCCACTATTCTCGGGCTCCCTTATCTTGTTTCTTGTAATCCTGAATACTGCCTTCTGTGCCATATAGATATGTATTTAGTGGTGCCACACACCTGTAATTCCAGTTCTTAGGGGCTGAGAAAGGAGGATTGCAGATTTGAGGACAGATTCAGCAACGCAGTGAACTCTCAGCAACTATCAATACCCTGTTACAAAATAAAAATTAAAAAGGGATGGGGGTATGGCTCAGAAGCAGTATACCTTCGAGTTTAACCTCCAATAAAACACACACACACACACACACACACACACACACACACACAAGTATTTGTTCATTATTTATCTCCTCTAATCAGAGTGTAAGCTACTTGTAGGTAACCATTTTTCTCTTTAGATTATTGTTGTATCCCAACAACCTATAGCCATACCTGACACATAGCAGGTACTCAATAAGTATTTGAAAACAGAATGAATCTAATATGGATAATTAAAAGGGCTAAACTAAAAACATCAGTAATGATCAAGAAAGATACTGAAAATAAGTCTAGTGACAAAGAAAATATGAAAAACAAAAGCCACAAAGGGATTTGATATAATTTTCAAAATTCTATAAAGTGGACAAAAGTATCAAATATTGAAAAATAAACTGAGTTTAGTTGAAACTGAAGACACTGAGATGGGACTGTAGTATCTACAGAAACTTTATTGAAAATCTTTATACCTTTGACTGACAAAAAGTTGAGGGCTAACACTGCAAGATCTGAGCTGATGTATGACTTCACTGGCACTGGGCATCCACCAACTCTGAAGAATAGAGTTTTTAAGTAGAGCATGCTTTGAAACCAATCAGAAGGCAAGCAGACAAAGATGAGATTGTCCCCTAAGGCTTTCACAACTGAATGAATATAGAATAAATAAAACAGAATGAATGCTTAAACTAAGTGAGTGAAGGAAGAGATTTCTCTTTTTACCCCTAGCACATGACTAGTGTTAACGTTTTTATCTATAGGTCAATTATAATTCAACCAACTATGTAGTCTAATATAAAAAATGTATTCCAAATCCCGTTCACTGTGGCCACATGCGACTATTTTCAGGTCCATAGGATGCTAACAGAAGTGATACATGCAACTTCCAGTCCAAATTCCCTTACAGGTGGAGCTACTTGGCCTGCACTCTCTTCTTCACATTCCCATGGGAGAGAACATGAATGGAAAGGAAATTCAACTTTGACTGGTGTGTGAGGACAGTACTCAGATGGGACAGTGTATGGGCTGAGTTGTGTCCTCCAAAACGCATATGCTAAGCCCTGACGCCCCCCCCCCCCAGTTCCTCAGAATGTGACTGTATTTGGAGACTACTCTTTTAAGAAGTAACTAGCTTAACATGGGGTAAAATATAGTAAAGTCAACAGAACCATGTCATTAGAAATAGAGGAAATCTGCTCATGTATATGTACAGTGGGAAGACCATATGAAGAGACACAAGATGGCCATCTGTATGTCAAAGAGAGAGGACATAGCTGGGCGTGGTGGCACATGCTTGTAATCCCCTTGCTTGGGAGGTGGAGACAGGAGGATCACGCAGGTTTGAAGCCATCCTTGTTGGCTTAAGAGACACTGCTACCAAATAAAAATATAAAATAGGTCTGGGAGTTTAGCCTGGAGGTAGAAGGGTTTCCAGGAACCCCAGTACCAGAGAGAGAGAGAGAGAGAGAGAGAGAGAGAGAGAGAGAGAGAGAGAGAAAGAAGAAGAAGAAGAAGAAGAAGAAGAAGAAGAAGAAGAAGAAGAAGAAGAAGAAGAAGAAAAGGGAAGAGAAGAGAGGAGAAGAAAAGAGAAGAGAAGAGAAGGGAAGAAAGAGAGGACATAGAAAAGGAAATCCTAGAGATCCTTTGGTCTTGTACTTAGGGCCTCTGGAATAGTGATGAATACATTTCCATTGTTTAAATCACACTGCCTTCCATATATTGTTATAGCAGCTTCAGCCAAATACTACGAGTATCATGAAGCTCCAACTAGTATCCCCAGGTAAAGCAAAGCTGCCGGTCTCCCTTGACTGCCCCACTAACTCCAGACTGTTATAGGAGAGGGCTCTGTTACAGAAGCTTAACCTATACTCAAGCATTAAATTAGAGGGAAAAATGGAAACCACCGAAGTGTTTAATAACAAAGAAAAGACGAAGCAAATCATGATGTAGTCACTAAACATAACTAACTACACGCGAGAGCCTGGGCATGGAAGAGAACTGATAGACGTTTACAGTCATATCTTCCTCAAGTCCCTTTCACTCCCACACGTGACTTTTCAGTTTCCTCAAACCACGTAAAATATGTATTTATAAAACATCTGGAAGCAACTAGAGGAAATTGTTAATGATAGCATGGGTCGTGTTAAAGAAGTAGACATAATTTTCCATCAAATGTGACTTCTTTTATAATTTAAATCAGTTTCATAAGCAGTATGATGCACTTTTAGACATAATTTTTATTACAATTCTATAACTTAAAGACAATGCAAAAGGACAATTTACTTAGACATTAGCCCCACCTATTTTAATTTGACAAAACACCCACATGTCATTCCTCCTTCCTCTTCTTCTGCTCCCCTTGCTCCAGTTATTCTCTGCATTTTTAATTTTTTTTTTTCTGTTTTGGCACAGACAGGCAGAGAGGTGTGGTCAGGATGGAAGATAGGGAGGAGGGACTGCAGGCAAGGGGAGCAGACATTCCAGTTCTTTTCATTCTACCTGGATCCCTGTGGAATGTACAGTAAAACTGAAGCAAAGCTATTAAAGCTTCAGAAGATTATAGAAACATCTGGGTGTTGGGTATGAGGCGTAAACAAGGCCCAAGAGTTCAGCAGCCTGAGCAGGGCTCACTGACTTAGCAGCGTGGGAAGTCATTCATTACATTGTTCGGCTGGCGAATTGCTGTTATAAAAGCAGCGTAATAATGAGCATCAGGGACAGGACTGAAGACTGCTTTTCAGCTTGTTATCTGGAAGAAACTCTAAGCCTCTCACATTACATAACCATCTGTGTCTGTCTTCTGACAATAGAGTCTCCTTTGTCAGAAATGCTTGGGGTTGCTCCTTTTTTTTTTTTTTTTTTTTGGTGGTACTGGGGCTCCTGGAAGCCCTTCTACCTCCGGGCTACATTCCCACGGGCTACACTCCCAGACCTATTTTTTTACCTTTTTATGTGGAAACAGGGTCTCTTAAGCCATCAAGGCTGACTCCGAACCAGCGCGATCGTCCTGTCTCCACCTCCCAAGGGCGGGGATTACAAGCCTGCGCCACCACGCCTGGCTTGGGGTTGCTTTTAAAGCAACGATAGAAAATGATTAAAAGAAACTCTGGGTGAAAGTGAGTATGTCCATCTATTAAAAATTTTCAAATAGTTTATGACTGTATTCTTATTAGTAATGAAAAATAATTCCTAGAAATAAAAACAATTTTGTCACAGATGCTTTCAGACACCGTTTCTTCTTTTAATGTCTTAACTTGGTAGGGGAGATGTGTTGGAGTAATTGAAGGGGAATAGTAAGAATTTATCAGAGGCTGGAGGCAGTGATGTAGTATCCTAAGTTCCGTAATTAGGGATCAATACAAAACAAAATAGCACTTCATAAGTACTACTTTTAAGACCCGATTTATTCCTCAAAGAATGCAGAGAGTCTTGGCACTGCATGAATGGTCTAAGTTGGATCTATATGGAGGGAACACACCAGTAAGGACTAAACAATCTCCATAAGTAATAACGCAGTAATAAGTGAGAAACCGCCATCAAATTGAATAACCATGTCACAGAGGGAATCGTGTCATTAGATATGAGTTTGAACTACATGATCACTAATTTCATGATATTTTATTGGACATCAATAAATATAGACATATATTAAAGATATACATACATAAAGATAGAAATAAATATAGCAGTGCTCAGAAATTATTGTTGTAAGTGTGAAGTAATTTTAATAATCGTCTATTGTGTGACCTTTAAAAGTTTTTGTCAGCCGGGCGTGGTGGCGCACGCTTGTAATCCCCGCACTTGGGAGGTGGAAACAGGAGGATCCTGCAGGTTCGAAGCCAGCCTTGCTGGCTTAAGAGACCCTGTTTCCAAATAAAAATATAAAAAATAGGTCTGGGAGCGTAACCTGGAGGTAGAAGGGTTTCCAGGAACCCCAGTACCACCCAAAAAAAAAAAAAAAAAAAAAGTTTTTGTCAAAACATTAAAAATTCTCTTACCATAGCTTCTAAATATACAGGGAATGAAAAATAATAGTAAAACTAATATTTATTTAGTGTACCATAACTTAAAACATTAGAAACATTGAGAATTATTATTACTTTTCATGTAAACCCTGCCGAGAATAGTTTGAGTGCTGATTGTCTTATTCTGGTCATACAGCTTACTATTTGAAGAAAGCATCTTTTTTATATCTTGGCGAATTCTCAGATTCCTTTCTCGGTTTGTGCCAGCTCCCAACATCTTATCCTCTGCTCTTTCAATGCCGTGAAGTCTCTCCGAGCACTTCATTAGTATGAGGTTTGACACAGCATCTCTTCTTCTGGGTTGCTAATCATCTTTTTGTCTCCACCACTTTGCTCACTTGTGTCCACTGACCATTCCCTTCAGTGTAATCTATTTTAAATGAGTCGCCCAAGGTCCTTTATTAAGGAGCCAAGGATGTCTACAAGGACAATTTATTTCAATGCCTAATTTTACCTACATCCATTTGGCTTATCTTGGCAGTAGTTACGGTGAAACTTTCACCGATACTCAGAAAGCAGCTGCACTTTCCCTGTGGCAATTTGCAGCCAACTGCAACCTATGAGTTTGGTGGCATAACCCAAGTTAACGTCCCTCCCTCTCAGCTGGGGGATCGTCCCTCACCTCGGGTTAAGTCCTGATGAATAAACTGGAGAGCGACATGTCAAGACCTATCATTTGTCTGCTCCCGTGGTGGCTGAGCCACGGCCTTCCTGGCAAGGCCTTCTTTACCAAGGTCTTCCTTAGTGCTCGGGCTCTGTGAACCAGCAGGGCAACAAGAACACTAACAAGCCTATAGTTGTATCTTGAGATAAGATCAGGAAACTCTGGCCTTCCTTCTAAAAGTTGCTGTATTCTTACATGATCATTTGCTAGTGCTCTGCGGAACGTTCAGGAGACACCAAACCTTAAAGCCGAAAGGAACCACTGATGATAGTCGCCCTCCCCATCTGTGGGGGACAGTCTGAGACGGCAGGGGAAAGGCTAAAACCACATATATTTTCATATCCTATACATACCTACCGATGATAAAGTTTAACGTATAAATTAGGAATAGTAACAGATTAGTAACAATACCTATAAGAAAACAGAACAATTATAACAATATACTGTAATTAGTTATGAGAATGTGGTCCCTCTCTCCCAGAATATCTTATTGTATTGTACTTACCCTTCCTCTTGTGATAGTATGAGATGGTCAAATGATATTTTCTTAGTTGACCATACCAGGAAGGCAAAACCTTGGCTTAGGGGAGACTACTGTATTGCTATCATTTAGGTGAAACACGGATGGTCAAGCGCCTGCAGAGCTATCAGGCCACAGTGCTATACTTAAAGTAATGCCTTCAGTTTTCCAGCCCACTGCCCTTTTCTGTTCATCTTATGCCTGTGTCTCTCTGCCATTTCCTTTTGAAAATGTCATTAGATACTAAGATAATACAGGACGGACTACAGTTTGATTCAATAGATATGACAAAGTTAAGGTATGCGGCCTCTGTATGTACCGCGAAGAACACATGCTCATCCCCATAGGTTTTTTTTTTTTTAAGTTTTCTGAATACCTTTCAGAACAACAAGAACAACAAAAAACTGTTAAAAAAATAAGAAATTGTGAAAATGGTGAGAGACCAACAAAATATTCTAAGAGAGAAGACTCTTATAAAAGGTGGTGAGCTATTGGGGTCGCTTGCCTAAACGCTGGTCCCTGCTCTTCTTGTCAGTGGCATCTGGGTGCAGCAGAAGTGTGGGTGATTTTGCAATAGATACATGGTAACTATAATGTTATCAAGAAACAGAATGATGGTGCAACCCCCCCACATATACACACACGCACACACGCACGTACACGTGCCAGGTTTTAAACATAAATGCATCTTTTTTTTTTTTTTTTTTGCGGTACTGGAGATGGAACCCAGGGGCATTCTACTTGAGTGACACCCCCAGCTCATTTTTTTTTTTATTCTTTATTTTTGAAACAGGTTCTCACTGAGTTGCAAGGGGCCTCACTAAGTAGCTGATGCTCTTTGTGAACTGCCATCCTCCGGTCTCCACCTCCCGCATGCTGAAATTATACACAAGCGCCACCATGCCTGGCCATAAAAGCATCTTTACTCATTTAAGTTGAGGAATTCAAAAAAATGTGTGTGTGTGTGTGTGTGTGTGTGTGTGTGTGTGTGTGTTTTGCTGGGATTAAACTCAGGCATATTCTGAGTTATACCCTCCAGTCCTATTTGACTTTTTATTTAGAAACAGGATCTCACTAAATTGCAGAGAGCCTCCCTAAATTGACGAGGCTGGCTTTAAACTTGATATCCTCTCTCCTGTCCCAGCCTCCCAAATACTGGAATTACAGGCATGTGCCACCACACTTAGCTTCAAATACATTTTTGGTATCTAACTACAGTGAATGAACATGAAAGATAAAATAAAGAAATAAGGTAATGTTCTCGCCGGGCGTGGTGGCACACGCTTGTAATCCCAGCATTTGGGAGGCTGAGACGGTAGGATCACGGTGCACAAACAGCCTCAGCTACTTAGAGAGGCCCTTTGCAACTCAAGTAAGGCCCTCTTTTTAAAAATAGAAAGACAATTGGGCGTGGTGGCGCTCACTTGTAATCCCAGCATTCAGGAGGCTGAGATGGGAGGATCGCGGTTAGTGGACAGCTTCAGCTACTTAGTGAGGCCCTTTGCAACTCAGTGAGGTCCTGTTTCAAAATAAAGAATAAAAAAATAGGGCTGGGGGTGTAGTTTGGAGGAAGAATGCCCCTGGGTTCCATCCCAGTACCACAATCAATCAATCAATACATAAATAAATAAATAAAATATAAAAAGACTACAAAATGGGGCTAGAGTTATAGCTTGGAGGTACACTGACCCTGGATTCCATCCCCGGTACCGTAAAAAAAATAATAATAATAATAATAAGGTAATGTTCTAAGAATTTCAACAGGTACATGCAACACACACACACATCCATGTGGAACACTGGATATGTATATATATATATATATATATATATGATATACACACATACATATGCTCATACATACACATACATATGTTCTTGAATTTTTCTTTCCTTTACTACCAAATTGCTTACCTAGATCCAGTCCTAGTCATATCATAGAATCTCATATATGTGATACCAATACCCGTTCTATCATCTGCATTTTCAATTTTATTGGACGCCATGCTAAGACTTGGATAAACTATCAGTGAGCCTGGCATAGTGGTGCATGCTTGTAATCCTAGTACTTAGGAGGCTGAGACAGAAGGATCACAGGTTTGCAGCCAGCTTCAGCACTTTATGAGGCCCTCTGTAACTTAGTGGGACCCTGTTTCAAAAAAAGGAATAAAATATGGTGAGGGGTATAGCTTGGAGAATACCCCTAGGTTCCATCCCCAGTACCACAAAAAAAAAAAGAAAGAAAGAAAATAAAAGAAAAAAGAACTATCAGTACTTTTTTTTTTTTTTGCCATACTGGGGATTGAACCCAAGGGTATTTTATCTCTGAGCTACATTCCCAGCCCTATTTTTTATTCCATATTTTGAAACAGAGTCTTACTAAGTGCAAAGGGTCCCTTACTCTAAGAATTAATGAATAAGTATGGAGCAAAAATGGCTAAGTATAGCATAAGATGATACTCTGAAAAATCAAAATAATGCATAGGTATATAAAAGGCAAGCTGAATTATTTCACTAAAAAGGATACCACAAGACACTCGATCTTAAAACCAAATATTAGTGGCACAATTAGAAGGGAGGGAAGAAGAAAAGGAAGGGGAAAAAAGAAAGAAGGGAGGGAGGGAAGGATGATGATACAAGTATGATTAAACTTTTCCCTCAAAGGAGAGTTGATGATTAATAACTTAGAAATGTCCACACCACATAGGAAGTTTCTTCTACTATCAAGGCATATCAAGTAGATTTTTTCCCCACCACTTATTGTAAAAGGTTTGATTTCTTACCTTCAAAGTCCACATCTCCAACTAATTTTGTCTTTCCTGTCACTGGATCATGGACATAGTTGATACCCACATCAATTACAGCAGCGCCTTCCTTAATCATATCAGATGTAATCAACTTTGGAACACCTGGAAACAAAGCAGAGTTGTAAAACATTCTAAATAATACTTCAACTCTGTCCCTGAGTATAATAAAGTTTACACATTTGATGTTCTTGTTGTTGATATATATGTAATATCACACCATCTGTAAGGAAGAGACCAGCAGCATTCTGATCATTTCTAACCAGGCAGAATAAAGATGGTTAAGGCAACATGTGGGGGTTCTTGTGGGAGTAATTCCACTGAGAGTGTAGAGATCGCTTACCTGAGTTCTCAGAACAGATACCTTCCTAAGCAGCATCTTTTTGTATGTCTTGCATTCTAAATAGCATGGGGGAATGATTATGGACATAAAACAGGCTCTTGCTGATGTGGAGTACAGTGAAAGCAACTAAAAAGTTGGAGGCAGCGAGGAGAAGCTTTGAAGGGTGAGAGGAGGAAAGAGAGGATAATAATAATCCATATTCTCCAGGGATATGGTAGAGTACCGTCAACGTGGTGGCATCTTAACAACTCCAAACATGAAATGTTATCTTTTTATTTTTTCTTGGTTTCTTTGATTCATTATGCTTACATATGACTCTGAAAGATGTCAGGTATAGTAGCTCTCAATATTACTCCATTCTGGTTGAATAAGTAATACTACAGAGATTTGTTTCCTATAACAATTTTAAAATTTTGTTTCAAGTCCAATGGTATCAGGTAATATGGCTCACTTTTTAAAAAATGAGTAATTATTAAATCATCTCCAAACTTAGTGGATTAAAACATTAATTTACCATTACGTCCCATGGTCTGTGAGTTGACTGAGCTCAGCTGGATGGGTCTGACTCGGAATCTTTCAGTGCATTCATTACACTATCTATGGAGGGGCTCTACGCTATGCCAGGGGTGGGGCTGATCCTTACACAGATCTTGTGTGTTTCCCTTTTCCTTGGGAATCCTGTCACGGCCATGAGAACAAGCTTGAGCTAGCCTCTTATGGGATACCAGTCCCTTGGAGCAGAGATGAGTCATCCCACCTGGGCCATCCTACACTGATCAACCCAACCAAGCCAACCACCAGTGAGATTCTCTTACTCTAGTAAACGCTTGTAAAAGAAGGTAAGAAATGAAAGTAATTTTCTTTCAGGACTTACTGAAAAATGTAGTTAATGAGCATCAAGCCATATTGCTTTTTAGTAGATAGTAGCAAATGGCTATTTATTCCCTAAGACTTTGAAAACCTTGTTTCAAACTCCTCTTCTGTTTTGTCCACTAGTCCAGAATGTTTATATTATAATCCTTTCAAAATCCTAATCAAGTACTTACATTATAACATGCTGTAAAACATACTCCAGCATCTCATAAACATCCTAACTTTGCCCTATACTCCAAAATGCTATTAAGATAAACAGGCTTTCTGGGGATGGGGGTGGATCCACGAGTAGAATTTCTGTAACTGAGCAGACGCTCAGAATTAACTTCTCAGGCCAATCAAAGCTGGCTCCAGCCCACCCCTACTAAGGTTGTCAAGGCATCCCAACTTTGTCTTAGCAACCGGTTGTTTATGACTAATTTTGGGGGTGTGGTACTGGGAATTGGATCCAGAGACATTCTACCTCTGAATTACATCCCCAGCCCACTTTTAAATACTGTTTGAAACAGGGTCTTGCTAGGTTGCTGAAAGGCTCCCTAAGTTTCTGAGGTTGGTCTTAAACCTGTGCTCCTTCTGTCTCATTTTCTCAAGTACTGGAATCACGGGTATCACTACCATGATTGGCTGTTTGTGACATTTTTAGGGAGTCAACATTTGACAACCTATGAAACCCACAAAGACCCAATCAAGAACGTCTCTTGGCCATCATTTAAGATTTTAACTTAGAAATCATATCTCTGTAGTCTCTTAAGCTTCCTCTTGAGCCACGAAGCTTCAAAATTTTCTGACAGTGATGATAAATCTTGCTTTAAGTCTGAACTCTGATTTCTTTTAAATAAAGGTCTCCAAATCTGAGTTTATTTTGTTTTCTATGACTTAAGAACCCTTTATAAGTATCCTTTGATTGTTTGAACATAACAAAGTTATTCTTGGTAGGAACCATTTCATTACTAAAACACTATTCAGTTGGGCGTGGTGGCGCACGTTTGTAATCCCTGCGCTTGGGAGGCGGAGACAGGAGGATCGTGCAGGTTCAAAGCCAGCTGCGCTGGCTTAAGAGACCCTGTTTCCAAATAAAAATAATATAAAATAGGTCTGGGAGTGTAGCCTGGAGGTAGAAGGGTTTCTAGAAACCCCAGTACCACAAAAAAAAAATTTTTTTAAAGCCACTATTCAACTCGGTGTCTGTCATTTTATGTTGTATTTCTTTAGAAGGGAAGTTTGCTGGAAGTTGATGGGTATAGGTGGATAAAATCATTCTTCAAAGTTACTTAGAGGACTGATAAGTTCAGAAATTTCTTTGGGAAAATTCTGCTTTTGGTCATTTAGAAAACTATTTAGAGTACTTCTCTGTTTGTCCTTTTATATTAGTGAAATCTCTCTAGACTTTGCTGTCCATGAGGAATGGCAAATCAAGTTTATAGCTGAGATAAACCCACCACTAGCTCTGAGGAGCTGAGGCAAGAGGTTACAAACATAACTTTCTGGGTTTTGTTTTTGTTTTATTTTGGTACTGGGGATTGAATGCAAGGGCATTCAACCTCTAAGCTATACTTCCAATCCTATTGTATTTTTTTTTTTTGAAACAGAGTCTCACTAAGTTGCTGAGGCTGGCATCAAACCTGCAATCCTTCTGTTTCATCTTCTCAAGTACTGGTATTACACCAAGTACTAGGTGTGCATAGTACTCCCAGATATAATCAGGACTTTCAACTGACTATTTCTAGACTCTGCTGGATTTGCTTCAGTCTAAACCTAAATCTCTTTGCCCTCTGGTACCAAATCCTGCTGCTTATGTGTATTTACATCATAACCTCAAATTCTTATATTTACTATCTTTATAAATGGCATTAATTTCACTAAAGAAAATTAAAAATTGTATTAGCCATTTTAAGGAATCTTTATAAGGGGGACAAGTGCCTTAGAATACAAAGGAGTAAAATTCTAAACATCCAATAATCTTTTCATGTGTTGAAAGGAATAGCTAAAGGTATTCAGATTTCAAAATTGTCCCCTTAACAGAGTCTTCCTTGGCCAAGGCAAAAAAAAAAAAAGGTGAAAATTTTAATGTTTTAATTTCTCCAAATCTCAACATACACCTAATCCTATTATTCCTCCTGGACAAGCCTATGTTTCTCTACCTCCTCTATCACCTGACTTGTTTCTCTCCTTTCCTGGCTGTACAGAAGTTCCTCCAACTACCATTCAAAACAAGATCCCTTACTGATGATTTTAAGACCTAATCTCAGTATGAGCTAAAATCCATTAACATTTTCTCAAAGCCTAGCCACAAGAATTTGCAGAAGAATTAGGAAGTTTTAGGTACATTATAATATAGAGCTCATGTATTAGTAAGCTTTCTTATCATATGATGAACTATCCAAGACAAGCTACTTGCAGAAAGGAGGCTTATCTAGCTCACACTTTTAGAGGTTCAAAGTTCAAGATCAGGCAGGTCCCACTGGTGTGGCCTTTTATTAGGACATAGAAACAAATGATATCACAACAGGTAGGGGGCATGTGGGAAGAAGTATCCCATCTCAGAGAGAGAGAGAGAAGAGAGAGAGAGAGAGAGAGAGAGAGAGAGAGAGAGAGAGAGAGAGAGAGAAGAGAGGGGAAGAAGAAGAAGAAGAAGAAGAAGAAGAAGAAGAAGAAGAAGAAGAAGAAGAAGAAGAAGAAGAAGAAGAAGAGGAGGAGGAGGAGGAGGAGGAGGAGGAGGAGGAGGAGGAGGAGGAGGAGGAGGAGGAGGAGGAGGAGGAGGAAAGAGAAGGGAAGGGAGGGGAGGGGAGGGGAGAGGAGAGAATGAATAGGCTTGCTGCTTTTATAATCACTCTCTTGAGAACTACCAAAAGGTCACACAGACAACCCTTCATCTCTTGATAAAGCATGCCCTGCATGACTTAAGGACTTCTCATTAAACCCTTTCTCTTTAAAGTGCCACCACTTCCTCATGCTATGGGCCTCTGGGGAACATTCAAAGGACAACTTAAATCTGAATCTATTAATCCATTCATTCAGGTAAAAAAAAGAATTGGATGCAAAGGCAGAACTCAAAGACCCCAAATTGTGTAGGAATCAGAAGGACTGAGAAAACTGTTGGTATTGGACATCTTTTGGAAAATATCTCCAAAATCATTTCTGTGAATATATATTAGATTCTGACTCAGTCCTATAAACAAAGATTGGTGAATTCAGATATAGGCCATTTAGTACATTTATATATATATTTGTTGAGTTAGTTATTTTTTTTGTTTTGGTACTGAAGGTTGAACCCACAGGTATTCTACCTGTGAGCTACACTCCCAACCCTATTTTATTTTTTATTCTGAAACAGGGTCTCTCTAAATTGCTATAGTTCTCACTAAATTCCTGAGGCTGGCCTCTAACCTGTAATCCTTCTGTCTTAGCCTCCCAAGTACTGGGATTACACTTGTATGTCACCATGCCTGGTACATTTATTACCTTTTGACAACGTTCACAAGTAAATCCTGATGCAGATGAAGACCTAGCTCTCTGCTCACTTTGTGTGATTGATATTAAGCCAGATACAAGTTAATACATAAGAAAAAATAAAATGGGAAAAAAATGCCCCAGTACCAGACCTCCATTACCCTGCTGAACATCCTCAGAAGGTCTTAGCAAAAAAAACAAAAAAAAAACCAAAAAAAAAAAAGAAAAAGGAAAAGAAAAAGAAAAGAAAAGAAAAGAACGAAAAAAGAAAAAAGTAAAACTCAATAAATACATGGAATGGACTTACATAAAACATTTAGATATTTTCTATCATTTAACACAAAGAGAGTCACTTGGTAAAGACATCTGTAGATATTTTAAACAGAAAAAGATATTGGGAGAAAAACTTAAAAATTAACTGAAGAACATGAGAATCAATATGCTTTAAAGGGAAATCAAATACCCACTTTCTCACTTTACCCTTAAATTCACAAGGAAGAATTTCTCACAGTGTTAAAAGGCAGTCTTTTGATTGATGTGGGTGCTACTTACTTAACCTAAAATTCTGCTGTCCTTATTCAATATCTCCCTTGAAGCAGACAAGCTATGTAGGTGGTGGTCTCTCTAAAGCCATAAACATACCTCATCTTCGTGCAAAACAGAAATCCTGTGTAAACAGAGAATCCCTGCTCATAATATGGTCACAGCTTATTTGGATGCTCTTATTCTGATTTATACCTTTATGTCCAAAACAAGCCTGAAAGGGAGATATTAAAAGTACCAGAGTTTTTTTGTCAGTAAAACTTTGGCAATGTTGGCTGAATTGACCAATTATTGGTGCTGAGCCCATCCGGGTTGAGAATGACCTCCTCAAACCTTTATCTGCATTTTTATAACACCTCCTTAAACCATAGTTAAAACCTAAAACTAACAGAGAATGAACTGATTCTGAAAACACTCATCCTCCCAATCAAAACCTCCCCGTGGCTGGGGATGTAGATTCCATTGAAGACTCTGAAGCCATAGATAGGATATTTGTTCTCTGCTTCCTTGTACCAGCAAACTCAAATTTGATTTTATCTTTGTGCCCCTGAAACTACATATTTTACAATTTAAGATTTGTATTTTGTTTCTTTTAGTGTATTTTAGATTAAAGTAATCACTATTTAACTGCCTTCTGGAAATTTGGATATAATTTCAGCTGTTATGCCCTAGGAGTTTACTAAGCCCCCCTTATACATTTTACAGGTTCTCAACTGTGACGCAAAGAATCTGAAATTTCTCTTTCTACTCTTACCATGATGATAAGGGCTTGAGGCAAAATAAACATTTCAGAAAATATGAATCAGACTCTAATTTTGCAGTTCCTAACAGTTCAAAACATTTATGTTAAGTTGGTCCATCAGTAGATATATATTTGAAGTTCATAGGTAATAAAAAATTAAAAATATAATGAGCTACTTTTTGATCTTATAGAAACATTTGCTATCACAAATTTCTACTTTGGTATTTAACAGTTTTCAAAACTTTCACCAGTTTTCTAAGTTTCCAATAAACCAAATCAACTGTAAATCTGAGGTCACTCAGTAGAATTGTTACATACTTATTATCTCTCAGAAACTGTAGCTTACAAATATAATTATACACAACAGCTCAAGGCAGGCATGTGGAGAGAAGTGTATTTTTTTCTCCAAGCTAAATGGCTTATCTATAAATTTATTTCTAGCACAACAAATTTCTACTATTAATTCAGAATTTCAAAATTATTGGGATTACTATCTTAGGATAAAATATTCTTATCAGGAAAGTTAGTAAGATTTTTTATTTACCTATGATTTCCATTCTGGGTGAAATCTCTTTAATTGACATATTGACTAGTTAATAGATTATCTATATAGAATCATACTACTTCAAGAGTTATTCTTCCCTGCTGGGCATGATAGTACATACCTGTAATCCCAGTATTTGGGAGGCTGTGACAGGATGATCACAGGTTCAAGGACAGCCTCAGCAACATAGCAAGACCTCAGCAAACTAGTGAGACCTTGTTTCAAAACAAAACAAAAATCAAATCAAATAAGACAAAAAAAAAGGGCTGGGTGTGTAGCTTAGAAGTAGAATGCCTCTAGATATAATCCTCAGTACCATAAATAAAAGAGTTATTCTTTTCATGTTAGGTTATACAAATCTGCTAAACACACACACACACACACACACACACACACACACACACGTGAACATAGCATATATTCCTTTTTTTTTCTTTTTTTTTGTGGTACTGGGGTTCCTGGAAGCCCTTCTACCTCCGGGTTACACTCCCAGACCTATTTTATACTTTTTATTTGGAAACAGGGTCTCTTAAGCCAGCAAGGCTGGCTTCGAACTGTAGGAGCTATGGTTCCTTAATGCAAAGGTGCCACCAACCTCCTGAGTAAATGTGAGACCGTATCCTCATTCTCAGCAAGTAGAGCCTCAGCAGGATATTTCATATGCCAATTTGACAATTTCAGCATTCAGCTTACACGAATTAAAAAAAAAATTAGTCCCTTCCCTATAGATCCTGCTATTACAGTCATCTTTGTCTTTATGAAATGGCTCAGTCAAAGCATCCTGATAAAAGGAAGCACTGTATTTACACATAGCTTTAATTAGCAGAGTTCAAAGGGCTGTGCAAACATTACCTAATTAAGCTTCACAACAATTCAGTGAAGCAAGACAAGGTTTACCCATTATCCTCATTCACAGAAGAGAGATTTTGAGGTGCTGAGAGGCTAAATGATTTCTTAGTTTCACAATGATGAGTCAGATGTGAGGCTGGGAACAAGACCAGGACTCTAGTTCATATATAAAAGTAACACCATGTGAATGCTTATTCAGGTGGATTACTCCTTCAGCTGAAAGTTAGGCTACGACATAAATAATAAGAGTAATTGCGATGGAATTTGTTGAATGTATAAGTTTCTAGATTAGAAACACTTTCTTCAGCATAATTTGTTTTGGAGACAGTCATAATATGGCTAAATGCATCCTAACTAAATAGAGCCTGCTTTAACATTATCTTCTCTGGTAGGTTTTTCTTTTATCTCTAGAAATTCTCAAAAAGTGTTTATAAACCTATAAATCAGCAGCAGTGACCACACAGCACATCTTGCTCTTTGTGACTTTTTCCCCTGGCTTCTCGGTCCCTGCTTGATATGTGTTCAGCTATGACAATATCAGTCAAAGAATAATGTCCAAACCAAGGGAAATATCTGGTTGCTCCCCAAGATTCTGCCTCTTAAGCTATCAGAAGATTGCCAAGTTTCTTACTGATGTGAGAGCCAGCAGGGTCAAGATCCAGGCCATATTTGATCAGCTGGAAATGTGGGATCTTTTTGTATTTAGAAACTCATAGGATCACTCTTAAAGAGTTCAGTCAGTTTCAGCCTTAAATCATTTTTTTTTAATTTAAAAAGCAAATGGACCTGTGGCATCCAAATGTGTATTTCTCTTTTCTTCTTTCAACCTAAAAAATATCATTCCCTAGAAAAACCACTGGTGCATTTGGTGTATGGGTATAATTTAGAGGGCAGAGGCAAAAATAGATGAGTCAACATTATCAACTGACACATTATACAGACTATTGAAGTAGAACAGAATGGATTTCAAATATTTTTAACTCTTTTAAAAAAAGTGTCTACGAAGCTCAGAATGTAAAATTATTAAAACAAGGAGCAATGTGTTCCTTGAACAGAGAAGGTGGGGTTAGGGGATCCCTGAAACCAGCCCTAACCCCTTAGAGCCCAAACTGAAAATCAATGAGTCCAATCTTTCTATCTTAAAGAGGTAACTCCTGAAGGCAGATTGTCTAAATAATATATACAAATAAGTCCTAATATTTAAAAAACACAAACTATTATTTTTGTGTGGTATTTGGGATTGAAACCCAAGGGTATTTTAGTGTCGACCTGTACTCCTGTTTTATTTTCTATTTTGAAACAGGGTCTTGCTATATTACCACCACTGGCCTTGAACCTGTGATCTTCCTATTTCAGCTTCCCAAGTATTGGGATTACAGGCAGGCATCACCATGTCTGGCTTGTGATTTTTAATAATCCTAGCTATTCCATTCGTATAAGTTTTAGACCTTTCCTTCTTCCACAGTTTTAAGCATTTTAGTAGGCGCTACAGAATTCTCTACTCACTGGCTCATATAAGTGATACAGACCAGAAAAAAAAGAAAGAACTTATTTCCTAGTTTCAGGATTTCAAAAGCTTAACACTTTTTAAAGACAGGAGGGCTCGAATTAGAAAATGAAAAGGCTGAGTAGTATAAGTCAAGGAAATGTGTAGAGGAAGAGATGAATCCTTCAACTTCACAAGATCTCTTAGTTGATGTGGCTTGAGCTATGTCTTGGAGAATTGGTAAAAACTCCAGTATTGATGTGGGCCATCAAAGAATAAAATATAGTCCATGGAGAAGTTGGAAATGGAGTTATTTCAAATTATTAAATGGATGGAAATATGTCTTAAGCAGATTATTTACAACACTTTCATAGAGTTTCCTGTATACCAAAGGATGTCATGGAAGTAGCAGAGAGCTTAAGAAAATTGGATACAAAAGGGTCATACAGATAGAAATAAGAGGCAATTCTGCAGATACATGCATAGACAATTGGCTAAGGAGCAGACGAGGTGATGGCTCTCACACTGAGTGAGTTTAGAAACATATTAGTGAGAACCAAGCCTCACCCTATGTCAATCTCAGGGAATACAAAAGAACAGTTCAAGTAGATTAACCTTGAATTTCTACCACTTTCAAACAATTTTCAAAGATATGAGAAATATGTAAGTTCTGGTGAAGATGGGGAAATAAAAATGCTTATACACTGTTGGTAGGATTGAAATTAGTTCAACTACTATAAAGATCAGTTTGGAGATTCCTCAAAACACTAGAAATGGAACTACCATATGACCTAGCTATCCCTCTCTTCAGTATAATTCCAAAAGAGTCAAAGTTAGAATACTATACTGACACATGCAAATCCATCACAATAGCCAAATTATGGAACTAACCTAGGTGTCTGTCAAAAGATGTATAGACAACAAGAATGTGGTTTATACACACAATGGAATTTTACTCAGCCATAAAAAAGAACAAAATTATATCATTTTATAAATGACAAAGTATCTTTCAAGCTTCATCCAAATTTTTATCCTCTTACTAGATAGATGAATATTCTTCTATTCCTTTTCTAATTCCTGTATCTATACCATGTACCAACGAAGTATGAAATATTAATAGAACACTGAGATGTTTTTAAAACAGAAGATGGAATAAGGGAGAATCACATACATACTAGATTTAAATTAGAAGTAATATTCTAGTTCTTGGGTTGGAGGGTTGAGTACATAGGTATTCACTATAACATTATTATATGACTACTTATTCTGCCATCTTGCTAGAATAATTTATAAATTCTATTATATTTTTTGTAGATTCATTAGATTTTTAAACATTGGTAATTATTTCTAAAAATGTTAGGTTTTACTTCTTGCTTTCTTATCTGGATACATGAGATTACTTTTCTTTACCTGTTTACACCAGATAAAACTTTACATCAATAATAATGCTGGCTAGAAGTTATGGGAGGAGACATTTTTATCTTGTTCCTGATCTTAGGGGAAAACATTCATTCTTTACATTAAAAGTATAATGTTAGCTGGGCAGGGTGGCACAAACCTGTAATCCCAGTACTTGGAAGGCTGTGAGACAGGAGAATCATAGGTTGAAGGCCAGTCTTAGCAATTTAAAATAAAAAGTAAAATATGAATGTAAAAATGCCCCTGGGTTCAATTCTCAGTACCACAATAAATAAATAATAAATAAATAAATAAATAAATAAATAAGTTATCTGTGAGATTTTCACAAATGCTCTTTATGAGGTAGACACATTCCCTTCTATTTCCAGTTTGCTGAAAGTTCTTAAATCAGAAATGGATCATGGATTTTTTTCAAATGTGACTTCTGAGATTATGAAGGTTTTTACACATTTTCATTTATTTTGCTTTAGTTCATTAATATGGTAAATTACACAAATTGGCTTTCAAATGTTAGACTAATCTTGAGTCCATGGAATAAATACCACTTAGTCATGATGTGTTATCCTTTAATATACTGGATTAAATTTGGATTAAAATTTTAGTCTACTTTACTAAGGTGTGACTGACATACGTAAACCCTGTCTTAGAGATCAGTATACAGTTATGAAGCCATTATCATAATCAATGCCATAAACATCTCCATTTCTTATAGAAATTCCTCTTAATGTCTTTTAAAATTAGTTTTATTTTTATCTTGTTTAGGAAGATAAGAACACATCACAATAAGACCTGCCCTCTCAGCAAATTTTAACTATACAACACAGTATTGTTAACTATAGGCTTGTGCTAGACACTAGTTCTCTAGGACTTAATCATCATCTATAACAAAAGCTTTATACCATGACACTTTCCCACTCTACCCTCCTCCCAGCCCCTGGAAATCACCATTCTACACTGTTTTTGTGAGTTTAACTATTTCATACTCATCATGTAAGTGGGATCATATAGTATGTCATTTTTTATATTTGGCTTATTTCACTTAATGTGTTGTTCTCAAGGTTCATCTACATGGTCATAATATTGTTTCTTCTTTTTATGGCTCAATAATATATATTATGTGTAAATATTTCACATTTTATTATCTATTCATCTATGCACAAACATTTAGGTCGCTCCCCTGTCTTGGCTATTGTGAATGAGGATCAAATTAACACAGGAGTGCAGATAACTCTCCAAGATACAAGTTATAATGCTAGATTCTATGGTAATTCTTTTTTAAAATTTTTTATTGGTATATATATATATTTTTTATATGATAATTCTGTTTTTATTTTTTTGTGGAACCTCCATGCCATTTTCCACTTTCTTCCATGTTATACCAATTTACATTTTAACTAACTGTACAATGGTTCCCTTTTCTTTACACCTTCACTAACACTGTAACCTTTTGTTTTTCTCATAACAGTCATCCTAACAAGTTTGATATGATAGATCAATGTGGTTTCATTTGCATTTCCCTAATGATTAGTTATGCTGAGCCTCATATATATCTGTTATCGGCCACTTTGTGTGTCTTCTTCAGAGAAATGTGTGTTTAGGTTCTTTGCCCATTTTAAAAGCAGACTATCAACTTCTTTTCAATTGAGTCATTTGGGTTCTTTATATACTTTGAATAATAATCCTTTATAAAATATATTATTTACCTCAGTATGTAGAAGTTTTCATTTTATAGATTGCTGCCTTTGCTGTGAAAAAGCTTTTTAGTTTGCTTTCATCTCTTTTGACTTCTTTTGCCTGTACTTGATATTACACTTATTGAATAAATGAAATCTATTCTCGTATAGTGTGAACCCTCTGATGTCACTACCCAGAAGGCCTTGCATTGGCCATACACACAGATTCCACAGGATGACAGTGGTTCAAGCAGAGCTCTATATCTTTCCCTGATCTCTCTGGTAAGCTGCTGCCTAGTTTGCCTCATTTGGTACTGCACCAAGATTTTAGAATTCACTAGTTATCAATTAATTGGTCTATTATTTCAACAATAACTTAAAGGGAAAAAATTTCTATGAAATCTGATTTTATTTTTTTGCAGTACTGAGGATGGAACCCAGGGATTTTCTACCTCCAAGCTACACCCCCAGCCCTAATTTTTTCATTCTTTATTTTGAAACAGGCTCTCACTGAGTTGCAAATGGCCTCACTAAGGAGCTGAGGCTGTCTGCGAGCCCGGATCCTCTTGTCTCAGCCTCCCAAATACTGAGATTACAATTGTGGGCTACCACACTTGGCTTTGAAATCTGATTTGATCAGATTCAATTCTCTTTGCCAGAGTAGTCTGAGACCAGTTTTTTGTTCCAATGCCAAGAAGATTTTTTTTTTTAGTTGTTTCTTTCCCTAGCTCTCTGTTAAAGAAATAGCTGATCTATGGTTTATTTTGCTGTTCTCATGGACTATCATCCTCCTTTTAATTGCCTTATACCAAAACCTCCATTGTTGATGCCCTTAGGTTTGAACCTCTCTATACTCTGTTCTCTATAAAGCAATTTCACTTAGGAAGACCTATGGAGTTCTGTTACTGCAAGCTACCTGCAACCCCAACCTTCGTCAGAGGGGCACTATGCTGTGCCAGCTTCTACTGCTTGGCCCAGAGAGTGATGCCCCTGGTCTTCACAGCTTTACTCTTCCGGCATAAAGTCTCCATTCCAGGTGTGTGCTGAGTTGATGTTAAACTGGGCTCAGCATTATTGGTTACTGATTGAATTCTCTTATTCATTGTTGTTCTGTTCAGATTATTTATTTCTTCATGATTCATTCTTAGTAGGCTACATGTTTTAGGGGTTTATCTAATTTTAGGTTATCCAGTTTTGTAGCATATAATTGTTCATAATAATCTCTTAAGGTTCTTTGTAATGCTGTAGTATCTGTTATAATGCCTCCTCTTTAGTTTATACTTTAATTTGAAATTCAGCCTTTTTCCCTCCTCAGTCTAGTTAAGGATTTGTTAATTTAGCCTGCCTTCCCTTATTTCTTCCTTTCTTTTTCTTTTTCTTTCTTTCTTTTTTTTGTTTTGTCTTTGTCTGTTTTGACTTTTGAGACAGTGTCTTGCCATGCTGCTCAAGGTAGCCTCAAATTCATGATCCTCCTGTTTCAGCCTCCTGAGTATATGGGGTTACAGGTATGCATCACTGCATCTGACTTTTTGTTTACCTTTTGAAAAACCAACCCTCAGTTTAACTGATATTCTCCATGGTTTTCTAGTCTTTATTTTCTTCATTTTTACTATAATATTTTTTATTCCTTCTGATAAGTTTGAACTTAATCTAGTCTTCCTTTTCCTACTTTCTTGAGTTATAAAATTAGGATATAAATTTGATATTTTTCTTTTTTCTTAATATAAGTATCTATCACTATTAATTTCCCTTTTAAAATTGTTTTTCATGCATCCCATAAAATTCAGATTCTATGTTTCCAATGTCATTTAGCTCAAGAAATTTATTTACATGTTGGTTTATCCTTTGTCTCACTTGTTAAAGTTTAATTTCCATACATTTATGATCTTAGGCCATTTCTGTTGCTAAAATGGTATGCCTGAGGCTGCATAATTTATAAGGAAAATAGGTTTCTTCTGGCTTACAGTTCTGGAGGTCTAAGAGCATGGCACTGACGTCTGCTTGTCTCCTAGTAACAGTCACATGTTGCTACATGAGGGCAGAAAACTAGCTGCCACTAAAAGAAAGAAAGAAAATGGAGAGTGGGCCAAACTCTCATGAGAGATAAAGATTTCTGTGAGAAAAACATTAATTTAAAAGATTCCTTTAGGAGCAGCCGGAACGGCCAGAGCCGCAGCGCGGATTGGGGGGAGCCGCGGAGCGGAGGGGCCTGAGCAGCTGGAGCAGCCAGAGCCACAGCGCGGAACGGCCGGAGCGGCCAGAGTGGCCAGACCCGCGGTACAGAGCAGCTGGAGTCGCGGTTCCGAGCAGCTGAGCAGAGCGGCCAGAGCAGCCGAGCGGAGCGGCCAGATCAGCCGGAGCAGTCAGAGCTGCAGCACGGATTGGCTGGAGCGGCGGCGCGGAGTGGCCGGAGCCGCGGAGTGGAGCGGCCGGAGCAGCCGGAGCAGAGTGGCCAGAACAGCTGAGCGGAGCGGCCAGAACAGCCGGAACAGCCAGAGCCACGTCGCGGAACAGCCGGAGTGGCCGGAGTGGCCAGACCCACGGTGCAGAGCAGCCAGAGCCACGGTGCAGAGCGGCCAGAGCAGCTGGAGTGGCCAGAACCGTGGTGCGGAGCAGCCAGAGCCGCGGCGCAGAGCGGCCGGAGCGGCGCGGCCTACATCTCCCCTAGCAACACCAGGCTCCAGAGAGGAGGGAGACTCAAAACAGAGCTCAAATCCAGAAAGGAGGTACTCTGGCCTCGCGGCCTAGGATGCAGAAGCAGCGTCTTACTGCTGGCGGCAGCGGCGAGTTCACCGGACGGCCCTAGACCAACCCACTCAACCAGCCACCAGGCGCCTGAGAGGAAGGGTGGACAGCGAGCCGAGGTGAGCAGGTGCTGAACAGCCGGGCGGCAGTCAGCAGTTTTGTTGGTGCAGGGAACATCTAAAGCTCCCAAGGGCTGGGTGCAGCACAACTGGCAAGGACTCAGAGCGGAGTTCAAAACCAGAGAAGAAATACGCCGCATCACGGCCGAGGGCGTGGCAGTGGTGCCATATTGCCAGTGGCGGCAGCAGCGAATCCACCGAGTTCACTACAGCTCCATCAGCGCACTCAACAACCGTGAGTCAAATTGCGGCCCCTAGGGGAGAAATCCCAGTACTGCACTCCCAGGGACTTGTGCAGATAGTCTCCCTGGGTCGGAGATTTTAGCAGTGCAGCCCAGTGGGGGAGTGGCAGTGGCAGAGATATCATACCATAGTCACAACTCCCCACTGGAGAACGCCCAACTTGGCACCCCCCACGGCCTAAGCAGCCTTGATTGACTCCCTGGGTCTGAGACTTTGTGATACAACACAGTAAAGGAGTAGTGGTGACTGAGATACCATAGACTAGAGATCCAGAGCATCTTAAGTGAACTCGTAGTGACTCAGGGAAGAACCCAGAGAAGGCACAAACTTCCAAAATCATGGGAAAGAGAAATAACAATGGAGCAGTGAATGCCAACAACACCACAACATCAGAATCTGATAACACAGAAACCCAAAGATCTCTAGAAGATCAAATTAGGAAAATAACTTTAGAAATAATAGAGGACTTTCGAAAAGAATTTAGAGAGAGTCAAAAAGAGATAAAGGATGCAATTAATGAAGTAAAGGCCTCAATTCAAAGTATAAACAACAGATTAGACCACGTGGAGAATAGAATCTCGCTTCTTGAAGATGATCATTCTAAAAATGAACGCATAGTTTCTAATTTAGAAAAAAAAACCCGACAGCAGGAATCTGACATTGAAGAAATATGGGCCCATTTCAAGAGAGCTAACCTAAGAATAATTGGAATAGAGGAGGGAAAAGAAGGTGAAACCAAAGGGATCAACAATCTCTTCAAGGAAGTAATAGCAGAAAATTTTCCAAACATAGAGCAAGAGGTCGATACACAGGTCCAGGAAACTTATAGAACTCCCTTTAGACAGGATCGGAGAAGAGGATCCCCACGCCACATAATTGTCAAAATGACTAATGTGGAAGCCAAGGAGAGAATCTTAAAGGCAACAAAAACAAAACGCCATGTGACATACAGAGGCAAACCAATTAGAATCACTCCAGACTTCCCAAACCAAGTTATGAAAGCCAGAAGGGCTTGGAGTAACATATTCCAAACTCTGAAAGAAAACAACTTCCAGCCAAAAATTTCCTACCCAGCAAAACTATCCATCAAATTAGATGGGGAAATAAGAAGCTTCCATGACAAACAGCAACTGAAGGAATTTATGTCTTCAAAACCAGCGCTAGAGAAAATACTCAAGGAGATTAACTGCAAAGAGGAAATGGGTAATTCACGCCAGAACCAAAGAAACAAGAATTCCCATCCAGCAGACAACTAAGCAAAGAAGAATAAACAGTATCTCAAACAGAAATAAGATCTCAACATGTTGGGAATTAAAAATTATCTCTCTATAATCACACTGAATGTAAACGGCCTCAACTCCCCAATAAAAAGACATAAAGTGGCAAAATGGATTAAAAGCCAGAATCCATCCATCTGCTGCTTACAAAAAACACACCTCACAAGTAAAGATAGGAACAAACTCAAGGTAAAGGGCTGGAGCAAGGTAATCCATGCTAATGGTACTCGAAGACAAGCAGGAGTAGCAACTATGATATCAGACAAGTTAGACTTCAAACCCAAACTTATTAGAAGAGACAAAGAAGGTCACATTTTACTGGTAAAAGGAATAGTCCAGCAAGAGGAAATAACAATAATCAACATCTATGCCCCAAACATAGGGGCAGCTACTTTCATAAATCAAACTCTTTGTGACATGAAGCCACACATAAATCCCAACACAATAATATTGGGAGACTTCAACACACCTCTCACAATACTAGACCGATCTTCCAGACAAAGGGTCAGTAAAGATGTCTCAGAACTAAAGAACACCATTAACCAAATGGACCTTTTGGACACATATAGAATATTTCACCCAACTACAGCAGAGTTTACATTTTTCTCAGCTGCTCATGGAACCTTCTCCAAAATAGATCACATCCTGGGACACAAAATGAGCACTAGCAAATTTACAAAATGTTACATACTTCCCTGTGTCGTTTCAGACCATAATGGAATGAAACTAGAAATCAACTATAAGAAGACCCAGAGAAACAACATAAACATGTGGAGACTGAACACCACACTTCTGAATGAAGAATGGGTCATAGAAGATGTAAGAGGTGAAATCAAGAAATTTCTAGAAACAAATGAAAATAAAGAAACAACATATCAAAACCTCTGGGACACTTTGAAGGCAGTATTAAGAGGAAAATTTATAGCACTGAGTGCTCACATAAGAAAAACAGAAAATCTTCAAATAAATAGCCTTATGACACACCTCAAAGCCCTTGAAAAGCAGGAACAATTGAACCCCAAAGCCAGCAGAAGACGGGAAATTATTAAAATTAGAGCAGAAATTAACGAAATAGAGAATAAAAAAACAATACAGAAAATCAACAAAACCAAAAGCTGGTTTCTTGAAAAAATTAACAAGATTGATAAACCACTAGCCAACCTAACTTAAAAAAAAGAGAGAATCAACCTAAATTATGAAGATAAGGGATGAAAAAGGAGACATTACTACTGACAGCGTAGAAATCCAGAGGATTATCAGAAACTACTTTGAAAAACTATACTCCAACAAAATGGAAAATCTGGAGGAAATCGACAACTTCCTAGATAAATACAACCTTCCTAAACTGAGTCAAGAAGATATAGAACACTTAAACCAACCAATAACAATCAAAGAGATTGAAATAGCAATAAAGAGCTTACCATCAAAGAAAAGCCCAGGACCAGATGGTTTCCCAAGTGAATTCTATAAAACCTTTATAGGAGAACTAATCCCAATACTACTCAAACTATTTCAGGAAATAGAAAAAACCGGGACTCTCCCAAATACATTCTATGAAGCCAACATCACACTAATACCCAAACCGAATAAAGACAGTTCAAGGAAGGAAAACTACAGGCCTATATCTCTGATGAACTTGGATGCAAAACTATTAAACAAAATACTAGCAACACGCATTCAAAACCACATCAAGAAAATCATTCACCATGACCAGGTAGGGTTCATCCCAGGGATGCAAGGCTGGTTCAATATACGAAAAACAATGCATGTAATTCATCATATAAACAGAATCAAAGACAAAAACCACATGATCATCTCAATAGATGCTGAAAAAGCATTTGATAAAATTCAACATCCACTTATGATAAAAACACTGCAGAGAATTGGAATAGAAGGAACATATCTCAACATTATTAAGGCAATCTACAATAAGCCCACTGCCAACATCATATTAAATGGGGAAAAACTTCAAGAATTTCCCCTAAAAACTGGAACGAGACAAGGATGTCCACTATCACCACTTCTCTTCAATATAGTACTAGAGACTCTAGCCAGAGCAATAAGGCAAGAAAAGGAAATCAAAGGAGTACAAATAGGAAAAGAAGAACTTAAGCTTTCACTATTTGCAGATGACACGATACTATATTTAGAAAACCCAACAAACTCAACCAAAAGGCTTATAGAACTGATCAACAAATTCAGCAAGGTATCTGGATACAAAATCAATCTTAAAAAATCAGAAGCTTTCCTGTACACCAACAATAAATCCACTGAAAAAGAAATTCAGAAAACACTTCCCACAAAAAAATAAAATACCTAGGAATAAACTTGACCAAGGAGGTAAAAGATCTCTACAAAGAAAATTATAAAACACTGAAAAAAGAAATCGAAGAAGATCTTAGAAGATGGAAAGACCTTCCATGTTCATGGATTGGCAGAATTAATATCATTAAAATGGCCATCCTCCCAAAAGTGATATACAGATTTAATGCAATGCCCATTAAACTACCAAGATCATTCCTCACAGACATAGAAAAATCAGTCCTTAAATTTATCTGGAATAACAAAAAGCCCAGAATAGCCAAGGTAGTTCTCAGCAACAAAAACCACGCAGGAGGAATCACAATACCTGACTTTAAACTATACTACAAAGCCATTGTAATAAAAACAGCATGGTACTGGCAAAAGAACAGATATATAGACCAATGGAGCAGAATAGAAGACCCAGAAACAAGTCCGCACACTTTCAGCCAATTGATTTTTGACAAAGGGGCTAAAAACATACACTGGAAAAAAGATAGCCTCTTCAACAAATGGTGTTGGCAAAACTGGTTAACCATATGCAGAAAATTGGATGTCAATCCCACTTTTTCACCCTGTACAAAAGTCAACTCACGATGGATCAAAGACTTGGAAATTAAACCAGAGACCTTGAAGCTCCTTGAAGAGGGCATAGGTCCAACACTACAACACATAGGCACAGACAAACATTTCCTCAACAAGACCCCAAAGGCACAACAAATTAAAAGGAGAATCAATACATGGGATTGCATGAAACTGAAGAGCTTCTGTTCAGCAAAGGAAACTATCAAGAACCTCAATCGAGAGCCAACAGAATGGGAGAAGATTTTTGCCACCTACACCACTGATAGAGGACTAATATCTAGAATATACAGAGAACTCAAGAAACTCAACACTAAGAAAACAAAGCATCCAATAACAAAATGGGCAAATGAACTAAATAGACACTTCACAAAAGAAGAAATTCAAATGGCCAATAAATGCATGAAAAAATGCTCAACATCACTGGCAATCAGAGTGATGCAAATCAAAACTACCCTGAGATTTCACCTAACTCCAACTAGAATGGCCATCATTCAAAACACAAACAACAACAGATGCTGGTGAGGATGTGGAGAAGTGGGAACTCTAAGACATTGTTGGTGGGATTGCAAATTAGTGCAACCACTTTGGAAAACAGTATGGAGAATCCTCAGAAGAATGGGAACAAATCTTCCATTTGATCCAGCAATACCACTGTTGGGTATCTACCCAAAAGAAAAGAAACCAAACTACCAAACTAATGCATGTGTATCTATGTTCATAGCTGCACAATTCACCATAGCCAAACTATGGAACCAGCCAAGATGTCCATCAACAGATGAATGGATTACAAAACTGTGGGATATGTACACAATGGAATTTTACTCAGCCATCAAAAAAAACTCAATTACATCATTTTCAGGGAAATGGATGGAACTGGAGGACATTATGCTAAGTGAGATTAGTCAGGCACAAAAAATAAGAAATCAGATGCTTTCCCTAATATGTGAGAGTTAGGGAGAAATGGATCATAGGAGGAACTCTTGGAAGAGGATCAGTAACTTTTAACTCTGTTTACATTGTCTTTGGATATACAATATATTTTTTATTTTTTAGGAAGTTTATTTACTCTTTTGTTGCCTGTGCCATTGAAATCATATCCAAGAAATCACTTCCAATTTCAATGTTGTGAGGTTTTATGACCCAGATTTTCTTCTAAAAGCTTATAGTATTAAGATTTATATTTAGGTCTTTTATCTATTTTGAGTTAATATTTGTATATGTGTTAGGTAAGGGTCCAATTTTATTCTTTTTCATGTAATTATTATTTTTCAACAATATTTAGTTAAAAGACTAGTATTTCCTCCACCAAAAGTTCATGGAAACCTTGTCAAAAATAACTTGACAATGTATGGAAGAGTTTATCTCTAGGCTTTTATTTAGCTCCAATGGTTTATATATCTGCCTTTAGAACAGTACTACACTGTTTCAATTATTATAGCTTTATATGGTTTGAAATCAGAAAATATACATCTTCTAGCTTTGTTCTTCTTTGAGACTGTTTTGGGTATCTAGAGTCCATATTCCATATCAGGATAGATTTTTTCTGAAAAATAAATAAATAAATGTATGATAGTTTCACCTAAAAAAAAAAAAGAAAAAAATATTCTCTGGTAAGAAAGAAAGCAAAAAGAAATATTGAAATGTTATCTTTAAGTCATCAAAAGTTTGGTACCAGACAAATGAAACTGTTATGTGAGATTATCAATGTTAATATTGTATAAATTGCTATAATACTAGATGTCAACCAGTAAGCCAAGCGTGGGAAGGAGGGATGGGGAGGGAATGGGGTGGGGATCATGGTAGGGGCTAATTGGGCGAGATGTGCATGTATGTCTACAAAAGTATTTTCTTTATACCACTATGATGTATGAATACATTGCACCAATAAAATAAAAAAAAAAGAATTTTTCAGAAAAAATGGTTTGGGAGGAAGATTTAAAATGCTAATAATTATGGAAATGAGGTAAACATAAACTGGATTTTATCATAATGTTCTCATAAATTTTACAAAATATATCAAATGACCTTTTAAAAATAAAATTTAATGTATATTTATATGTATATATAAATTTATAAATATCTACTATTGTGGAGTAAAAAAAAATAAAAAAAAATAAAAGATTCCTTTATGCCCTCAAATATCTCTTAAAGGTTTCACTAACTCTCAACACTGGTATATTGTAAACCAAACTTCACAATAAATTTTAATGGGGACAAAGCATATTGAAACCATACCTTTAATGAATTGTTCATTTTATCTTCTGTTATTGAAATCTAGTTTCAGAGAACTGTGGTTACATTTTTTGTTTCTTATTATGATATACCCTGAGGAATGTTCCATGTGAAACTGAAAAGAACGTGTGTTCTGTTGCTGTTAGGTGGAATATTCTACTTGGTGGGTATTGTTGTTCATATTCACTGCTGTTTTTAATTGATTTGTCATCAGGCTGACCTACCCATTGTGATATTAGAGCACTGAAATACTACAGTACAATGTATTATTGTCTATTACCAGTTTTATTAATGTTTATATATTTAGGTGTTCTGATATTGGGTATCTATATGTTACATATTTTTATCCTCTTAATAAATTGACTCTCTTTTCATGATATTAAAATTTTCTTTGACTCCTATAACAGTTTTTGACTCAAATTCTACTTTGTCTAAGGATAGCCACTTCTGCTTTCTTTTGGTTACCAGTTTCATGGAATATCTTCTCCTATCCTTTCATTTTAAATCTGTCTTTAAAACTAAAATGTGTCATTTGTATACAGGCTGTAGATAACCTTATTTTTTTTCTCAATTCATCCTCCTGATTTTTTGTTATGTTCTGTTTTGTATTTGTTTTATTTTGGTTTGATTTGATTTGAACTGGGGATTTTACTAGATGCATTCTACCTCTATGCTACATCCCTAGCGTATTTTTTATTTTAAAACAGTCTTGATAAATTGCTGGACCTGGCCTCAAAGCTACAATCCTCCTTTCTCAGCCTCCAAATACTGGTATTATAGGTATGTGTCTCCATGTTCAGCTTCTCTCTGTCTTTTGATTAGAGAATTTGGCCCATTTACATTTGAAGTAATGATTGATAGGTAAGAATTTACTATTGCTAGTTTAAAAATATTTTCACAGTTCTGTAATTCCTTTGTTCCTTTCTTCTTCTCTTATTGTCTTCCTGTGTGATTTGATTATTTTTATAGTACTGGCAACTTTTCTGTTTGCTAAGTTTGTTGTTTGTCCTTCTTTGCCTTTGGCAAGTGCCTATGTAGCAATGACCTGCAGGGTGTCCCATATTAGAGACAGAGTCTCCTACAACAAGCTTGAGATGGCCTCAGCCCAAGCTCTGCAAGTGATCTTGGCCTTGCACTCAGAAATGTCACACTTCGCAGATACTTTTCTAGATTCATTTTGTTATAGCTTAGCTTCGGATTCTCATAATTGTATAGACTCTCATAATTGTACAAACTGTATTGCAGAAATCCCAAACTATATGGGGAGGAGGTACTACTGTTCCAAGTGCAGCCAAGAGAGCACAGAATGTAGGTGGCACCTTTACTGACATCCAGCTTTATATAACCTGAGCAGATGTGGCCTGGCCTGAGCGGTGCTCACAAATTATACAGGCATAAAAATGCCAGCATCTTTTCCCAAACATTCATTGAGGCCCCACCACTTTCCCACTGTGGGCTGACCTCAAGCTTCAGGACTCTGAACTTCATTTGTTCCCCATTTGTTTTTGTTTTTGTTTTTTTTTTTGTTTTGTTTTTGTTTTTAGAAATTCGTCCTTATTCTGGTCTACAGATACCTCTCTTGTTTTCTATAACAACTATGTTTATTAATTTAAAAATATTTTACTCCAATATCTGAGTTTGAAACAGATGGGATGGGATATGTTTCACTCAACATTTTTACTGCCATGATCCAAAACAACTGGTCACACAACTTAGAGGAATAAATATTTATTTGCTCACAGTTTTGGAGAGTTTGAGGTTCAGTCCATGTCAGGCCAGGTCTGCAGAGCTCAAGGAGAAAACATGGCTATGTTCTCATATCATGGAGGCCAGAAGCAGTGAGAGAGGAGGGGCAAGAGAGGTCTTAAATAATACCAAGAGAACACACCTCATCCCTCCTTAGCACCAAAGCCTTGTTTCCATGAGGGCTAGGGAGACATTCTAAACCCAAACCATTAAAGGATATGTTTTAGCATGTACCTAATTCACCACAATTGACCAGTAAACCATTTAGTATATAGTATATACAACATAGATGACATATAATACTATTATAATATGTTATATATATTATTTACCCAAAATTAGAGTAAAAACATATTCAATAGGGTTATAGATTTTAAAGTCTATGAAAGTTTCTCTTAAAGACATCAAGTTGAAGAATAGCATACTGCCTCTCAATTAATCCAACAAGACCAGTCTTCTCTGCAGCACTTGACCAGATCATAATTTTACTGGTTTATACTTTATGTTGTGGCTAGCTTGAGTTTAGGGACCAGGCTAAGTAAAAATTAAATGCTTCATCTTTAACCTTGCATACAATGGAACTGGCACTTTAATTCTAAGAAACATGTAGGAACTGAGACTGTCTGAAGGATAAGTATATTCATATTAACCTTCTTAATGTTAAGTCTCAAGCATATCCTAGTTAAGTGGAATATCAAGTATCATTGCCTGCATTATTTAAAATATTTCTTGCTCTTTTTTCAATTTTAATGCTGCTTTAGAAATGCATCTAGGTTAAGTGTAATTACTATGCAATTCTCCTTATCAAATGTTTTGGACATACTAAAGATCTCTGCTGTATTTTAAAGAAACTATGAGAATTTACTATTCAAAGAAACAAGGTTTCAACCAAGGAAAAATAGTTTAGACTGTGGTAACTGAGCAGTGTGCGAACCTGAGACCTTCTGAATATCATACACCTACTCAAGGTTGTGCTTTCTTACCTAGCACTGCCTAAACCATTAATAATTAATCAAATTAAAATCAAGGAACACAAAAATCAACAATAATAATAATAACAAACCCATGGAAATTTTTTTTCTTTTAACAATTTTTTACTGAACATAAATAGTATACATTTAAACTATATTTGGTGCCCTCTCCCCCCCCCGCCCCCGTTTTCCCCTCCTCCCTCCCACCAATGGTTGTCCAGGTTAACCATGTCTTATTCATAATTTTACACATGTTCAGATGTAGACCCTCATTAATCAAGATAGCCTTCCTCTTCTCCTATCTTTCCATTCAAACTTTGCTCGTATTTCCCCTCCATTATCTGGAGTCCCACTGGTATCCTTTGTGTTTCCTAGTTTGGGCATATTAGAGGAAACACATGTACCTTCTCCTTCTGTGCTTGGCTGATCTCACTTAAAATAATGTTCTCCAGGGCTTTCCATCTTCCTGCAAATGATATAATTTTGTTCTTCTTTATGGCTGAATAGAATTCCATTGTGTGTATTTCCCACAGTTTTGCTATCCATTCATCTGTTGATGGTGATCTGGGTTGGTTTCATATTTTGGCTATTACAAATTGTGCTGCTATGAACATAGGTATGCATATGTTGCTGTATTTCTCTGAATTCAACCCCTTTGGAAAGATACCCAGGAGTGGTATAGCTGGATCATATGGTGGATCTATTCCCACCTTTCTTAGGAATCTCCACACAGATCTCCATAGTGGTTGAACTAGTTTGCATTCCCACCAACAGTGTAAAAGAGTTCCTCTTTCCCCACATCCTTGCCAGCATTTGTTGTTTGATTTCTTTATGCTTGCCACTCTGACTGGGGTTAGATGGAATCTCAGTGTAGTTTTGATTTGCATCTCCCTGATGGCCAGTGATGAAGAACATCTTTTCATGTATCTATTGGCCCCTTGTATCTCTTCTTTTGTCAAGTGTCTATTTAGTTCATTTGCCCATTTCTTGATTGGGTTGTTTGTTTTGCTAGTGTAGAGTCTTTTGAGCTCTTTGTATATTCTGGATATTAGTCCCCTACCAGAATGGTGGCTGGTAAAGATCCTTTCCCATTCTGTAGGCTTCCTCTTTAGGTTATTGATAGTTTCCTTTGATGAGAAGAAACTTTTTAGTTTGATGTTATCCCACTTGTTTATTTTTGCTTTAATTTCCTGAGCTTTGGAGGTTTTGTTGAGAAAGTTACTGCCTGTGCCAATATGTTGTAGTGTTGAACCTATGCTCTCCTCTACTAACTTCACAGTCTCTGGTCTAATTTCTAAGTCTTTGATCTATCTTGAGTTGATTCCTGTGTTTGGTGAGATATAGGGGTTTAGATTCATCTTTTTACAAATGGTGAGCCAGTTCTCCCAGCACCACTTGTTGAAAAGGCTGTCCTTTCTCCAGCGTATGTGTTTGGCCCCTTTGTCAAAGATTAATTGACTAAAGATGTGTGGGTTTGTTTCTGTATCTTCTATTCTAATCCACTGGTCAGTATATCTGTTATTGTGCCAGTACCATGCTGTTTTTACTACTATTGCTCTATAGTATAGTTTGAAGTTTGGAATTGTAATGCCATGGCAAATTTTAAATAGCAAGCAAACTGGACCAAATGTCAAAACTTCTTATTTCTAGTTGTAGGTACATGACAACTAGTTGTATAACCTGAGATAACTCATGTAACTCCCTGGAAATCATATGTAACATTAGAGTTATGAACATCTACCCGTAAGTATATTTCAAATATAAATATTTCATAAAGTATTTACTATTCCCAACATATAATATACATCAGTCTAGTCATCCATTTAGTTAACTACTTATTGATGATTTATTATGCAAATATCTGTCTGATACTAGACATCCATAAATTTTAAGAATACATGATTTATTTTTAGGAGCTCACTGACACAAAAGACAGTCATATGGTTAGCAGAGTATGGAATTATGGTATGGAAATGCCCAGGATGTGGAAGGAATTCACTCAGGGCAGGGTTCTGAGAGAGGGACATACAGCCTTGCCTTGGCAGTGAGGTGTGCTTTATAGGTCTTTTTGGTTCTTAAGAGATGCCTTTAAGTACATCAGGTACACCTCCCTAACAGAGAGACCAGACTATCCAAAAACAAACAAACAAAACTGGCATGAATCTCCAGTAAACTTGGAAGTATAAGGAAACTGAAGAGTTTAAGATATCTAGAATATGGATGCATGTTGAGGGCAGTGACTAGAGAAGAAATTGGAATCTGAACACAACCACCAAATTCCTCTCCACACATACACCTAGGAAAGGAGTAAGGCCGGTTTACTTGTAAATGATCTCATTACAGTTCAGGTGCATTCTATATATGTTAAGGACTTTTTATTGAAAATGGCAGAAATAGTAAGTTTTATATTATGCCGAATTTATGTAAATACCATCACTTGGCTTATTTATTTATTTATTTACTTACTTACTTACTTTTGGTGGAACTGGGGATGGAACCCTTCTACCTCCGGGCTATACTCCCAGACCTATTTTATATTTAATTTGGAAACAGGGTCTCTTAAGCCAGTGAGGCTGGCTTCAAACCTGTGCGGTCCTCCTGTCTCCACCTCCCCAAAACGGGGATTACAAGTGTGCGCCACCTTGCCTGGCCCATCACTGGGTTTATAGAACAGGAGGGATGGCCATGATGGGACTCCATATAGTTGGTTTAATTCAGCCTAATATTTATTACTAGAGGAGAGATAGTCTTAGTAGATCTTATTGTTCATTACTCAAATTGGAATGTATTCCAGGCTCCCCTGAAGTCCATGTGGGGTTAGAGACAGAAAAAAAGTCATTAATAAGAAGTATGAGAGTATTTCCTTTAAAATCCTGTATGTTGGTATTCTCCTCAGAAAGAATACCATGAGGGAGAGACATTCCTTCATGTTTTGCAGCAGAACCCCATGCAGTTCTGCCATGAGGGCTCCGGCTCATCAGAATGGAATATACACTTGAGACTGTCTGGCTGTAATGGTGTCTGTTCTTAGCAAAAAATAGAACTTTATCTCAAAATACATATAATTTTGAAGGGACTGAAGCAAGAAATGTGGTAACTGATGAAATTTGTTAGGGAAACATTTAATAACATTTCATAATACTTTTGGATACATTTCTTTGATTCTGCACCAAAACTTGGCAAATGATAGTTTTCTAAATGTTAATTGCAATGTTGAATTTGAAACCATTTCAATGAGCTTCTTATATTTTATAATATTAAAATCTATTGATCGGTCTTGAATTTTTAATGAATCTAAAGACAGCATGTATTGCTTATTTGGAAATATAATTTCTTTGACTAAGATCTTTCATAAGTGGTCTTAGATCATTATAGAATTTTAAAATTGCATTTATTAATATCATCACTGAACTACTGAACTCTTGAGAAAAAAGTTAAATGCTGGAAAGCTGTCTAGTTCACAGTGAGGGGTATTACTTCTGGAAAATTCTATGTTTGTCAAGATCCAATTATAGCCTGGCTCAGAGGGCTTGTGCAAATCCAACATAAGTCGCCTGAGTGTCTCTGGTACCCACTACCAGTCTGTCTTGATATTGTTCTTCCCACTGACAAGTGCAGATCGCTGGGCATGCTGGCCCATTTGCTGCAAAGCCCGTGGAAGATGCTTTCTCTTCCACCAAGCACAGTTCCCTCCTGCCCATCTTTCTGGTCTGAAAATTATAACACACGCCCCAGTAGATTTAAAAGTGTGGTGATGAACGCAATGAATGATCTCACTTTTCAGTTGAGATCTCACCCTGTACACAGAGGGAGTGGCATTTTCTCCTACAGGCCCAAGTATAAATATTTAAAAATCACATGGCAACAGCTGAAAAAAATATTATCAGGAAGACTGTTCCATTGTACCTATCAACAAACTGAATGGTATTCTTTCCAATTGTGGTCTTCTACAAAGCATAAAAATAATATTAAACAATATTGGGTCATACCTGGCATAATAGATTATCATAGTTGAGGTCAGTGTGTAAGACAAAGTCAAGAAAGAATGAGCATTTTTAAATATTAAAAAAAACTCTAGGGATTTAATGAGTAGCTCTGTTACCTTGCCTACAAGCTTTGTTTTGGGAGAATTAATAGTTGCCTATAACATAATTTGTGATGGAAAGACTAAATAGAAAATAAGGTCAAAATGTTCATATGCATTTAGAAACCAAAACATGCAAAGAAAGGAATTCTGAACAAGGCCTGAGATGAAATCATGTACATCAAAGAAATTTTTTAAGATAAAATGTAGAATACCCCTGGGTTCCATCCCTAGTACTGGAAAAAAATGCTTATAAAAAAAACGAACAAAATATCAAAATAAGTCAAATGCTTCTTGAAAAAATGAACAAAAGAAGATTTTAGAGAACTTTAAGACTTTCCTTCAAATACCTTAAGAATCTTCATGGTTGGCATCTTATCCTATCAAAATAATTTCTTCCCTACAGCTGAACAAGTACAATGAGACATTGTACTCACATTTGGAGAGCAAATACAACTTACAGAGCTCCTGTCCTCAGGGAACTTGCAACATATTATGTGAAAGGTAATTGATAACACAAAAACACACTTAATAAAAGTTTACCAGATGTTCACAGGTCATAGTTATAACACTTATCATAGAGAGCAAAACACTTTCAAATATTTTTTTATTCAAAGGATGTAAATTTAGGGTGATATCTTAGTAACCCAAGATAATTGAATGTTAGTTTTAGTACACATAGAGGAATTACCACTCATTCTGATATGGTGTACCACATTATTTTTTAAAATATCTCAACCTACTCTCCTCGGAAGGATGTAAATTTTGTGCATATGTGTATATGTTTATGTTTCATAGAAACAAGGAATTTTCCTGATTATCTTTAACATGAATATAAGCACAAATTATGACACATAATAGAAACTCAACAGAAACATTACTGCAATGCACTTGCCTTTTTTAAAACCATGTAATATCTGATCCTTGATATTGATTATTATCTTGATTATATGAGGAACCTACTAGTAAGCTAATAAGAGTGACTTGTCTGTAATCTGCTTGCTCAGAGAAGAACTATGACTTATTTGAATTTGCTCCAACCAGAGTTATAAGCCCACACATGTGTCTAGTATTCATTCATTCTCAGGTTTTGTAACAAAGTCATCTTTAAATAAGCAGTTATTAACTAACCAAACCAGAAATAAATTTAGAGGAAATTCACTTAGATGAAAGATGAAGGGGCATAGCCAGAAACTTTTTCTGACTACATAAAGAGGCAAAAAGGAATTTTATAGAAAATTACCCGAGGAGGCCCAATAGATATATGCCAACACAGTGATTCCGTCCAAGTCACTGTTCTCTTTCAGACCCAAAGCCACACCTAAAACAAGTATCCAGGTACAGGTCAGACACTGCACCACACATTTCAGACACCACCTCTGAATAAATTATTATAAAAGTACTGATATATGACATGTGACTCATAATTTTTTAAATTTTTCAGCTTTCCTAGATTTTAAGTACATATGTAGATGCTACTGTAAAGCCATGATTACAAATAACTGACTACTGATATAATGAAATCATTTCACTTTCTGCCAGTCAACACATGTCTGGAAGAAACAGTCTGCAATCACACACTGAATGTGAAACAGGAATTATGACTTCACCCTTGGAAGGGCTCATGTCTCTACCCACACAGCAAGTGCACCAATAGTATTTTATAGTTCGTTCATTGAAGATAGTCATGGTTTCTCAGTTGTTTCTCTTTCCTCCCCACCTCACCTTTGAACTCTTCAGGGATAAGCCCTGAGTCACTGGTGCTGATGCAATACCATATTAAGCCTTTACAAAATGCAACAGCCCCAAACAAGGTATTCAAGAGACTCTAAGGCAGAGAAGATCACCAGGCCCAATGAAGACTCTCATCTTCTAGAAATAAAAGCTTACACCAAGGTAGGCACCTGACTTCTAAAGAAGAACATTTATTGAGTGAGTTGTCAAATGAGAACAAAGCTCTTTACTAAGCTCAAGAAAAACAAGGACTGAGGGAGAGAACAGTTCAAATAAGGTCACGTCCATACCAATCTCACTAACATGCATATGGGGAGGGGAGAAGAGGGGGAGTGTATAAAGAAAAATTCACCAATTTCCGTGTGCTTGTATTTATGTATCACTTTGAATCTCACTATGATGTATAACTATATTGTACCCATAAAAATATAAAAAGAAAACTATAGTAACACATGGTAATTGAACAATAAAATTTTTCAGTCAGCGGGCAATTAAAGAAATCTGGGGGGGGTGAACAAAAAGTTTGAGAATTAGGACAGTGGGTGGTAGTAGCATCATCATGTTAAGCAAAATAAGCTGGAGTCAGAAAGACAACAATTGCTGCATTTTCTCATGCATGGTTCATAAGGGGAAAAACAGAAACATAAATGGAGAATGGAGACTACTAGAAAAGAGTAAGGGAATGCGGGTGGGTAGTTGAGAGTTATAGGGAGTGGCAATAATCAAAGCAAATTATATGCAAGTATTCCACACTGAAATCCATTATTCTTTGTAATTATTATGTCAAAATTAAAATGAATTCTCACTTAAAAAAAAAAGAGAGAGACATAATCCTGGATGCTGGAGGTTACAGTACAATGAGTCACTTCAATGCCACTGTAAGTCTTTACTATTTCCTATATATCACATATATTACTAGCTCCTTAGTATTTCCTTTCTCCATTCTCTTTTGTTATTTTATTATACTTTGAAATTCTCAATAACCCTTGAGAGTTTTTTTATACCAAAGGAAACCATTAAGAGTTTAAAGAGAAAGTCTATGGAATCAGATCTTTACCAGCTAGCCCTCTGACAGCGGACTAATATCTAGAATATACAAAGAACCTAAAAGACTTTACACTAAAATAACAAATAACCCAATCAAGAAATGGGCAACTGAGTTGAATAGACACTTCACAAAAGAAGAGATACAAATGGACAATAGATACATGAAAAAATGTTCAACATCATTAGCAATCAGGGAGATGTAAATCAAAATTACATTAAGATTCCATCTAGCCCAATCAGAGTAGCATTCATCAAGTTAAATAATAATAAATGTTGGTCGAGGATGTGGGGAAATAAGAACTCTTCTACGCTGTTGGTGGGAGGGAAAACTAGTTCAGCCACTATGGAGATCAGTGTGGAGATTCCTTAGAAAAATGGAAATGGATCAACTACCTACATGATCCAGCTACACCTTCCTGGCTATACCTCCCCAAAAGGTTGAAATCAGAGAAATATAGTAATCTATGCATACCCATGCTCATAGCAGCACAATTCATAATAGCCAAATTACTGAACCAACTCAGGTATCTGTCAACAGATGAATGGATTACAAAATTATGGGTAATACACACAATGAAATTCTACTCAGCAATAAAGAAGAACACAATTACATCATTTGCAAAAAAAAAATAGAAGGATGCGAAGAACACTGTTAATTTAGATTATTCCAATCTCTGAAAGTGAAGGGTCATATGTTTCCTCTAATATGCACACACTAGAGAGTAATTGGGACACAAGAGGGATTCCAGGTAATGGAGGAGAAATCTTAGTGGAGTTAATGTGGATCTACCTCTCAGGGAGGTGGTCTATGAGATGAGGAGGAGGAACACTGAGGTTTATTAGTGGAAATACAGCCATCAACTTTGTGTACATATGTGAATATGCCAATGTCAACCTCAGTACTCTGTACTGGGAAGGGGGAGAAGAGAGGCCCACATGTGTGCATGTTGGTCATTGTCAACATCATTTACATTATGATGTGAGACTATAATTCACCAATAAAAGCACATAAAAATAAAATAAATTATTATTACCAAAAAATAAATCAAAGGGGTGAGATGATTATGAGTCCCTCTTCAGAAGTTCTGCAATTAGGATAAATTGAGAGAAAAAATACCAAGATTTTAGGCAAATGAAGAAGAAATAGTCTTGGGATGGTTCTTCGGTGCTCAATTTGTGGAGAACACTTTTGCTTAATTGAGGCTAACAGGACTCAAAAAAATGTAAAAGTGTTTTCATATTCTTAATGTCTATATTATCAAAGTATCAACAACTTAACTAGAAAGTGTCTTGGTGCTTGATGATAGATTGTCATGTATTTTCATTTAGTGCATTATATCATTAGAAGTGGAGAGTCGCAACACAATGGCAGACTGAAGGGAAGGAAACTGCAATCGCTTTGTAGCCATTACGTGCCAGATATTTAACTCTTACAACAGTCTATAACACTGAGATTAACTTCATTTCTAAATAATTGAAAACAAAGCCCAGAGTATTAATGTTTTATTTTTAATGCCAGAGTTGAAATTGAAGTGATGTAAGGGTCAACTGATTTAATATTTGTAAATTGTTGCTTAAATATTCATATGTAATAGCCTAAGAGAGACTGGCACATAACACATTAGCATATAACATTTATTGAGAATTTACAGTATGCTAGGCACTGAGATGCTCCTTGTGTGTACTGGCTGGCTTAACAACACTGAGAAAGGTTATTATTTTTCATCCCATATCAATAAATAGTTGGAGTTTCAGCGGGATAAGACGACTTGACAAAAGTTACCCAATTAGCAAGTGATAAAGTTAGGATTTAAATCCTGGAATGCTTACCTTAGTATGGCCTGTGCAATTTATACTACTCTAAGCCATTAAAAAAGAATTGACAAAGTTGCCAACTTCAGGAAGGAACTCTAAGTGGAGAAGCAGAGTTTAGCTAAAGGGGACAAGTTGGAGAATGAGAAACAGGATATGGGGAGAACAATAGTATTAGTAAAGCTATGAAGTGTGCTGGCATCTGCTCAGGAAGCACCCAGGGCTGTAGATGAGCAAGTTCCACTCCTGGGTTGCATGAGCTTTGGGTGGTGAAGCGGACTATTTCCATGCCCCACCCTTGGAATTTCTTAGTCTCTTGGAATTTTGAAAAGAACTAACCCTGCTCCAAGGAGGGTGAAATCCACAGAAAGAAAATTCTTTTAAGACTCTAGGAGGATGTTTAATGGGCGTGTGTCTATTACTTTATAATGTAATGGGAGAAGTGGTGAATGGAAGTCAGTTGGTCACTTTGTATTTTATGACGAATAAGTATGAATATCCCAAATGACTCCACTGAATTGCCCATTTATCCTGTTTTATATTACCATGCCTGTCATTAAAAGTGTCGCAATAGAGACGCCAGAGTTACAACCATGACGGTTCGTTCACCACGCTGGAGGGGATGGCTTAGTGGATAGGATGCCAGCTTTCACCACCACCGGGACACTCTGCAGCTAGAGGGTGGCATGCAAGTGGCATCGGCTCAGCAGTTCGTCTCCCTAGTGAAGTTGGTTCTGGGGAATCTATTCAGGTGGGTGGTGGGGCCATTTTGACAACATCTATAAAACATTCCTACCAAATCTGAATTACAAAGATTTAAAAAAAATTTTTTTTTACAACTTAGGCTATCTCCCAGTTTCCTTGAAGCATGAAAAAAAAAAGAACCCAAGGATTTCTAACACAATCTTAGACTCGACGTCCCATTCTGGCTGGCTGTCCCCTTTCTCCTTCATCACATACACAGCCACTCTGGCCTTTTTCTCGCCCACTCCTTCCCACTCAACTGTGTACTTCAATTGTCAATAATGGTCTCTACTTTCTTTACCCTTCTCATCTATACTCGAACCAGTCAATCCATCTACCTGATCTTATGAAGCACTCTTTTAGGAACAAAATTTCACTTTCAGAGCTTTATTAACTATATTACAATGACAAACTAAGAATGTTCAATAGTTCCTGAAAATAATGTTATACTATGTAAATCAACCAATAACTAAATGCATAATTCCATTTCTAAACATTGTAATCTTAAAAACATATCACCTAAACCAGCTGCAGTGGCACACATTTATAATCCCAGTATGTAGGAGGTTCAGACAGGAAGATCACAGGTTCAAGACCAGCATCAGCAATAGCAAGACTCTCAGTAACCTAGGAAGACCCCATTTTATAATAAAAAGAATAATAAAGCTAGGGGTGTAGCTTACATCAGAGGTAGAAAGCTTCTGTGTTCAATTCCTAGTATCACAGAAAGAAAAATCAAACATCAGCTAAATTTGTTTCCACTTGAAGAAACCCCTGTTCCGGTTATAACCTCAAAATCAGTGCAGTACACATTAATTGAGCAGTTTCTATACATCAGATATTACTCAAAGAATTTACCTATAAAAACAAAACAACAAGTATCAGGCCTGTGCCTGCTAAAAGTAGACAACTATAAACAGGTTATCACTACTGTTTATTAAAATGACCTAAATCTGATTATTTTATGAACTCCAATAGTGGTTTGAGTAGGGACTTAAAGCCTCTTACTTCGAGTACACATTTTGACAAGTTCTGATTTTCAGGTTTGAGCTTCTTAGTCTGAGTCTCTATCTGGGGGGAAGATGTTTGAAAAGCAAGTGATACAGAGTTAAACATATAAGATTAGTGCTATGAGAAACAGGAGGGGAGGGGTGAGATGAATATTAACATATGCTAATATTATTCATGCCTCAGGATCTTCACACAATGATTTATTCTTCTACTTTTTTCTTCTGCAAGCTCATCTCCAGATTTCATCACCACATTCTTCCTGTCAGCTCTCAAATATAATCAATCCTTCTGACACATCGTGCACTCCTCTTCCACGCTTCCTGACTTCTCCCAAGTGGGACTGCTCCCATATCTGCTGACATTCTAGTTGTGCAGTGGTCCACCCTCCCTGCCCCGGCTACCTCTGCCATTAGATCATCATCTCCCTCTAATATCCACTGCTAATTCTACTGTTCATTCCCCGCACATAAGCATGATGTGATCATTTCAGTAATACTTTATTCCTACTGTCTGGTTAAATGGAATCTCTTTGATACATTAAATCAAGTTTTCTCTGTAACTCCACTGTAATTTACTGATACCTAAACATTTTATCCTTAAATTCCCAAGGCAATTATTAATGGAGTGGAAATGTAATCATCTTTAGTTATCTCTCATAAAGCTTCAATTTTCTTCCCTGAAATTTCCCATTGACCAAGTATTTATTTCTTTTTCTTTTCTTTTCTTTCTTTTCTCCTCCTTCTCCTTCTCCTTCTCCTTCTCCTTCTCCTTCTCCTTCTCCTTCTCCTTCTCCTTCTCCTTCTCCTCCTCCTCCTCCTCCTCCTCCTCCTCCTCCTCCTCCTCCTCCTCCTCCTCCTCCTCCTTCTTCTTCTTCTTCTTCTTCTTCTTCTTCTTTTTTTTGGTGGTACTGGGGCTCCTGGAAGCCCTTCTACCTCCGGGCTACACTCCCAGACCTATTTTATATTTTTATTTGGAAACAGGATTTCTTAAGCCACCACGGCTGGCTTCAAACCTGCTCCATCCTCCTGTCTCCGCCTCCCAAGCACAGGGATTACAAGCATACACCACCACATCTGGCCCAAGTATTTATTTCTTCGGGATAATTTCAAAGCTACAAACATGGCTGTCTTCTAACACTTGGCTCATCTTCACTTCCAGAGAGAGGCATTACAGGTGATCAGGAGGCCTTCTCCCTGGCTTCCCTCAGATTGTCTTCTGGCCACTAATGGGATGGTGTATCACCCGTATCTTCAAAGAACTGCTCCTCTGATTGGGGCCCCCTGGTGGTAAAAGAATATCTCCCGTGGGGCAGATGCAGCAGAGAGCCTCAACACTGTCATGGCCAGAGGCCTCTAGACCTGGCTCTTATCTTGTTAACTTTTTGAGAGCTCAATTATTTTTTTAGCCCTCCCCCTTTTCTTTTTCCTTTACTGCCTTCTTTTTATAAATCTTATACTCAGTGCTTATTTAGGCCTTTATAGAGTCTATGGGAGAAATTCAAGGGTGATGACAGCATTGCACCATTACCTGTGACAACAAGACTCGATTTAGTCACAAGAGCATAGTGCTGGACCTTGCAAGAGGACTGCAGTCACCCATTCTCCATTTGTCATGACAAAACAAAACATGAGCATGAATGCTTGCTGGAAGATTTTGCTCCACTAGGAATAAATATTCATTCAATATTAAAATTGATAAATGGGAAGTAAGAGCAACTCCAAAGTATTCATTACAAGTTATTAACATTAGGGTCAAATAACATTTTCAAAATATAATTGAAAAGTAATGTCAATTATACATTATACATTATACATTCTGTGTATTGTTAGAGAAATACAACCACTCAAATTCTTCTCTACTCACCAAATTCTGCTTTGTGTGCGAAAACAACTATTTCTAAGAAGTCAGTTAATATTTTCCTACCAGGAATATGTCAATGGCTGCAGCAGTAGGTCACTTAATGTTGATCTGTGGTCTGAAAATGCTTATTGACTCCCTAAACATGTCTAACTTCCATTAATCCAGCCCCAAAATTTGTACTGGATGTCACCTGACTATAAATTTCTCAGCTATAATTAGGTGTACTAGCTTACTGATAATTTCCAGGAAAGAGAACATACCTATTTTTACTCTATGAGGAACAAATTATTACTCCTTGTTTTATCAAAGAGATATTCTGATTTCCAGAAAAGGGTCTCTTACAATATTAAAAAAATCTAAATTTAATTGAAATTAATTTAACTACCATTCTTCTCTTTATCAAAATGTCATTCCTTCCAGAACTTTTACTTTCCCATCATAGTCTGTTAAAATTTAAAGTCTAGAAATTACCAACAATATCTGGCAGCAAAATTATTTAAATAACTCTCACTCAAGCCTTAGATAAAGAGACCAAGAAGCGTAACAATTGCTACCATGCAGAAATACTATATGGCAAGCGTAAGGCAAAAATAGAGTGTAAAATCATTTTATATCCAAATATACAATAAATTATTGGAAAACCTATTACTAAATGAAATCACAAGAGCTTTTCTCTGTTTCTACTCTTAGCTCTCTAGAATCGATTTGCCTTGATGCAGGCTGGATAAACCTTTAAAAACAGTTGCCCATTGGTTGGGCATGGTGGCACATGCTTGTAATTCCATCATTTGGGAAGATGACACAGGAGGATAGCAGTTCGCGGACAGCCTCAGCTACTTCATGAGGCCCTTTGCAACTCAGTGAGACCCTGTTTCAAAATAAAGAATAAAAAAATAGGGCTGGGGGTGTAGTTCGGGGCTAGAAGGCCCCTGGGTTCCAACCTCAGTAATCTCCCTAAAAAGCAGTTGCCCATCTCCAGCTCTCTGTCATTCTTGGCTTATGTCAAAGTCCTCACCACAGCTTTCAAGGTCCCACATGAGCTAACCTTCGCTACTTTCCCAACAGCATTTCCTACATGTATCCTTCATAACTCATTAATGATTAATTAAAATCAGAATAATGAACTATCAAAGGTGTGTCTGGAACATGCCAAGCATGCCTCTCTATAAGGATGTTTGTATTTACTCTTCCCTCTGTTTAGCTTGTTCTTCTGCCAGATGTTTCTTGATTCCTTCATTTCATACAGATCTGCATCAGCCAGCCTCCCCACAGGGCATGGACACTACCTGAGAGCATTCTATGAAGGCAAATTTCTGAAGGAACTTTTACAGGGGTATGTTCAGGGTTAAGAGAAAAATAAAGACTACTAAGGCAGTTGGAGATGAGAAAAAGAAGAACCTTTACCACACCTAGGCCTGAAGGGGCAGGCAGATGAAACAGAGTTATTGTATCCTTCTGAGAGCCAGTTCCCTGGTGAGGAGGGAAACAGAAGGGGCAGGAGTAGAGGAGAGTAGAAAAGGAATACCCTGATCTGCCTTTCTCCTTCCCACAGAGACAATACATTACTGATCTTTACCGACCATTTTCTATAAATGCTGCTCGATAATGTTTATCAGAGAAATTGGCAAAGTACACATTTGTTCTTGTGCTAAATCTGTCATTCCAGCTAGGCGTGGTGGCGCACGCTTGTAAACCCTGTGCTTGGGAGGCGGAGATAGGAGGACTGCGCAGGTTCGAAGCCAGCCGCGCTGGCATAAGAGACCCTGTTTCCAAAAATAAAATAGGTCTGGGAGTGTAGCCCAGAGGTAGAAGGGCTTGCAGGAACCCCAGTACCACCAAAAAATAAATAAATAAAAATAAATAAATAAATAAATCTGTCATTCCAGAGGCCAGGCTTCCCACAACGAAGTGGCAAATGCTAACACAGGCACAATGGATCAACGTGATGACTGCAGCGACAGCACCCAGGTAACAGAAGTTAACACACATACATATGTATGTGTCTCCCAGGTAACTGTTCTTTTCCATGTATAACAAGTAGGCAGAAATTGCTCCATCCATCCATGATATTCCACCAACGAAGTCACTGACCACTTACCTGCAGCGACTACGACAATATCTGCCTGCTGAGTGTGTGCCTTCAGCTGCTCTCTGGGGGTGTGTCTGTGGGTGATTGTCACGGTTGCATCACCTGCAATGCAGAAGAGCTTCCATTAATGATTACTGTGCTTGTCTATACTTCACAAAAGCTCTAAATATAGAGATTCTGTTATGGCCTAGGAGGAGAAAGGTTGCTTTGACGTGGCCAAATTACTTTGAGAGCTGGATGAACCAAAATATTGTGCCTTTCAATTGGAGATGGGAAAAAAAAATGAGAGTAAATGGGGATAAAAGCTTGTTTAATACATTGGTATAAAAGACACTCATTAGCTTTCTAATAACAAACAAATAAATACTGAAAACAATAAGTGTTCTAAAAGTAGAACGACATATTGTGGGAGCATAAATGAGAGATTAATTCTGCCTTGAAGTGTCAGGGATGGAGAGTCCCTAAAGGAAGCAAAATAGTATGATCATGTGTATTCTAATCAGGAAAGAAAGAATAAGGGCATTTCAAGCTAAAAGAAAAGCAGGAAGAAACAAATCAACATTGAAAAGATGTGTCTAGGAAATGGCGAAGTGGTCTAGAAAATAATAGAAAGTTTCTGTAGAAAAACTTTAATGGAGTTATGGATGAAAAGGAGAGGCAAGTAACCCGAGGCCACTTGAACATATTAGCCAAGGAAGAGGAAAGAGGGGAAGGCAGTGATGTGGGCCAGTCTGGAGGTGGCCTTCCAACAAAGTGTGGCTGTGGGAGATACTATCTCACTCATCCTCCTGGGAGATGTGCACATGCAGCACAGTTAACAAGAAAAAAACTGTACAATCTCCATTTTTAAAAAAAAACCTAGGAAAAATATCTTACACAGACCCCCAAAACATTCAAGAGTTACCAAAAGCAGCAGCTACAACACAGAGATAAAAGTTGCACAGAAACAGAGAGGATGACAAGATGGTGAGCAACAGCAGAACTCTAAAAATAATGACTGTAAAAATATACTTCTTAGAGATGAGGGGCTCACATCTCCACAAAACAAAACAAAACAAGACTCACACTATCTTTCTTAATTGAAGCAGAGAGATTAGAAATAAAGACAGAATAGCCCTCTCGGACCTAGTGTAGTTGAGAGCGTGGTAACAGTAACAGAGAGCAGTCACTCCCAAAGAAAGTGCCATGCAAGTGGGAAGGAGGGGAAGGCTGACAAGCACCTCCTCCTACCCCACCGCAGAAGTATACAGCCAAGAGCAGGTCCACTGAAATTCCACTCACTTAATGATGAGTAATAAAGAGAAGATTTGATGAAGCATCAATAAAAGGCCCTACATAAGGGCAAGCCCAGAAGAATTGTGAAAGGTGATGAAACTATTTTGATTGGAATGGTGTAATCATCTATTAGATGACTATATACACTTGTCTAAATTAATAGAACAGCACACCGAGGTAAGGAATTTTATAATATGTAAAATTTTCAAAGTAAATAAAACGATGAATTTAAAAGATGGCACAACCAATGGAAAACAAGACAAACACAAAAGCAAGAATTAATATTTAGGAATTTACCAATGTATCGATAAACTCAACAAAAAATGCAGTTAAAGAAAAACTGAACATTATGACCAAATATTTTACCAATTAAAAAAATTACATGATAATTTGCAAAAAAAAGACTTGAACCCATCCAAATTGACCTATAATTGTCATACCGAGATAGTTAATATCCTAAATTTTAAAAAACTTAAAAAAAGAATCCTATGAGCAATAGAGCAATATCCACAAGACTCATGTAAAGAAATTAAAAATCGAGAATTTTATATCCAGTCAAATATGCCTCCAAAAATAAGAGCAAAGTTTTTGTTGTTGTTGTTTTTTTTTTTTTTTTTTTTTTTTTGAAAGTACAAGAACTCAGAGAATATTTTCCACAATTTTTTTTTCTGGAGGAATGTGTTAAAATATGTACTTCAATTATATTTGAGGAAACTGACAAATGGACTATTGCAGAGTTCTAAATATACTTAATTTTAGAACTAAGGCTTGCAATGTGTGAGGCTTGGGGTGAGAGACTAGACTAGCTTGAATGTTTATCCCTCCCAAACTCATGTTGAAATTTAATTGCCACTGCACAATATTAAGACATAGGACTTTTAAGAGGTGTTTAGGCCACAAGGGCTCTGCCCACATGGGTGTGTCAGTACTGCTGTGGTGAGAGGGAGGTCCTTGATAAAGGATGTGTTCAGCCCCCAGAGTCCTGCTCTTGACCTTTTGCCTTCTGCGATGGGATGGTGCATAAGAAGGCCTCCACTAGGTGCCCGTGCCTTCACCTTGGACTTCTCAGCCCCTAGAACTATGAGGAAGTAAAATTTCTGCTAAACAAAATAAAAACATAAAACAGAACAGAATAAAAACATAAAACAGAACAGAAAATGTGATAATTCCAACCATATATATTTATCATAGTAAAAAGCATAAATTTTTCTAAGTGATCTACTTGAAAGAATATAGTATATCCAAGTTGCTTCACAAAGCAAAATCATATTATATACTATACTATATGCTATATAAATAACACACTTTAAGTTACTCAGAATTCAGAAATGTTGAAAATAAAATATGGGCAAAAATATGGTAAGAAAAATCACACACACACACACACACACACACACACAAAATGTTTTTATTGTCATGCAAGAAGAAATTCAATACTAAAGAGGACAAAGAGGTACACACTAAAAAGCAAAGAAGTGATTCAAATTAAGGCACAGCAAGAATAAATATGTAACTAAATACAAAAGCAAAAACCAGCAATGAACATCATTTTTTGCATCATTTTATTGGTTAAAATTTTATTGGTTAAAATCAACTAAATAAGGAGTTCACTATTTTTAGACATTTCCAAGCCAGTTCCTTACCTTCATTTCTTCCATAATCAAGAAATAACTGCCAGGTATGATGGCGCATGCTTGTAATCCCAGCATTTGGGAGGCTAAGACAGGAGTATCATAGTTTGCAGACAGCCTCAGCTACTTAGTGAGGCCTTCTGCAACTTAGTGAGACCCTGTTTCCAAAATAAAGAATAAAAAAATAGGACTTCCGGGAAGATGGCGACCGAGAAAAGCGGGGCTTAAGAGCCCCGCTAACAACCAATCTCCATTACCACAAAATCAGCGCCTTTCATAGCCAGAAAACACCATCACCAGAGAAACAAAACAATCACCAGGCTCCAGAGAGAAAGCGGAAAGAGAACAGAGCTCAGAGCCACAGAGGAGATACACCGGCCTCATGCCCGAGGATGCGGCAGCAGCGCTTTACTGCAGGCGGCAGCGGCGAGTTCACCGGGCAGCTACAGCAAGCCGAGGTGAGCCGCTACGGAACAGCCAAGTGGGATTTCTCGGTGCAGGGAACATCTAAAGCTCCCAGTGGCTGAGCTCAGCACACGCTGCAGGGATTCAGAGTGCAACTCAAAACCAAGAAGAAATACGCCAGCCTCACGGCCGAGGGCATAGCAGCGACGCCATATTGCCACCGGCGGCAGCAGCAGCGAATTCACCGAGTCCAGTACAGCTACATCTGCGTACTCAAGAACAGTGAGTCAAATTGCGGACCACAGAGGAGAAATCCCAGTACTGTACTCCCTGGGACTTGACCCAGTGGGGGAGTGGAGTGGCTGAGCTCAGCACACGCTGCAGGGATTCAGAGTGGAGCTCAAAACCAAGAAGAAATACACCAGCCTCACGGCCGAGGGCGTAGCAGCGGCGCCATATTGCCACCGGCGGCAGCAGCAGCGAATTCACCGAGTCCAGTACACCTACATCTACGTACTCAAGAACAGTGAGTCAAATTGCGGGCCCCAGAGGAGAAATCCCAGTACTCTACTCCCTGGGACTTGACCCAGTGGGGGAGTGGCGGTGGCAGAGATATCACACCATAGGAGAACGTGCAACCTGGCACCCCCCACAGTCTAAAGCAGCCTCTATCGACTCTCTGGGTCGGAGACTCTGTGATAAAACCCAGTAAAGGAGTAGTGGGGTCTGAGATACTACAGACTCTAGATCCAGAGCACCTTAAATGAAGTCATAGTGACCCAAGGGAAGAACCCAGAGAAGGCACAAACTTCCGAAATCATGGGAAAGAGGAATAATACTGGAGCAATGAATGCCCACAACCCCACAACATCAGAACCCGATAAAACTGAAAATCAGAGATTTCTAGAAGATCAAATCGGGAAAATAACTAGAAATAATAGAGGTGCTTTGAAAAGAATTCAGAGAGAGCCAAAAAGAGATAAAGGATGCAATTAATGAAGTAAAGGCCTCAATTCAAAGCACAAACAACCGATTAACAGAATCTCGCTCTTAGAAGATGATCATTCTAAAAATGAATGCATAGTTTCTAATCTAGGAAAAAATATCCGACAGCAGGAATCTGACATTGAAGAAATATGGGCCCATTTTAAGAGAGCTTACCTAAGAATAATTGGAATAGAGGAGGGAAAAGAAAGTGAAACCAAAAGGATCAACAATCTCTTCAAGGAAGTAATAGCAGAAAATTTTCCAAACATAGAGCAAGAGGTTGATACACAGGTCCAGGAAACTTATAGAACTCCCTTTAAACAGGATCGGAGAAGAGGATCCCCACGCCACATAATTGTCAAAATGACCAATGTGGAAGCCAAGCAGAGAATCTTAAAGGCAACAAAAACAAAGGACCAAGTGACATTCAGAGGCAAACCAATTAGAATCACTCCAGACTTCCCAAACCAAGTCATGAGAGCCAGAAGGGCTTGGAGTAACATATTCCAAACTCTGAAAGAAAACAACTTCCAGCCAAAAATTTCCTACCCAGCAAAACTTTCTATCAAATTAGATGGAGAAATAAGAAGCTTCGATGACAAACAGAAACTGAAGGAATTTATGTCTTCAAAACCAGCACTAGAGAAAATACTCAAAGAGATTAACTACAATGAAGAAATAGGTAACACACACCAGAACCAGAGAAACAAGATTTTCCATCCAACAGACAACTAAGATTGGTTATCTGTGAAGATTCATTATTTATGTTAGTCTTTTACCTATCTCTAAATTGTATTGTTTGCCTTTATTGTTGTTAATTTTTAGGATGTCTAGTTGGAATATTAATATGCCTTCAGATATAGTATTTGGAAATATTTTATCCCATTCTATTAGTAACTTTTAACTCTGTTTACATTGTCTTTGGATATACATTTTTTTTTTTATTTTTTAGGGAGTTTGTATACGCTTCTGTTGCCTGTGCCATTGAAATCATATCCAAGAAATCACTGCCAATTTCAATGTTGTGAGGTTTTATGACCCAGATTTTTCTCCTAAAAGTTTATAGTTCTAAGATTTATATTTAGGTCTTTTATCTATTTTGAGTTAATATTTGTATATGGGATTAGGTAAGGGTCCAATTTTATTCTTTTGCATGTAATTGTTATTTTTCAACAATATTTAGTTAAAAGATTATTATTTCCACCACTAAATGTTCGTGGAAACCTTGTCAAAAATAACTTGACAATATAGGGAAGAATTTAGCTCTAGGCTTTTATTTAACTCCAATGGTTTATATATCAGCCTTTAGAATAGTACTACACTGTTTCAATTATTGTAGCTTTATATGGTTTGAAATCAGAAAATATATATCTTCTAGCTTTGTTCTTTTTCAAGATCGTTTTGGGTATCTAGAGTCCATATTCCATATTAGGATAGATATTTTTTTCTGAAAAATAAATATATAAATATATGATAGTTTCACCTAAAAAAAATAGAAAAAAATATTCTCTGGTAAGAAAGAAAGCAAAAAGAAATATTGAAATGTTATCTTTAAGTCATCAAAAGCTTGGTATCAGACAAATGAAACTGTTATGTGAGATTATCATTTTTAATTTTGGATAAATTGCTATAATACTAGATGTCAACTACTAAGCCAAGCATGGGAGGGAGGGATGGGGAGAGAATGGGGTGGGGATCGGGTGGGGGCTGACTGGGCAATGTGTGCACGTATGTCTACAAAAGTTTGTATCCCACTATGATGTATGAATACAGTGCACCAATAAAAAAATAAAATAAAATAAAAAAATAGGGCTGGGGTGTAGCTCAGAGGTAGAATGCCCCTGGATTTCATCCCCAGTACTACAAAAAAAAAAAAAAAAAAGAAAGAAAACCCCAAATCATGTTAGGCAATGGAGATACACAATTCTCTACTCTCCAATTCACTACTCATACATGAAAAACAAATATGAAAATATGAATTATAATACAATGTTCTACATTCCATGTTAGAAGGAGAAATAAGTCACAATTCTGGCTCAGAGCATCTTTTTCTACTGCATCTGGGAAAGGCATATCATAACAAAGAATTTAAATTTTATGTGTTATGTTATTATGACAGTTATGGGAAGCCATGGATTAATAAAGTCTACAATGCAGAAAATAGAAGATGGAATAAGAGGAGATTCAGGGAAAATAATTCATACATATTGTAATGGTCCAAGTGACAGATAACTATTCTTATTAGTAGAGGTGGCGGCATCACAGGTATATTTTACAGTTTGCTAATGAATGAGAAAAGAGAGAAGTCAAGTATGAACTGAGTAAATGGGTAAATTGATGGTGCCAACTACTAGATAGTGTATTAATCAGCTTTTTATTACTATCACCTTAAGAATCAACTTATATAGATAAAGGGTGGCCCGGCATGGTGGTGCACACTTGTAATCCCAGCATTTGGGAGGCTGAGACAAAGGATTGCAGTTCGCAGACAGCCTCAGCTACTTAGTAGCCCTTTGCAATTCAGTGAGACCCTGTTTCAAAAATAAAAATAATTTTAAAAAAAGAGCTGGGGGTGTAGCTCGGAGGTAGAATGCCCCTGGGTTCCATCCCCAGTACTGCAAATAAATAAATAAATAAATAAATAAATAAATAAATAAAGTTATTTTGGCTCACAGTTTTATAGATTTCAGTCCATGATTAGTTGGCCTCATTGTTTTGGGCTTATGACAGTATATCATGGCAGAAGTGGGTGGTGGAACAAATTGTTCACCTTATGGCTGGGGAACAAGAGAGAAAGAACAAGAGGCTGGGGTCCTCCAACCCCTTATAGGCCATGTTTCCCAGTGACTAGAGACCGCTCACTAGGCCCCACCTCTGAAAGGCTCCACCGATTCCCAATAGTGTCTCCATGGAAGGCAAGTCTTTTACCAAATGGAGCTTTGGTGGACACGTGAGAACAATAGTATAATGGATGTGAAAAATTAGAAGCGAAGGTTTTTATTTGTAAAGTTTAAAATGCTTATTGGCCATACAAGTAGAATTGTTGGTAGACAACAGTTATACAGGTCTAGAGTAGAGTGGGGAAACGGATGGTATTTATAGCTATGTGGGCTGCAAAGCTAGCTACAGAGGAAGAAGTTAAGTCGTGGGCTCATTCTAGTCATTTTCAATCTTCGCCATGTTGATTCTTCTATGGCTGTCACTTAAAAATACTGTTGCTCAAGTCCAATTTATAGTGATTCTGATATAAATTTGTATGTGTTATATGTGTATGTGAGTGTGTGTGTGTTGAGCTCACGCAATATATTGTTTTTAAGTTTCCTGATGATTCTCATGGGAAATTATAGCTGAAAACACCTAGTTTAGAAGTTGAGAAGAGGGAGTGACCCAGGAACAGCAAGAGAGAAGAAATGCCTAAATGAATAAGAATAATACAGGCTGGTGGTGATAGTTTAATCTATACTTAAATTATAAAAGAAATATCCATATAAAATGTGACCATTTTGTTAACTTAAAATGCATACTATGAATTTCAATCCATTATGTAGTTTTCTATTTATAAGAACCCTCAGGGGAAATTATTTTACAGTCTAAATATCAGAAAATGATTTATTTCTCCTAAGCATGTTTATTTTTAATTCTCAAGACATTTACTTGGGTAACTAGACATTTTTTTCCTCTTAACAAGCTCTCAGGATAAAATTAGTGACCCAACCATGGCAAGTATAATTTAGACTCAAATACATTCGGCAAACATATATTCAGCTTCAATATATAAAAAGCAGTGTACTTGACAGTGAAAATATATCGGTGAAGATTTAATGATATGTTTGCTTTTACTATGTCTATTTTTGTTTTATTTTAGTTCTATCCATTCCTTTCCTCATAGTATCACAATTTCTCATTTGCCTCGTGTTTTATATATTGCTGTATGCCTGTGAGATTGAATTTTTTTAGCTTTAAGCATAGTTTTACATGGCACACAGTAAAAACATCCTATTATAATAGTAACAGAGTTATATTCCTCAAAATGGTATAACATTTATACATAAATGTAATTAGAAATCATTCTGTCATAGAACTATGCTTTCTATTATAAGGTCTATTTTTCCTTTGAAGCACATGCACAGATACAGTTAGTGAATAATTTATAGCTCATTGTTTAATGACCATCTTTCCTCCTAGATGGCCATCTCAGGAGGACAGGGCCCTGTGTGGTCTATTCACCATTGTATCCCCCATGTTAGTAACAAAGAAATTAATTCCTCTAAACACTGTAGGTCAGCCATCAAGGGGGAAAACGTTAATCTAAAAAAGACAGATCTCCAGTGTTTTGCTGAAAAAACACTGAGCCTTTTTCAATGAACGTCATCTGTATTCACTCTCCCTCCTCTGCCTAGTGTCTCAAGATCTCCTTTTTCTAAGTCATGAAGCACCTTCTATCCCATTGAACATAAGGTGACTGTTGGATGGAGGGATATTTTAGGTTATACTTTTTACATAAATACTTAAAACTTCAAATATGAAGAAATTGGTGTGTGGTAGGCTCTGAGCTACTTTCCTTCCCCCTGCCATACAGAGATATTTTTAATAAATAACATAATATCTTTAAACTCCTGGCCTGTGGTCTTATTTTCATCAGTTCTGGCATAGTACTTGGCACACAAGAGACGCAACACAGAATTTTACTAAGTCAATCCATTATCACATGTGAAGCCCTTTGCTAAATTTCAGAGGTCCAAAAAAAAAAAAGGAAAATAGTTGTCATTGAGAAGTTCACATTTACTAAGTGTGTAGGAAGAAGAACAGGTAGACAAGCAATATGCTATATGATAGAACTGTTGCAGCAGAATATTCAAAGTGCAAAAGTTAGAGGATCTAAGTTGCATTTGAAGAAACAGGTGGGAGTAAAAGAGGTAATGGATGGAAAACAAGATTCCATGAAAAGGGAACAGTACACACAACTGCAAGGAGAAATATAAGAGATGCTGTGTTTTGGGGTAGCCATAGTTCGATGAAGCTTCAGCATAAGGTATGGATAAATTGACAGGAGAAATGACTGAAGGGTGGTCCACACAGACTCTCTATCCTTATTAGAGATGCCTTGAGCAATCAGTCTAATAGATATTAGAAAAGAGAGGTGTTTTGCTGATAATAAAACAAATACCCACTACTCTGAGCTCATAGAAAGAGAAAATGAAAGAGAAAGATTTGGACCTTACATTTTAATTCAGGTTTAATGGTATTTTCAAGAATGTAATAGTCCCAGGTATCTGATGAGAATACCCATTTCTAAGTAGAGTGCTTTTCAGATACTAGCTGGTGAAATTTCTTTAAATTTATTTTTATTGGTGCATTGTAATCATACATCACATTGGAATACAAGACTTGAGAGGATATACAAGCACACATCATCAAATTAGCCCTCATCCAGTCCCCATCCCATTCCCTCCCCCTCACGGAAGGCTCCGATGTCAGCTAGTGGCCCCGGCAACGGCCGAACCCCTCACCAGGCTCTGATCCCGGCCTCAGAGGCCCCAGCACTGGCCTTGCCTCGTGGCAGGCTCCAATCCAGGCCTCGCTGGCCCCAGCACCGGCCTATCCCCTCGGCAGGCTCCAATCCCGGCCTCGGAGGCCTCAATAATAGCCTTGCCTCATGGAAGGCTCCGATGGGGCCATTGGCCCCAGCACCGGTCTAACCCCTCGGCAGGCTCCGATCCCAGCCTCGGAGGCCCCAGCACCGGCCCTGCCTCATGGCAGGCTCTGATCCCAGCCATGCTGGCCCTGGCACCGGCCTGATCCCTCGGCAGGCTCCGATCCCAGCCTCGGAGGCCCCAGCACCGGCCTTGCCTCACAGCAGGCTCCAATCCTGGCCTCACTGGCTCCAGCACCGGCCTAACCCCTCGGCAGGCTCCAATTCCGGCCGCAGAGGCCTCAATAGTGGCCTTGCCTCACGGAAGGCTCCAACGCCGGCCAGTGGCCCCGACACCGGCCTAACCCCTCAGCAGGCTCTGATCCCGGCCTCGGAGGCCCCTAGCTGGTGAAATTTAAGAGACACTGAAAATTAAAAAGTGTGTCTGTTAGTCCTTTTAGAAAATGAGACTAGCACAAGCATTTGTTCCTTTCTACCACATCAACTACTCAGACTCAAAGTTATAGCTCAGTAGAGTCGAATCCACCCAGAGGCATCACAAAATATCTGTTATGAGTACGTTTAACCTTAGAGTAATAGGACGGGAGCAGAAGAAACTAAATGCCTGTCATCCCCCTGCCCCAGTTTGCAAATGGTTCCTTCTACAAAGCAGTAAACATTTCACTTCACTCTGCTGCCGGTAAGGCTAAGAGTCTCCTTTCTGGGGGTGTGATCACTTTGCATGACTTCTGAGCTCCCAGGCATTCCTATTTGGCTCCTGTCGGGTCCAGCCAGCCACCAGGCAGACCTTAACCACATACACCACTCACGCCACAGTGCATCTGCTCAAGCATCCACTACTGAATTACTGCCTTCTGTACGTGGGAGATAATGCTCAGAGACTGGCAAAAATGTTCATTTTATAACTGCTGTCAATTTTCACAAAGAAAAAGCACTCAGTGGACAAAAATTTGGCTTTCCATTTAGATAAGGTAACTCTTGAAGAAAAAATTACTTATGATAAAAAAAATGCAGCAGCCTCACTGTTAAAGCTGAATGAGACACAAACCAATTTTGCTAATATATATGATTACAATGCACCAATAAAAAAAAAAATGAGATGGACTAAAAAAAAAGCCTAAGAAAACATTTGTCATTGAGAAGTCCACATTTACTATGTGTATGTGGGAAGAGGGACAGGTAGACAAGCAATATGCAGTGTGGCAAGAAGTATCGTGATGGCAGCATATACAAGATGCATAGGCTAGAAGGCTTGATATGCACTGGAAGAAATGAATGGAAGGGAAGGAGGTGAGGATAGGAAATGGGAAAATTCAGCCTGACTGTAAAAGCTGAACGCCAACGCAGAGGCAGTGCTTGGGGTAAATGTGTCTATAAGACGAATCCTGATCATGGAGATTGTCAATGTCGGGACACAGAGGACTAATTTTTGCCACTGCAGTGTCCCACAGGAGTTCACCTAGTAAAAGTACTGGCTGGATATGGATTGATGAAATAAAAGACATCACTAGCCAGGTGTGGTGGTGTGCATATGTAATAACAGCAACTCAGGAAGCTGCAGCAGAAGGATCACAAGTTTGAGGCCACCCTATGTAACTTGGTAAGACCCAGTCTCAAAATAAAAAAAGAAAAAAGGCTGGAAAAGGTAGCTCCATAGTGGAGTGCATGCACACATGTGTGTGCACACACACGTACACACACACATCACCAGGCTCATAGGACTGAGCAAAGTAAGATATTTTACTTTGAGTATTGGCCTGGCCAAAAACTCTGTAAAAGTGTACTGACATCAGTGCCACTTCAATGATCCACAACCTCTTAGTTAAAAAAAGCATGTAGCTCATATTGTGACCGACCATTTAAAGGGATGTTTTTAGATATCTTGTGCAAGAAAAAATATGCACAGAGAATTTGAACGAATTTGAAATAAAATCAGATTCTGAATTCATCTGGTAGCAATTAATAAATAATGATGCCTTGGTCATTAGGATATTTTGTTATCTATTTTGTGGGGGGAGGTGGGTAGGTACTGGGAATTGAACCATTCAAAGCATTCTACCTCTGAACTACATCCCAAGCCCTTTTTTTAGTTTGTAATTTGAAACAGAGTCTCACTAAGTTGTTGAGGCTGTCCTTGAACCTGTGATCCCCTGTCCCAACCTCCCAGGAGTTGGTATTATAGGTGTGCACCACCACACCCAGCTGTGCTTTTTATGTTGAAGGGGGGGAAAAAACTTTTAAAGACTGTGGGAAGTTTCTGTATTCCTTCCTTATGGTAAAGCTAAAAGACATTGTGCTAAAACCAGTGGTATTAAGTTTTCATTCTGGTAGAATGTGAAATAGTAGGTTACTACATACAAAATCAAAAGAATGCAGAGTGCTCTGCCGGTGGTCATGCTGTAGAGCAGCATTTCCTAATAACTGGTAACTAGGGGCTAGTAGTAACTACAGCAGCATGTCCTAATAACTAGTAACTAGGGGCTAATACCAAGGGGCTCAAAAGAAGTGATTTTTCATCTTGGTCACTTTATGTCATGTCAGTTCACCATGGGCTTCCCTAATCAAGCAGAGTGTTTGCTTGTGGGTGCCAAATTTTGCTTTGTGCCACTGAATACGTATGCCTTAATTTAACCACACTTTTAGATCATGTCTACTTGTACCCCATCACCACCACCAAGACAGCACAAAAGAAAAATGTTTACACTCTTTAAAGGACACAGTAGCTCAAGTGCTGTGATGCCTGTCCTCAGCAGGAGGCAGTCTCCATCCTGGCTTCCTCCCTGTGCAGACTGTCAGCGCTTCCAGCTTATATTCTCACTCCAAGGGTTGTGTGCATGCATACTGCTATCACTCTGTACCTCGTTTGGATATATAATACAATGCACCAGCATAAGTATAGATAAAAGTAAATGAATACATGTTTCAAGGTATAGGTGAATTAAAGTAAGTTTTCTCTCACAAAATAGCTGAGCCTATGTCCTTAAGAGCAAAACTAAAAACTAACCAGGGTTAGACACATATGAAGCTAAATGACAGTATGGCCATATTTCTTTTAGTACAATTATCTTTGGCTTTAAGACAAAAGTGAATCATTAGGGTTCTGAATCTCTTCTGGCAAAGAAATATATACAGTGTGAGCTGAAGGCTCAACATTAGAAAAGTTCTATAGATATCAATTTGCCGAGTTAATCCTCCTTCATTATCTCCATTAGCTAACAATGCACATGGAGTCACGGCACATAATTGCTGCTCTACCAGACATGGACGTTTGAAATATTAACTTTCCCACAGACTCAAAATCTTCAGTCAGCGGCTCTCAAGAATTCATTATATTAATCATATATGCATAAAATTAAATACCACCCATGTTGCAAAGCTTTCAATATCATTTTTAGTATGATATGCTTTTGATTCTACAATTATAATGGCACTTAGGTACCACTGTGATAAAGGTAAGTTTAATTATCTGGCTTATAACCAGCATTATAACTATTATCACATTTCTTTAAATTTTAACATGTATTCAAGTGAGAATATTTCATTACACAAAAAAATAAAGGTTTTTAAAACTATTATATTCATTCTACAATTCTTTCCTCAGATAGTAGTCATTACTAACATCAATTTTTGCTTATCTTTCTCATACTTACTTTGGTATTTTTACTATATATGTATGTACCTACAAAACACATATGTGTAAAAATATATAAACAATATTTATGACATGGAATTACATACTCTAAAATTGCTAAATTACTGTATGGCCATAAAAAGTTTTAATTAATTTTATTAGGTATTTTATAGACAAATAATTCAAAATTAAAATTTATCAAAAAATTAGTATATATATAATATACTGATGCCTTTAAGAAAAAGCACTTTGTAAAATACTATTTGAAGTATTATGATATATTTTCAATCCAGTACTTTGTAAGCTTTTATAAATTCTGAGTTTGTTCCAATTATTACAAAAAATACCCATTTAGGTTTGATCTAAAAACAGTAAATACAAAATCTAGTAAAAAATTTCAAATAAAGGTTAAAATAACATATTATTAACTTCAGATCATGTTCCTCTATATTTTATGGATAACATGGCTATAAATTATTGACTTAAGCATAATAATTAAAGCAGCAGCCACAGCTACAAGTACCAACTTAATTTACTGTGTGTTAGGCACATAGTACTTAGTGCTTTTATCTATATTTCATGTAATTTTCACAATCACCAAGTGAAATGGATGTTGATATTATCTGCATTATACAAATGAGGACCCTCCTAAGCACACAGCCAGCACCAGCTCCCAACTTTGGACTCTACTTGCTAGAGTAGCCTGGGACTAGTCCTCCAAAGTCTCTGAAGTGCATTTCCTTTAGCTACAAAATGAGAATAATACAGGCACAGGCCAAAGTTATTTAAAACTAAGGTGATTTATAAGAAAGTACTGAGAAAAACAGAGCTACACAATGCTGTTTATTATGTTATTGATAAAATAAAAATACAAACAGTTTGAAATAATAAAAAGCCTACTTGTGGGCTATTAGTCAAAGTTTTCCAAAAAAATAATATACCTAGTTAAACATTCCTGATTGTTTTACCTTGCTTAACATAAAATTGAAGTTTTAAAGTTATGTAAAGGCAAACATAAATCAATATCTTTTTTATACCCCAAGAGATAGATAAGCTGTAATAGAACTGGCTAGAAGTGAATAGTAAAACTGGAAAGGCAAATGCATCATGATGCCATACTACCAGATTTGGCCTTTCAAAGAGCTCTTCAAAATGAAGCCTTTTAAAAGTTACCTGGAGTTACTATCAGTCCCTAATTTACTACGATCCACCCACATATATTGGTTTCTGGCAATATTTAAATCCTTAAGTACAGAAAGGGGGAATAAAATTTGAAAGGCTCATCAGTCATCGTCTTATTTTATTTTTTATTTTTATTTTTGGTGGTACTGGGGTTCCTGGAAGCCTTTCTACCTCCGGCTACACTCCCACGGGCTACACTCCCAGACCTATTTTTATACTTTTTTATGTGGAAACAGGGTCTCTTAAACCAGCACGGCTGGCTTCGAACCTGTGTGATCCTCCTGTCTCCGCCTCCCAAGCAAGGGGATTACCTACCAGCGTGCGCCACCACGCCCAGCATCAGTTATCATTTTAAATAAATTAACATTGGATTTACATTTCCATAGGGTTTTGTGGGGGTTTTTTTCAATTCATGTCTAGTGTTTTGAGAAATCTCTATACTGACTTCCAGAGTGGTTTTACTTATTATGTCATTTGCTAGTAAAAATATGCAATGGAGAACATCACGCTAAGAGAAATAAGCTAGGCTCAGAAGGTCATATGTTTACTCTAGTATGTGGAAAACAGAATAAAAAATAAAAAAGAGATCTCATGAAAATAGAAGAGAGAGCAGTAGGGTAGAGATGATGAAAAAGGGGAGGTACTAGAGAATTAAAGTGATCTAATTATGTTATATGCATGTACTAATATATCACAATGAATCCCACTTTTATGTATAATTACAATGCACTAATAAAATTTTATGAATTAAAAATGTATTTCATATGTATTATTTCAGCCAAGATCTTAAAACAAATATCATTAAAGACTTGATATCGAGAAACTGAAATTCACCAAGGTTAAGAAACTTATATACCTATATATGGTATTACGTGTGTTTGTATTACATATAAAAATGTAGACATCCATCACTCAGATTTAATAATGGAAAGAAAAAAATGTATACCCTTTCTTTTTTGGAATTAAACCAATGAAGTTTACTGTATCAAAGATAGACAAAACAAGATTAGGGATGATAAGCAGTAAAGGAAGTAGTAAAAATCCTAACATATGCATAGACCAATAACTACTTCTATTACAAACATAAATTTAGTCCTTGACCCATGTTAGAACAAGATGTACAATTTAGCAGCCAGTGATGAGCTGAGTAACCTTATGTTCTCTGCCCACAGCATTGGCCCAGGCAACCATGAACAATGATCCATTTCCCCTCTGCTGGATTCCTTTCTCACTCTAGCCCATTCCCTTCTCTGGGGAGTAACTCAGCATCCAGCTTTTTTAGGCTGTGGGGGAAAAAAATCAAGAACTGGCTGAAAGAAGATAAGGACTGGGGGAACATGGCCACATGTTCTCAGACATTATCACTTTTCGCTGGGCTTTCTTAGTGACTTGGGGTGTCACTACTTATAGATTAATGACTAGTTGTTTAACCTAAATAATCAGTTAACCCAAAGCCTCATCTTCCTTGTCTGTAAAAAGAATTAACTAGCTGGTTGGTAAAATAGTAAGACCTTGCCATTTTAGGAATTGTTCATTCAACTTTCTAACGTTTTAAGAATTGTCTGAGATGTGACGTTGATAGGTCTAGTGTTTCCACCTTCCTTGATATCTATGTTGTTAATGACTTAAAGAAAGTTTATAAAGCCAAATGCATATAAAGCCAGAAGAAAAAAAAATAGGAACAAAGGTTCACATGTTTTCAGCCAATTCTTTATTCACTTTCAAAACATTTGCACCATTAGATGAAGAATAAAGAAAACCTTTGATTGCATATGCCCACAAGTACATAAAGTCCACTATCAAATGTTTTTTTTTTTTAATTGGTGCATTGTAGTATTACATCTCAATGGGATAAAAGACTTGTGGAAACATACCATGGACATATCATCCAATTAGCCCTTACCCCATCCCCACCCCATTCCCTCCCCATCTCACTTTCCCACCCTTGGCTTAGTAGTTGACATCAGTATGTTTAAGTGCATCTTGTCCTTTAGAGAGTTTCCCTCTTCCCCCCCTCCCATCCCCTCAGTTAGGTGGCCTTATTTGCTACTCTATAGAATCTCCTTCATCTAGAGTTCTTCTAGCATTTGCATATTAGGGAAAGCACCTGATTTCTTATTGTTTATGACTGACTAATATCACTTAGCATAATGTCCTCCAGTTCCATCCATTTCCCTGATAGACAGAATAAATATCATCAAAATGGCTATACTTCCAAAAGTGATCTACAGATTCAACGCAATGCCCATTAAATTACCAAGATCATTCCTCACAGACATAGAAAAATCAGTCCTTAAATTCATTTGGAATAACAAAAAACCAGAATAGCCAAAGTAGTTCTCGGCAACAAAAACCATGGGGGAGAAATCACAGTACCTGACTTTATACGACAAAGCTGCTGTAATAAAAACAGCATGGTACTGGTACCATGGACCAATGGAGCAGAATAGAAGACTCCGAAACAAATCCACACACTTAGAGCCAATTGATTTTTTATAAAAGGGCCAAAAACATACACTGGAAAAAAGATAGCCTGTTCAACAAATAGTGTTGGCAAAACTGACTAACCACATTCAAATGTTTTTATTTGATGTTATAAAAAGGAGGAAAACTGGAAGACTCCTAGGACCTGCAGGCCCCACCTACCTCCCGGCCGCTCATGCTCCCCATCGGTGTGCAGCAGCATGGCCACGGGCATGCCGACATTCTTGGATCTTCCAGCCACAACCACATTTTTCCCAAATGTTTCAATTCCTTAAAATACAAAACTTGATTTACATGAAGAATCACCCAGAAGAAGCAAATTAAGCATTTAAGCAGCAAACTGAAACAGTCTTTAAGAAATTCTAATTAAATTTGATTATGTGGCTTGTCCCTAACGTGCCTGCACTCAATTATTTATAAATATTTATTTTTACGCTTCTTGGTTTGTCACGTCCTCTCTGATTATGTCCTCATTTAAAAACCACAAACATTCTCAAGTTGCCATTCAATTACTTTTAAACAGGGAGACTTACATGAAGAGTTCCAAGTGCAGAACCTTAAAAAATATTAACTACTAATTATAAAATAAGCCAAGTACAACAATATCAAGCTTAATTGGCAATCAAATTTTGAGCAAAGCTGGGCTAAAATTAAGCGGGGAAAATGTATTTTTCACAAAGCTTATATACTTTGTGCCATAAAAAAGAAGGGCTACAATTACAGACTAACAAGGATATGAAAAATAAAGCCTGAAGATTTAATACACTCTCCCTATTTTAGACTCAATTTCTTCTTAAGTAAAATTGAAAAATTGAAAAATTGGGTTTTTCCCAGTACTAACATTGTAAGAGTAGGATTCTAGTATCTGCTTTCTCTTGGGAATTGTCTCTCAATTATAAAACAACAGATATGAAAAGAGAATATGCTTCCAGAAATAGAAGTGACAGCAGCGAAGGCAGAAAATCATCAGGATAGTACACAACCTAGGACAACCGAAGCAGGAGTAAACATCTCTACACAACCAGAGAGTCTTCAAGAGCACGATTGTATCTAGCACAGTTCAAAGGTAATGTTTATAATGAACACCTAGGTCAGTAGGGCTGGTTCATATGATCAACATGTTATTTTATTAAGAAAAACAAAATGTTTTGAAGAGGCTTCTAATAAAATGCCTGAAGTTTAGAGTTTAAAAGTAGGAAGCTATAACTACTATTTGAAAAATTCACTTCTTTAAGTTGGAACTACATTTACCTGTAACCTGGCACGCGTTCTTTATTTTATTTTGGATTGGTCTTTGACTTCCATAACTTTATATATTTCTAAAGACTGAAGTTTATTGGTTTATTTCCTGTCACTTTGCAGGGCTGAGGCAATTCTATCAAGCAAATGTACAAATGCTCAGTTTAGCACACAACACCCATGACCTGCAGACCAACCTGTTCTTTTTATTATTTCCCAAACAGCACTGGCAGTGGCAGGTATAAGAGAATGCTGATCAAGGCACAGTCTTCCAATATTGATAATATGAAATCCGTCCACATCTTTTTCTGGGGCAATTCCATTGCATATTGCTTGCTCATCCACGTGGTCTGAAATGTAAATGAAAGGGGTGTCATTTTAAAACTGTTATTTACATAGAAGCCTAGGAATGGAATGCAGGCACCTACAGCCAGATCACTTATGATTCAGCTTCAGGAAGGCTGTAAGATCGGTACTCTTTTCTTACACCAAGATAGTAAGTCAAAATGCTCTTGTTATTAATGGCTACTAGAATATGTGCTAGTGCATGGTCAGAAGTGGCTGAACTAGTGAAAGGAAAAAATATATGAAATAAAACAATTTCAATGAGAGCTTGGAGCAACCTACTATCAAGTCTTTTCCTTAACAAGTTTGTGTATTTACAGGGTTTCATCCACTTTTCTCCAGTATGAGACATTTCCACTAAGAGACTTCAATAAAATACTTTGAGCACTGAAAATTAAAAAGGCTTTATTAGTATTAAAATAGTCATAAAATTATTTGTTCCAACTTCTCTCTTAAATCACATAACAAAAAGGCCAATATCACATACAGAAACATACCCTTTCCATAAAGCACAATGAAATCAAAATACCACTGTAGACGGCAGTATGAAAGTAAAAGAACAATACTACCTGAGTAACGCACTAATCAAATGGGATTTGGGATAAAAATCATCTCATTTTAAAAAGAAAGTATGGAAATATAAAATGGGCTTTTATGACTTTATGCAAGATAATTTAATTTAGAATTAACTCAACAATTAATCCATGTGCCCAATACACTGAAAAAAATAAATATTCTGTATGGAAATTTTTTTTGTCCATTTCCCAGTATGTGTCATTTAGACATAATTTGTTATGTGTGGTACTGGGACTCGAACCCAGGACATCATGTATGCTGTCAAGCACTTAAAATAGGCATAATTAAATATATTATTAATAAAATATATTATAATAACATCTGTGTTATTATAATATATTGAGATATATACATGTATATATACAAGCATAAATTTAAAGTTTTAAAAGAGCTATGTCTTTTTTCTTGCATATTTTATATTCTAAAGGTGACTACTGCCATCATACTTTAAATATACCAGATTTTCCCTCATTAAAATATCTAAGTCCTTTAAATATATAAAAGTAATCATTTGAATAATTTTCAAGTAGAAACTAGGTCTTTGTGATCTCTCTCTCATCAGTGGCTTTTCATTTTCAATAACTTCATTCATTCTATGATATTTTAGCAGGGTAAACATAATTTTTTCTAAAGCTGAAAGATTATAGATTCTATCAAAACTTTTTAAATTACATGTTTAATTTGCAATGAGCACAAAAATAGTGGTTCCATTTTTTAAAGATCTGGATGATGATGATTATGGTGATGATGATGAGTCTTTTTTTTTAGCACCTACCACTCAGGCAGAAAGTTTCATGACATGGTTATTTTTTATAATGAAATCAAAAACTTCATAAATGAAAAGAAAAACAACTATATTTAAACTTTCCATTTTTTAGCAAGGGTTTAAATTTGTTCTTTTTTTTTTTTTTTTTTTTTTTGGTGGTACTGGGGTTCCTGGAAGCCCTTCTACCTCCGGGCTACACTCCTAGACCTATTTTTACATTTTTATTTGGAAACAGGGTCTCCTAAGCCAGCGCAGGGCTGGCTTCAAACCTGTGCGATCCTCCTGTCTCTGCCTCCCAAACGCAGGGATTACAAGCGTGCGCCACCATGCCCGGAGAATTTGTTCATTTTTTTAAGAGCAAAACCCACTACTATATGTATGAAATGAACCACTGACTAAAAGAATCTCAAAAGGGCTCTTTTACAGATTTTTAAGAGCCATCTTGGCATTGCACCTGAACTACACTGAAGTTTACTGGTCTGTGCTATCCCACTCTCAGACAATAACACTGAAGCTGTAAAAAATAATTCACCTCACACACCAGTTGAAATACTTAAGAAGAAATGTGAGCATCTGAAAATTGTAAGAGATGTAAAATTTTTTTTTACATGTAAAAATTGTAATCTGTAACTTATGGTTGGTGATGACAGGCCTGTCATTTTGTGTACTAATTTTTTGTTATTTTCATCCTAACGGTCAAACTCAGGGCCTTGCATATGCTAAGCACATGTTCAACTACTGAGCTTCATCCTTAACCCATCTTGCATACCTCTTTTTAAATCATTGGGCTACCAGTAAACAATTTTTGTTGTTGTTGTTGTTGTTGTTGTTGTTTATTTTTTGCGGGTCTGGGGATGGAACCCAGGTGCATTCGACCTTCCAGCTACACCCCCTGCCCTATTTTTGATTCTTTATTTTGAAACCAGGTCTCATTGAGTTGCAGAGGGCCTCACTTAAGTAGTTGAGGCTGTCCGCGAACAGCGATCCTCTGGTCTCAGCCTCCCAAATCCTGGGATTACAAGCATGCACCACCACGCCTGGCTAAAAGTGTTGTTTAATCAAGGAGGTTAAATAAATCATACAGAAAGAAAAGACAAAAACTATAGGCCTATATTGTTAGTTAACTTAGATGCCAAACTGCTAAACAAAATACTAGCAACATGCATTCAAAACCACATCAAGACAATCATACACCATGACCAAGTAGGGTTCAACCCAGGGATGCAAGGCTGATTAAACATATAAAAAACAATTCATGTAATTCATCACACAAACAGAACCAAAGACAAAAATCACATGATCATTTCAATAGATGCTGAAAAAGCATTCAACAAGATCCAATATCCATTTATGCTAAAGCACTACAGAAAATTGGATAGAAGAAACATACTTCAACATCATAAAAACAATACAATAGGTCCACAGCCAACATCATATTAAATGGAGGAAAAGTGTGAGAATTCTCCCTAAAAACAGAAACAAGACAAGGATGTCCATTATCACCATTTTTTTTCAATATAGTACTTGAGACTCTAGCTAGAGCAATAAGGCAAGAAAAGGAAATCAAAGGAGTACAAATAGAAAAGGAAGAACTAAAATATTTCTCCTTGTGGATGACATGATACCATACTTTAAAGACCCAAAAAACTCACTCAATCAAAAAGATTATGGAACTAATCGACAAATTCAGCAAAGTGTTTAGATACAAAATGAATCTTAAAAAATCAGAAGCATTCCTGTATGCCAACCATAAATCCACTGAAAAATCCAGAAAATACTTCCATTTAGGATATCCGACACACACAAAAAAATACTTCGAAATAAACCTAACCAAAGAAGTAAAAGACCTCTATAAAGAAAATTACAAAGTACAGAAAAAAGAAATCAAAGAATACTTTAGGAGATGGAAAGATCTTCCATATTCTTGGATAGGCAGAATAAATATAATCAAAATGGCCATTCTTCCAAAAGTGATCTATGGATTCAATGCAAAACCCATCAAATTACCAAGGTCATTTCTCACAAACATAGAAAAATCAGTCCTTAAATTCATTTGGAACAACAAAACACAGAATAGCCAAAGTAGTTCTCAGCAACAAGTACCCCACAGGAGGGATCACAATACCTGTTCAAACTATACTAAAAAGCCATAGTAATAAAATAGCATGATACTGACACAAAAACAAACACATAGATCAATGGAGCAGAATAGAAGACTCTGAAACAAATCAGTACAGTTATTGCCAACTACTTGTTTACAAAGGAGCCAAAAACATACACTGGAGCAAAGAGAGCCTGTTCAACAAACGGTGTTGGCAAAACTGGTTAACCATATGCAGAAAAATGGAAATAAACCTCACTTTCTCACCCTGCACAGAAGTCAATTCAAGATGAACCAAAGACTTGGCAATCAGACCACAGACCTTGAAGCTCCTTGAAGACAGCATAGGAAGACCTCAAAGGCACAAGAAATTAAAGTGTGGATCAATATATAGAATTTACTGAAACTGAAGAGCTTCTGTACAACAAGGAAAATGATCAAGAATATTAACAGAAAGCTGTCAGAATGGGAGAAAATTTTTGCCAACTATTCCTCAATAGAGGACTAATATCTAGAATATACACAGAACTCAAGAAACTCAGCGCTAAGAAAACAAATAACCCAATCTAAAAAATGGGCAAAGAACTAGACATTTAAAAAAAAGAAATTCAAATGTCCAATAAACGTATCAAAAATTGTTCAACATCACTAGCATTCAGAGAGATGGAAAATCAAAATTACCGGAGATTTCACCTAACTCCAATTAAAATGGCAATCATTAGAAACACAAACAACAACAAATGCTGGCGAGGATGTGGGGAAGTAGGAACTCTAATACATTGTTGGTGAGATTGCAAATTAGTGCAACCATTTTGGAAAACAGTATGAAGAATACTCAGAAAAATGAGAATGAATTTACCATATGATCCAACAATACCACTTCTGGGTATCTACCCAAAAGACTGGAAACTAAACTATAAAACTTAGTGAGGTCTTCAGGAACTGAAACTCTGTTTCAAAATAAAAAAATTAAAAAAGGCTTGGTGTTTAACTCAGAGGTAGAATGTCCCTGGGTTCCATCCCCACTATCACACACACACACACACACACACACACACACACAAATCTTAGTGAACTGATATCTTGCATCTAATCTACATGTTGGTTCTCTGGCACTATTTTGATCTCCAATATAAATTTAAAGGGAAAACTCATGGGTGTTGTTTTTCGTTTATTTCTTCTTTTAGGATTTGAAAAATCAAACATTTCAGGCAAAGTTTTATGCTAATAGATTAAATCCCATAGCCTTGGTATGGACATAGGGACATTAAACATTTGTTCATATATCCACACAACACATATTTACTGAGTGTGTGCCTAGTGGGGGTTTGGAATATAGATAAATGAGCCAGAGACAAAATTCTTATCCTCTGGAATTTATTCTGAATGCAGCGCCTTAGACCACTTGGCCATCCTGACCTCTGGAATTTATTCTAATAAATGTCTGCCTAACCAAACTATTTATTTGTAGTATCTTATTGGGGTATTTATTTTCTAGGAATAAATGAAAGACATGCTTTAAGAAGACATATTCACTGTTCTCAAGCCAATAAATACTGCCTGGGTTCTGTATCAAGGCTTCGAGACAGAAAATAATTGGTGTGTGCTTACTATCACTTGCCCAGTATCACTTAGCCGTTGCTTCATCACCAAGGGGTGAAGGGACAGGAGAGGACGGGAAGTGGCTCTAACCTCACCGGGCTAATCCACCCCCTCATTTAGAATATTGTGCAGCTTGGAGGTGGAGTGAGAGGTGTTCTCCTGGCCAGAAAGAGGTGGAGCTGGCTTTCCACCCTTCCTCAGCCTCTCTCTCCTACAGCCACATAAAATGCCTGTGATGTCCCCAGACAGGCTGACTTCTCAGGTTGCTAAAGAAAAATAGTAATATTAAAAAAAGGTGTTGGAACCTACACATCCAGCATGCTTGGGTAACCTTTGCCCTCTCTGATTCTCTTGAGTGAGCTAAAAAGCACATGTAGATCCCCAAACTGCCTTATTCTTCTGAAACTGTGTTGAAAACACCTTGGTTTACTAAGCCTTTGGTTTCCTAAGCACTATGCATAGTACCTGCTATCAAATATATAGTATTGTCCTCAAAATGGTGTATATCCCATAGAGAAACGACTATATGAGAAAAAGATGAGTATCTCTATTCTAATGATATTTCTTTTAATGCACAAGAGAAAAGAAGAAACATTGCCTTTTGAAGACCTTGCATCTAAAATTCTCAAAGACTGTACATGAGTCTCAAATTATTTCATAACTATCCCTTTCCCCCAGTGCCTATATTAGAGTTATGAAGAAGATCAGAGAGCTATCACATAAATGTCACTTTTAAAACACTCCCTCCCACCACAGGAAGACTCATTTCTCAAAAGGTTTTTGAGTTTGATAAGTCTTTTGTTAGGATTTTAAGCTGAATGCACTAAAAAACAGGTGGGGATATCATAGCAAAGGAAAAAATAAAACATGAACAAGAAAAACAGTAACTATTACTGTTTAAAAATTTCTGAATTAAGCTGGGCATGGTGGCGCATGCCTGTAATCCCCGCACCTGGGAGGCAGAGACAGGAGTTCAAAGCCAGACTCATTGGCTTAAGAGACCCTGTTTCCCAATAAAAATATAAAAGTAGGTCTGGGAGTATAGCCTGGAGGTAGAAGGGTTTCCAGGAACCCCAGCACCCCCCCAAAAAAAAAATCCTGAATTTAAAGACATTAAGAAAACAACTTAGATGATATAACATGTTGTAATACAACTGCAGAAAAAGAGCTAATTCTATCGATTTGAACAACTAAAACACTTAACAAGGTTTCCACCTGGGTATGAATAGCAAGAGATGTAAGCAGCTACAGAAACCACAAATCTCACTAACATGTAAATAATATCTCTGATTTTCCCAGTGAACAGTATAAACCATTAGTCAGTCTCTCCCCCCCCCCCGTGTGTGTGTGTGTGTGTGTGTGTGTGTGTGTGTGTGTGTGTGTGTGTGTGTTTTACTGGGGATTGAATCCAGGGGCATTCTACCTCTGAGCTATATCCCCAGCTCTATTTTTTATTCTTTTTTTTTTTTTTTTTTGAAACAGGGTCTTACTAAGTTGCAAAGGTCTGCACTAAGTAGTTGAGGCTGACTGTGAACCTGTGATCCTCCTGTCTCAGCCTCCCAAGTACTGAGATTACAAACCTGGGCCACCAGGCCCAGCTAACCATTACTCTTTCTAAAAAAAGAAGATTTCTTGCTCAATGCTGCCATCCTGTGGCTCACACATTCCACATACCGAAAATTTTTCTATTTTTCTTCTTGCTGGTAAAACCGTTGACAAAAAGTTACCTATGATAAATTTTTCTGTGAGTATGACATTGTTTCTATGAGAACAATGCAAATCTTGTCAAAGTATTTGAAAGGATATCTTCCATTGGGTTTTATTTTCTTTGAATGAACCTCAAATCTAGAAATTGGATTAATCATAGATCATGGTTTATCCACCATCCCAATCTTGGTCCAAATTCAATAGAATTTGCATCAATTAGTTATTTTTCATAATAAAGTATGAAAATAATTTCAAACCCATAACCTCAAATATTTTATGTCCTAGACAATGCTAAGGGAGATTACTTAGTCACAAAAAGTAAAAAATTGGATGTTCTCTCAAATATGCAGAAGCTAGGGAGAAAAGAGGTCATAGGAGGAATTCTAGATAAAGAAGGAGAAACCATAGGTGAGCAAATAAGGCGGCCTAACTGAGGGGGATGGGAAGGTAAAAGAGTAAATTCCATTATGTACATGATGTACATTCATAAATACAAGTTAATCACTAAGACAAACAGGAGAAGGAAAAATGGGGGAGGGAATGGAGTAAAAATTGGGGAAGGGCTAAATGTGGATGTGCACATGTATGCCTCTACCAGCTTGTACTCCATTAAGATATATGACTACAATGCACCAATAAAATAAATAAATAAATAAATAAATAAATCTATATATGTGGGTTATCTAACAATATATATTATTATATTTAACCATATAATCCACCCATCGACCCATCACCTTTCCTAATATAAATTTCACATAGCTCCTCTGCTTGTTATTCCTTTTCTTTCCTATACAGCTATATTACATCCTTTGTAATTATAATAGATTTTAAAACCACTTCACTGTACTTGAGTATAATAGACTGCATATTAAAATATATAATTTTGATAAGCTTTGACATATATATAGTTGTGAAATAATCACCACAATCAAGATAATGCATACATTTACCTCCTTGGAAAGTTTCCTCATAACTTCATTGTAATCCTTTCATCCTACTGTCCCTTCACATTCTCTCTTTCCTAACCCCTCATCTCCAATGACCTATAAGTATTTCATATGGTCTGAATTATATTCCTTCCAAACCTACCTATTGAAGCTGTAACCCTTAAAGTGATGATATTTGGAGATGAAACCTCTGGAGGTGATGAGCCTTAGAAGTTTTGAGGATGGGGCCCTCGTGATATGATTAGATCTCTTATAACAAGAGACACTAGAGAACTGACCATTATGTTAAGATATAACCACCTGCAAGCCAGGAGAAGAGCCCTCATCAGAACTGAACTGTTCTGGTGCTCTGAAGTTCAGACTTCCAGCCTTGGAAAATATGAGAAACACATTTCTGTTGTTTAAGTCACTTATCCTATAGTATGGTCTTATGATATCTCAGGCAGACCAATACACCACTGCCTTTGTCACTATATATATGTGCATTTTACAATATTTTATGTAAACAGAATCATATTTACTCTTATTTCTCTAGATATTGCTCATCATAATTATCTTGATATTCATCCATGCTATATCATAATTATTTCCTTCCTTTGATTGATGAATAGTATTCCATTATGTAAATATGCTATACTTCATCCATTCACCTATTCAGGGACATCTGTATTATTTCTAGTTGTGGGCAATGATCCATAAAAGCTGCTGCATGAACATTCATGTATATGATCTTATATTTCCTTTTCTTTGAGATATATAGTCATGAAATGGCTGGACCAAATTTAAACACATAGTCTGTGTTTCTATGTGTGTGCATTCAAGCATATGTTGCAATATAACTTTTAAAGATAATTCTAAACTATTTTCAAAGTGCACCATTTTGCAAACCACCAGAAAAACATGAGTGTTACTATCTCTCCACTTTCTTGCCAACATATGGTGTAGTAAATTATCTTTTTGATTTCTGTCATTACATAGGTTTGAAATAGTATCTGATTATAGTGTCCATTTAAATTTCCCTAATGATGATGCACATCTATACATATGCTTAACTTCTATATGCATTTCTTCTTTGGAAAACTATGTATTCAAATCTTTTTATCACTTTTAGTACTTATCCTGCTTGGTGGTATTCCCTGGAGTTTAATGTCTTATCTTTGATTTCCAACTGCTTCAGCCATTTTTACTTGAAATACTATGTATTCATTTTAGAGTGATCATCTTCCAAGAGTGAAATTCTATTCTCCATGTAGTCTAATCTATTGTTTATAGTTTGTATTGATGCCTTCACTTCAGTGATTGCACCCTCTATATCTTTCAGACTCTCTATAAATTCTTTTTGGGAATCCTTTATCATTTCTACTGTTAAATTTCTGATTTGTCCTTCTGGCAATTTCTGCAATTCTGTGTTGTCAGGTTCTGTTATTGTGGGGTTGTGGGGGCTCATTGCTTCCTTGCTACTCCTCCTTCTCATTATTTCAGAAGTTTGTGTCTGTTGCTTTTGATAGGCTTCTCTCAATCTGTAGGTGTCGGCTGGGTGCATTGTATTCAGTGGTGAAGGTTGAGTGAGGAGTAAAGTGATGTCATAAATGCAAGAACAGGGTAATGCTACCGATATAATTGAATAGAATGAGAGTATGAGTTTGGTAAGGTAGTATATAGTAGAGATTAGAGATAGTGAACATGTAGTAGGATTCTAGTAACCAGTGTCGAGTATTTAGTATAGTGATACAAAGTGAATTTAGTACAAGACAAAGAAGAGAAAGAAAAGAAAGGGATGGAGAGAGAGAAAGTAGGTATGTTCAGGTAAGAGGCTTGTGAAAGGGGTGAAAAAGAGAGCAAACAAACAAGCATACACACCAAAAAATGGAAAAAAAATGCACCCTTCCAAATATATGAAGATTAAGCAGACTTGGCCTCTGCAATCTCTCTGTACAGACAGTGAGTGCCACTGGCATCTTCCTGCTGCAAGCCTGGTTCTCTGAGTCTCTCTGTCTCTGCAGGTGGTCAGTATCAATGGGGCTGGATCTAGTGTTGAGTGTAGGTCGCTCCCCAAACTTTCCACCAATGCGAAGCCTGAGTCTCTCCCTGACTGCACAGGTGGTGGGTGCTCCTGAGACCAAACCCAGTGTATACATAAGAGCCTCTGTTCTCCACAGCTAGGGCTGGGTTGACCTGACTTCTCCCTGTTCACCATGATTCAGTGGTCTGTGGCGATCTCGGAGGTCCTACTAGGGCTCTGAGCCCTGGGGATTGTAGCCTTTTTTTGCCTGATTGTCCCTTTGTATATGTTTTATATAAACTTTTATAAAATAAAAAGAAATGTGTACTTTACTGCTTGGAAGAGAGTGTTCTATAAATGTTAATAATTGACTGAGAGCATATTTCAGATCTTCAACACTATTAGTGACTTTGTCTATTGTTCTTTCAATTATTGAGAAGTTTTAAAATCTATGATTAGCCAATGTGGTGGTGCACGCTTGTAATCCCCACGCTTGGGAGGCTGAGACAGGAGGATCACACAGGTTCGAAGCCAGCCTCAGCTACTTAGTGAGGCTCTCAGCAACTTAGTGATACCCTGTTTCCTTAAATAAAATATAAAATAGGGCTGGAAGTATAGCCCGTAGGTAGAAAGCCTCTGGGCTCCACGCTCAGTACCACAAAAATAAATAAATAAATAAATAAATAAATAAATAAATAAATAAATAAAATCTATGGTTAAGCCAGGCATGGTAGTACACACTTGTAATTCCACTACTTGAAAGATTGAGACAGGAGGATCACAGGTTTGCAACCAGCCTCAGCAACTTAGCAAGACCTTGTTTACAAATAAAAAAATAAAATAGGTCTAAGGGTATAGCCCAAAGGTAGAAGGCACCTGGGTTCCATTTCCAGTACAAAAAGAAGGAAGGAAGGAAGGAAGGAAGGAAGGAAGGAAGGAAGGAAGGAAGGAAGGAAGGAAGGAAGGAACCTATGGTTATAACTTTAGACTTGTTTATTCTTTATGATTATATTAGATTTTTCTTTTCATACTTGAAACTTTCCTATTAGGTAAAAAAAATAAGATTGTTACTTTTTGATAAGTTCATATCTCAATCATTGTGGAATAACCTCTTGATCCCTGGAAATAGCCAATGTGCTAAAATGTACTTCTATTAATATTAACATTAGTATTCAAGTTTTCTTTTGATCTGTGTTAGCACCTTGCTGCTTTTCACTTTTCTATATTCTTATATATGAAGTGTGTCTCTTGTTATACATATAGTTGGGTCTTGATTTTTATCCAATTTAACAACTTGTGTTCATTGGGTTATTTATAGTACATTTTGTGTGTTTAAACCTATCATCTTATGTCTTATTTTATGTATTTTCTCCATCTCTTTTCCTTTAAATTAATAAAATATCTGTAATGATTCTATTTTTAGTTTTCTATTTTATCTCCTTTGTTGGCTTTTAGCTATAACTGTTTGGTGTATTATTTTAGTGACTGTTTTTGGTTTTATGGTACACATCTCTGACTTATCATAGTGTACTCCTAAGTGATACATTACTTCACCTATAGTATGAGAAACTAAAAATAATAGTCTACCATTTCTTCTCAACTTTTTTTTTTTTTTTTGGTGGAAATGGGGGTGGAACCCAGAGGCTTTCTACCTCAGAGCTATACTTCCAGACCTATTTTTATATTTTATTTGGAAACAGGGTCTCACTAAGCTGCTGAGATCCTCACTACGTAGCCGAAGCTGGCTTTGAACCTGCACGATCCTCCTGTCTCAGCCTCCCAAGCGCGGGGATTACAAGTGTGCACCACCACGCCTGGCTCTCTTCTCAACTTTTATGCTACCTGTCACATACTTTACTTTCATATATGTTACAAACCACATGCTACACTGATTTTATTTTGGGTTAAACAATATCTTCTGAAATGATTGAATAATAATAAAAACATGCAATTACCATTTCCAGAGCTCTGCGTTCCTTAGGATGAATCCATATTGTCCATATTTCCATCTGGTATTTCTTTTTTTCCAATAAGTTTCCCCTAATATTTCTTATACTGTAAGGCTACTGGTGATCAATTCCTTTAGTTCTATCTGGAATCTCTATTTTCTGTATGTCTTAAAAAATGAACTCTTCTTTGCCTATTTTTCCTTTGCAAAGTATTTTCACGGGGCATAGGATTACTAGTCAGTTTTTTGGTTGGGTTTTGTTTCTCCTTTCAATATTTTGAAGATAAAAATGTTACACTATTTTCTTCCTTTCCTTGTTTCTGGAAAGAAATCTATCGTTATTCTCTCTGTGCTTCTGTGGGTGACATGTCCCCCAATTCTAGTTGCTGCTTTTAATGGTTTTTCCTTTCTATTGCTTTTTTTTTTAATAATTGACATGGTGTTCTATGATACAGTTTTCTTCAGACTTCATGAGGTTGGAATTTGTTGAGCTGTTTAGAATTTGTAAGTTTATAGTTTATCTAAAATTGTAGTTACTTGTAAAAGGGCACTTATTACTTATATAAATCTCAATTTTACTCATTTCTTTGTTGCTACTCACATAAAGTACTGCTTACAAGTTCCATTTAATTCTTATGCAACTATCTTTAAACACAATTACAATTTTAGTTTGGAATTTCATTTTACTCAAGACTTTGCCCTAATTATAAAAATAATAACAAATTTCTAATGATGAAATAATTTAAAATGCGGAGTAATTACTATGTAGAAAGTACTCTTTGGTATTGAATGTTTTATTTAATCTTTTAAAACTCTTATGTGATAGGAAATATTTTTCTCTTTCTACAGATAAGGAGAAGTTAAGTGAATTGACCAATATTTCCTGTTAGTAAAATAGTAGAGCCAAGATCCAAGCCCAGGCCCACCTGATTCTAGAGATTGTCTTTTAACTTCATATCACATTATACTGTCTCTCAGAACATTATACGGTGTAACATGAACATACACATTCCCGGCATTCATCTCACCAATATTGATATGCTGGTGAGGGTGCTAAAATGATTGAGATTATTAGCATACAGAGTAAGTTTGCCCAGATTCAAATTCTAGCTCAGTTATTCAGAAGCTCTGTGACCTTGGTGGAAGCTACTTAATCTTCTGGTGACTGAAATACCACATTTGAAAAATGTATATAAGCCAGGTGTGGTGGTGCACACTTGTTATCCCAGTGCTTGAGGTTGAGAAAGAAGGATCTCAGGTTCAGAGCCAGACTTAGTAATTTAGTCAGGCCTTATTTCAAAATAAAAAATAAAATAGGGCTGGGAATGTGTCGCAGCGGTAGAATGCCCCTGGGTTCTATCCCAGTATCAAAAGAAGAAGAAGGAGGAGAGAGGAGGAGGAGGAGGAGGAGGAGGAGGAGGAGGAGGAGGAGGAGGAGGAGGAGGAGGAGGAGGAGGAGAAGGAGGAGGAGGAGGAGGAGGAGGAGGAGGAGGAGGAGGAGGAAGAGGAGGAGGAGGAGGAGGAGGAGGAGAAGGAGTAGGGAAGGAAGAAAGGGAGGGAGGGAAAGAAGGAAAGGAGAAAAGGAAAAAGAAAAAATATATTAATAATAATAAGTCCAACTGCATAGAATTATTGTAAGGATTAATGAGTTAAATTTAATGTGCTTGACATAATAAATACTAATGTAATAAATGTTTGCCATTTGATTCTTGTGTGTGTGTGTGTGAGGGGGACTTTTCATCTAGATAGAAAACTGCCCTATCTCAGAGCATCCAGACCTTTGACTATGTTTTTTAGGGACACAAGCAATTTAGTCACTAGTATAGATAGAGCACCAGTGCCATCTAGTGACAAATTGATAATAAAGTCACCAAATAAGGAATGTTCATAATGGGTAAAATTTCTAGATTAAAACTTGCTTTTAAACTGGACATGGTGGCATATGCCTATAATTCTATCACTTAGGAAGCTGAGACACGAAGATTTCAAGTTCAAGTCCAGTGTAAGTAATTTAGCGAGACACTATTTCACAATAAGAAGTTAAAAAGGCTGGGTTACAGCTCAGAGGTAGAACCTTCCTGGGCTCCATCCCCAGCACTATATAATATATACATATTCCATTAAGACAAACAAAATCTAATGTAGTTAGAACTCTCCAAGAAAATATAGTAGTTTTGTAAAACGACTGAATTATTTGACAGATAAAAATGATATGTACTTGTGGTATACAACATGTTTTGAAACAAGTATACATTTTATGGAAGGACTAAGTCAAATTAACATTTCCAATGAATTTTTGTAGCAAGAACATGAAAAATCTACTTTCTTAGCAATTTTTAAGTGTATAATATGCCATCAACAAGTGCAATCACCATGTTATACAATATATCTCCAGAATTTATTGATCATGTCTCACTAAAACTTTGTATCCTTGACCAACATCTATATACAGACACACCCCAGCACCATAGCGATCACCATTCTACTCTGTTTCTACGGGTCTGACTTTTTTTATATTCTCTATATACATGACACAACGTATTTGTTTCTACTTGTCTGACTTATTTCACTTAACATTAACATATTCTAGTTTCACCCATGTCACAAATGATAGTATTTCCTCCTTTTTATGGTTGAATAGCATTTAAATATGTGTATAGCCTGTATTTTCTTTATCCTTTTATCTATAAATACACAGTCCGGTGGATGCTTATATCTTGGCTACTATGAATTATGCTGCAGTTGAACATGTAAGTGCAGATGTTCCCTTGGTATACTGATTTCATGTCCTTTGGATATATAAGCAAAAAAGGACTGCTGCAAAAAAAAAGGACTGGTAAAGTCGGGCGTGGTGGCGCACACTTGTAATTCCCGCACTTGGGAGGCGGAGACAGGAGGATCGTGCAGGTCCAAAGCCAGCCACGCTGGCTTAAGAGACCCTGTTTCAAGTAAAAAAAATATGAAATAGGTCTGGGAGTGTAGCCCGGAGGTAGAAGGGTTCCATCCCAGTACCACAAAAAAAAAAAAGACTGGTAGATTTATTTTCATTTTTTCAATTTTTATTTTCATTTTTTCAATTTATTATTTGTGTATTTATTTTTGTGGTATTGGAGATTGAACCCAGAGATATTCTACCTTTGAGCTACACCCACAGCCTACTTTTACTTCTTATTTGGAAACAGGGTCTCTTGAGGTTGTTGAGAGTCTCATACTTGCTGAGGCTGTCCTCAAACCTGCAATCCTCCTGTCTCATCCTCCCAAGTACTGGGATTGCAGATGCATGCCACCACACCCAGCTTATTTTTTAATTTTTTGAGGAGCCTCCCTACTGTTTTCTATAATGGCTGTATCGATTTACATTCGCTACAATGCCCAAGGATTTCATTTTCTCTACATTCTCACCAACACTTTTGTTTTTATGACGATAGCATGGCATACAATACCCTGATGACTAGTGTGGCTGAACTTTTTTCTTTTTTTCTTTTTTTCATATATCTATTAGGCACTTACATGTCTTCTCTAGGGAGTGTCTCAGGTCCTTTGCCCATTTTTTCCCCCAGTGTACCTACAAGCTACACCCCAGACCTACTTTTAGACTTTTTAGTTTTGAAACAGGGTCTCACTGAATTGCAGAGGGCCTCGCTAGGTAGCTGAGGCTGTCCACGAACCATGGTCCTCCAGCCTCAGCCTCCCAAATGCTGGGAATACAAGCGTGCACCACCACAGCTGGCTCCTTTGCCCACTTTTAAACAGAGCTATTTGTTTTATTGCTCTTGAGTTGCTTGAGTTCCTTATATTTTGGCTATTTAACCCTTATTAGATGTGTGGTTCCCAAATGTTTTCTTCATTTTGTATAATGTCTCTTTGCTTTGCCTGATTATAAGATTTTAGTTTGATGTAATCTCATTATTTATTTATTTATTTATTTATTTATTTATTTATTTATTTTGGTGGTACTGGGGTTCCTGGAAACCCTTCTACCTCCGGGCTACACTCCCAGACCTATTTTTTATATTTTTATTTGGAAACAGGGTCTCTTAAGCCAGCGCGGCTGGCTTCGAACCTGCGCGATCCTCCTGTCTCTGCCTCCCAAGCGCGGGGATTACAAGCGTGCACCACCACGCCCGGCTTAAGTTTTTATTTTGAAACAGGGCCTCACTCAGTTACTGAAGCAGGGTGCAAACCTGAGATCCTCCTGCTTCTCAAGTACTGGGATTATAGGAGTGCACCACCACACCAGGCTTGACAAAAGTTTAAAAGTCACAGAAAAAAATATTATATTTCCCAATGACTATTAAGACCACTTTGCCTGATTTCAGCATGCACAGCCATTTTTATGACTGTACACTATTGCGTAAAGCAAGAATTTCGTGTATTGCCAGTGCCTATATTTTCTTTCTTATTTTTTCATCACTGTATCCAAGAATTATTAAGAAATTGTCACCTATTGTCACAATACTAGTATAATTAGCTAATCTCTCTGAACATATTTATAAATTATTTTCAGTGTCATATTATTATGTTGTAAAATGCCCTTTCTCCCAATCAAACCATATATATAGGAAAGCATTATGTACCTGGAAGTGGTAACTGAACTAATATACCACTGACTCTTGGGTCCATGTTCAATTGATCAGTTATATCCAAAAGTTCTTCCTGAGAAACATCTGTAGGTTTTAGGATGAGTTCACTACAAATACCTGAAAGGAAAACAACTCCAGTCACTTAAATAACCAGGATGTGATTTTTCATTAATGGTGTTTTACATGGTGTCTGGTTGATTTTCTATGTTCTTGTCCCACTAGAAGGAAAGGCCCTTATATAAAGCCAGTATTCAGGTGTTTTCTCAAGATTCACACACATTCTACGGCCAGCATCACAAGTGACAACTTAAACTAGTTTATGATAGCATATTGCTAGTAGAATTGAGTACAGTAAAAATGCCACTACCACCATCACTATCAGGCTAAGTTGGAGAGAGTAAAATAGCGAGTTTTATTATTTGCCTAAAGCAAATGTAATAAATGCAGGCCTCACACATGTAAACTATTCATCTTATCTCTCCCTTAAAATACAAAATCACACTGAATTGATTTGATAAGGAATCTGAAAAAGTAGTAAGAAATTAACATAAATGTCAGTACTTGAGTAACCTCTAGTCATAGTGCTTGTTATTCAAATGACACTTATTTGATAATCACTCTTAATTATCGCACTTCTAAGTAAAACCAGAAAACATAGTAATAATTATAACTGAAACACACACCCACCTACTGCGGAGGCAGCTCTTATCTTATTTCTGACATATGTATGGCTTGCTGGGTTATCACCTACTAAAATGATACTGAGGTGAGGTCTTCTGTGCCCAAGGGCAATCCATGACTCCACACCTCTCCGTATTTCTTCCTGGATTTGTTTGGCCATTTCAGTTCCTGAGATGATAATGGCTTCGTGTCTATGGAAAACAAAACAGTGAGTTGTAATACTAAAGAGACAATAAGATATTAAATTACATAAATTGAAAGCACGAAATGAACAAAACAAGTATGAACATCTAAAGTTTGATTGTTTTTCAATTACATTTGCTATTCACCCTTCAGGTACATAAATGTATTTATAATTTATAACATAAATGTATTTATAATTTTGTAAAAAATTATAATTCTGCTTTTTAGTTATATATTATACTTCATCTGCTAAACGTGAATGTTTATCCACAAAAACGTGAATGTTGGACTCGTAGTTCCTGTGGATTCGAAGGCGGGAAATTTGTGAGCGATTAGGTTATGAGGATTGAACCCTAGTGAGTGAGCCCCTGCTAAACTTGCAGATTCCAGACTCCACAACTACACCTATGATTCAGAATGCCTAGTAGTTAGAGCTTCCATATTTAACAATTTCCCAGAGGTGACTCTTGTGCATGACCATGTTTGAAAACCACTTATTAAGTTTCACACAACAATATACCTTAACAATTATAATTTATTGCCAAACAATTAACTGAGCAAATAAGTTGGCTATAAAATATAATTACAAATGGACAGTATAAGTAAACTCTGCTTTCAACTATAATTTTGTCTATTTCTCATTAAAGAATTAATAGATTGCAAGACATGGATGGCCATGATAAGTTCAGCATACCAATTTTGTTCTACTCTTTACTCTATTATTTTTGTAGACTTATTAAATATAACTAACAAAATAAACTGAAAATACTCAAAATGTATGATTTCATAAGTTTCAATACATTTATATACCTGGGAAACCATCATCACAGTCAAGAAATGAGCACATCCTTCATCCTCAGGGTTCCTAGGTTCCCCTTTGAGTCTAACCATTTTATCTGTCTTTCAGGGGCATGTGTATTATCAAGAATTTTATTAAAATTCAATCATATACCACATATTTCATCTACTTTGTCTTGGCATAGTTATTTGAAGATTCATTCCTGTAGCTGCATGTATTATAGTTCATTTCTTTTTTTTTAATTGCTAAGTAGTACTTCATTCTGTGGATATTCTAAATTTGTTAATCCATTCAATTGTAGTTCACTATTTGTGTTGTTTTCAGTCATGACAAATAAAGTTGTTATAAACATTTATGTACAAATTATTGTATACATATATTTCACTTCTGTACAAATCCCAAAGAACGCAGTGGCTGAGTTACTAGGTAGGTACATGTTTAAATTTATAAGACTTTCCAGAGTAGTTATAAAATTTCACATTTCTTTTTTCCTCTTTTTTTTTTTTTTTTTGTGGTACTGGGGATTGAACCCAGGGGAATTCTACCTCCGAGCTACATCCCAGCCCTATTTCTTTTTATTCTTTATTTTGAAACAGGGTCTCACTAAGTTGTGGAGGGCCTTACTAAGTAGCTGAGGCTGTCCTTGAACCATGATCCTCCAGTCTCAGCCTCCCAAATACTGGGATTAAAAATGTCATCCCTTCTGGCTCAAAATTCTGTATTTCTAAAAGCTATTTAAAGAATTTCAGTTGCTCCATGTACTTGCTACCACTTGGTATGGCCAGTCTTCTAAATTTTAGACCCTCCACTGGATATCTGGTGGTATCTCATGCTTTTTTAAATTGTAGTCCCTTAATAACTAATACTATTGAGCATCTTTTCGTGTGATTATTCATCTGCCATCTTCTTTGATGAACTGTATAATTTAATCTTTTACACATTGTTTACTAAGGTGCTTCCTTGTTTTTGAGTTTTGAGTTCTATAAACCTATATTAGGCAGCCTTTCTGTCTCTGTGACAAAAATACCTGACAAGCATAACTTAGAGAAGGAAAGGTTTATCCAGGCTCATAGTTTCAGAAGAGGTTCAGTCCATAGTCAGCCTGCTCCAAGACAGAAACTGCAGCAATGACACATGGCAGAGGGACACCACTCTTCTACCATGGTGGAAGAAAGCAGAGAGTGAGAAGAGGAGATTTGGGCCATATGACATCCCCAAGCCCACCTCCCAGTGATCCACCTCCTCCAGTCAGGCCAGACCTCTGAACCTCCGGCACTGGGGACCATGCTTCAAGACATGAGCTTTTGGAAGGACATTCTAAACCCAAACCCTAATGTTACTCCAGATTCAAATACTTTATTCGATATGTAACTTGAAATATTTTTTACTAGTCTGGGCTTTGCCTTTCTCAACTCTGATCTTTGTATTTGGAAGAATATTTTTTAACTTTTATGTATTCTAATTTATCAGTTTTTTCCTTTATGGATCATAAATTAACATATATATATATATATATATATATATATATATATATATATATATATATAAACTTTGCCTAACTCTGGGTTACAAATGGTTTCCCTAATGTTTCCTTCCAGAATTTTTATGGATTTGGGTTATATATTTAGTTCTACAATTTAGTTCTCTCCTAGTTTAATGAGAATTTATATCAGAATACTGTCAAATGTTGTTTTTCTCTCTCTGTTGAGATGATTATGAGGGTTTTTGGTATTAGTTTATAAAAACAGTGAGTTACATTGATAGGTTTTAAAATGTTAAACTAGCTTTGCATTCCTGGGGTAAACACTACTTGGTTGTAATCTGCCTATCTTTTCTAGATATGGATATGGATTTTTATTTAAAATTTTTTAAAATTTTTTCACCTATTCATGATTGGTAATTTGTCTTGAGTTTTCTATCAATGTCTTTGTATGGTTTTAATATTAGGGTAATACTGGCCTCTCAGAATATGTTAGGAAGTATTCCAGCCTCTTTTAATTTTTAAAGTATTTGTGTAGAATGTACCTTATTTTTTTCTTATATGTTTGTTAGGAGACCATCTGGTTTTGGAGCTTTCTGAGAAGACTTAACTACAAATTTAAATTCTTTAGTATCAGTGGTTCTTCAGGTTAACTATTATTTCTTGACTCAGTTTTTGTAGTCGGTGTCTTTACTGATTATTATCATTATGTACTATATCAAAATGTAATATACTTAATTTTAAATGTCTTATTTTTAGCTTAAATAACTTTTTATATAATTTACTATAAATTTCTGGTTTCTATATTTTATGAATTCACTTAAGTAACTTTTTAACACTAAGATAATAAGGACTCCCTATTTAGCAAATACTAAGTATTGTAAATATGGCAGCCAATTCCAATACAATTCATTTCTACATTATAGCAAAAAATAAATCCTTTCTATAAATTAATTTGTGTCAAAAATACTCAGGGTAAAACACTATTAGAGTAGCAGGTAAATAAGAATTTACTCTCACAATAAATGACATATCTTTATAGCTTAAAATATAAAACCACCTGATCTCTTCTTGCATTTTATTGCATATAAATAACAATGTTACTGCTGATACTATTATTAATGAATTCTCTGTTAAACACAATAATTTGTTTATAGGCTACTGTGAGGCTGGCAGTCATGGAGCATAACCCAGGTTAATTATAGCCTGGCCATTACTAGACATGTGACTCTGAGAAAGTCAGAGATAACAGTGGCATAAACTGATCCCTGGCTTCCAAAGAAACAGACTTTATATACATTAAGTTGACTGATCCCTGTATATTGGGGTCTGAAAGCACGTCAGGGCTTTCTTTATATTAGAGTGCTGAGGTGCTAAGTCAGCCCTCTAGTTAATAGCTGACACGATATGAACTAGCTGGTGTATGTGGTTAAATTAGGCATCGGGACTGAGCATTTTCAGTAGTAACTGCCCCGCAGTCAGTTCAGAGCCCCAGCGAGTCTAACTCTGTGGGAAGCACAGTAAGCAGATTAATGAAGCAATATGGTATTAGTAAAGGCTCAATTAAAATAAAATGCTTGTATCAATCTATGTGCTGGAGAAACTGGTCTCATATTTTATTAATTCACTTTACCTAGCTCAGTGTCCAGTGTAAAAAACAAATGAGATTTTTCAACATGCATGCTGTTAAAAAGCTTTAAAAGTAGAATGTCAGCAACAATTCAAATGTTTACCCACAGACGAATACAGGCTCAAAGCTTTTAATCTATTTTACACACTGCAGAGTGATTTTTCCCCAAAATTTAATTGTGATTTACTAGTTAAAACTCCTCACCATACATTGTTTATTCAGATGGTAAATTCATTTTCAAAGTCGCCCATGCAACATGCACTATATTTAGAATATAAATAGTACACCACTGAGCAGCCCATTTTCATGGAAATTGTATTTTAGTTGAAGAAGATATGAGAAATTTTAAGCAAGTATTTAATATAACATGTGTAACATAATGGAGGGGAAAGATATATCTGAGGGCCAAAATTATTTTATATTGGCGGGTTAGGGTGTCACTTCTTTGGTCAGTCAGCTGACATTTGAGTAGTACTAAAAAAAATGAGGGAAAGTACTCTTTGTTAAAGGAAGTACATAGCAAAAACAAAGACCTTTAGGCAGGCGTATGCAGGGCATGTTTAGGAATAGCAAGGAGAGAGCATATATTGCACTTTCTTTTTATCACTAGGATAAGCTCTGGGATTATAAACCAGTATTAAGTGGTTTATAATCCTTTTAATGTGCTATTTGATAAGTTGGGTCCTACACTCATGTGACTTTGTGTCACATGACCTCTGCAGGGCAAGGGAGGGGCTGAAACCCCCGCGAGAATTGGGCATTCCCGCGAGTAAACCCTCCTCTTGCGAGATGCATACCTTGAAAAAGAGAGCCCGCGTCCTCAAGCTTCGGACAGGCGCGTGGGCCCCAAGGTGCCTCGCCCTGATCCCCGGGAAAGCCGTGCCATTAAAACTTTACATGCCATGTGTACCGGACCTCTCTCGTGTTTTTCACACTACGCCGTACTCACTTATTTTTTATTTTACTCGCATTATTTTTTTATTTTAATTATCACTATTGAATTCAGTTTGTTATACTTTGTTGATTATTTTGCATCTATGTTCATTAGGACATTTTCTTGAAGAATCCTTATCTGGCTTTGGTGTGGGGTAATGCTAGCCTCATAAAATGAGCTTGGAAATATTCCTTCTTCTGTTTTTTTAGAGAAGTTTTAAAAGGGTTGGTATTACTTCTAAAAGTCTGGTAGTGTCCACCATTGAAGCCTGGTTGAGTCCTAAGTCAATCCCTTTACTCATTATTGATCTGTTTATAGTTGTTTTTTTATGATTCAGTCTCAGCAGGTTGCATGTTTCTAGGAATTTATTTATTCTAAGTTATCTAATTTTTTGATATATAATTGTTCATAGGGGTCTGTTAGGATCCTTTATATTTCTGTGTTATCAGTGGTCTCCTCTTTCATTTATAACTTTGAGTCTTCTCTCTTCTTATTTCCATGTATTTGTAAAATTTTTATCCTTTCATTGATATCTAGTTTCCTATCATTATGGTAAAAAAAAAAAAAAATACTGTAGCTGGGTATAGTGTTGTATGCCTGTAATTCCAGTGCTTGGGAGCCTGTGATAGGAAAATCACAGGGTCAAGGCCAGCCTCAGCAACCTAGCAAGACTACTCTCAGCAACCTAGCAAGATTCTTTTTCAAAATAAAAGAAATAGGCCTTAGGAGCAGCTCAATCCTCAGTACCATAAAAAAAAAATGATTTCAGTCATCTTAAATTTGTTATACTTGTTTTTAGTCTAACATATGATTTTTCTAATGCACTTAGAAGAATGTGTATTCTACTACTGTTGGATGGAATGTTCTGTTTGTAGGTCAGTTTGCTCTATATTGTTTAAGTCAAGTCTGCTGTTCCCTTTTGACTTCCAGCCTGAATGATCTATTGTTGAGATACGACATTGGTTCCTTAACATTACTGTATTAGTCTCTTTTTCTCCCTTCAGTTCTATTAAAATTTACTTTGCATATCTGGTGCTCCAATATGGCCTCCACATTTACAACCATTATATCTTCTTGCCAGATTGGTCCCTTTATTATGTAATGATCTTCTGACTTTTTAGTAAGTCAGTGCAAGTCTTTCGAACGGCTCATTTAACTCATTTGCATTCAAGGTTATTATTGATAGGTAACGAATTACTACAATCATCTTGTTAAATTTTTTTCTGGTTGTTTTATGAATCCTTTGTTGCTTTCTTCCTCTCATGCCTACAGCATTATGGAGAGTCCCTTGTATGTAATTATTTGCTTTTCATTTTTCTACTTTTTAAATTATCTTTGTCTTTAAAAATGTAATTATAGCCAGGCGTGGTGGCGCACGCTTGTAATCCCCATGCTTGGGAGGCAGAGACAGGAGGATTGCACAGGTTCGAAGCCAGCCACACTGGCTTAAGAGACCCTGTTTCCAAAAATAAAATAGGTCTGGGAGTATAGCCCGAACATAGAAGGACTTCCAGGAACCCCAGTACCACAAAAAAGAGAAAGAAAGAAAAAAAAGAAAAATTTAATTGTAATGTGTCTCATTGAAGACCTCTATATTTATTTTATTTGGGGTTCTTTGGACTTAAAAAGATCCCTCTCTACATTTAAGAAATGTTATCATTATTTCTTTCTTTTTTTTTTTTTTTGTGGTACTGGGGTTCCTGGAAGCCCTTCTACCTCTGGGCTACTCTCCCAGACCTATTTTTACATTTTTTTTTTAATTTGGAAACAGGGTCTCCTAAGCCAGCGCGCGATCCTCCTGTCTCTGCCTCCCAAGCGTGGGGATTACAAGCGTGCGCCACCACGCCCGGCGTTATCATTTCTTTAGATAGACTTCTCCCTCTTTTCTTTCTTTCTTTCTTTTTTTTTTTTTTTTGTGGTACTGGGGTTCCTAGAAACCCTTCTATCACCGGGCTACACTCCCAGACCTATTTTTTATATTTTTATTTGGAAACAGGGTCTCTTAAGCCAGTGAGGCTGGCTTCCAACCTGCGCGATCCTCCTGTCTCCGCCTCCCAAGCGCGGGGATTACAAGATTACAAGCGTGTGCCACCAAGCCCAGCTCTTTCTCTACTTCTTTTGAGGCCCCCATATTTGCATATTTGTTCACTTGACAATGTTCCAAAAACCCCATAGGCTTTCTTCAATCTCTACATTCTTTTATTTCTCTAATTGACTAATTGCAAAACCTATTTTTGAGTTCACTGATTCTTCTGCTTTATCAAGTCGGCTGTTAAAGATTTCTATGTAGCCGGGCGTGGTGGCGCACACTTGTAATCCCCGCGCTTGGGAGGTGGAGACAGGAGGATGGCGCAGGTTCAAAGCCAGCCGCGCTGGTTTACGAGACCCTGTTTCCAAATAAAAATAGTATAAAAAAATAGGTCTGGGAGTTTAGCCTGGATGTAGAAGAGCTTCCAGGAACCCCAGTATCACCACCACCAAAAAAAAAAAAAAAAAAAAAAAAAAATTTCTATTGAGTTCTTCATTTCAGTCTGTATGTCAATAGCTCCAGAATTTTTGTTTTATTCAATTGCTTTTATGGTTTCTGTTTGTTTTAGTCTGCATTTTATCACTAAGAAAAAATACTAGGCAAAACAACTTAAAGAAGGAAAGATTTTCATGGCTCACTGCTTCAATAGTTTCAGGGTTGGCTGGCTCTATTGCTTTGGGCCTGAGGACAGGCATCTTGGCAGAAAACTTGGAGGGAGTTGGAAGAGGGAGTTGCTCATATCCTGACAGCTAAGAACCAGAGAAGAGAACAAGCACAAGACATAAACTTACAGAGATGCCTCCAGTTACTTCCTTCCTTCCACTAGGCTCTGCCATCTGCAATTTTACCATCTCCCAGTAATGTCATCAAATCTGAATCCCTCAGTGAATTAATCTGCAAATGAACTCGGAGTTCTCATGACCCAATTACTTCCCCAAATCCCCACCTCTGAGCATCACTGCACTGGAAACCAAAACTTCAACACAAATCCTAAGGGCCAATTCACAAGCATAACACTATCTTTGTTGAACTCTAATTCCGTGTATTCTCTTCCTGATTTCATTTAGTGGTCTACATCTGTCCTACTGCAGATCACTGACTATGGCTATTTTAGATTCTTTGCTGGGCAGTTTGCAACTCTCCACTTCCTTAGGGTCAGTTACTAGTACTTTATTTTGTTGGTTAGGTGGTGAGGTATTTCCTGCTTGTGTATAGTGATTGTGGCCTTGCATTGCTAAGTGAGCATTTTAAGAAACAAGCACCTATTCCAGCAGTCTTCACAGACTGGATGCAGCAGGGAGCGGCCTTCGCCAGTCCCCCTATCCAGAGATTCCAGGTGGGCTACCTGGGAGGGTCTACAGTCAGACTTCCTGTTGGGAGTCCTCAGGCAGGCTGACAGATGCTTGAATTAGGAGGTGGAAAGAACCAGTATTTAGTTCCACCGGAGCTGGTTTGGTGCCCAGGTCAAGAGAGACCTAAAGCTTGGGCCAATGGGGGGCAATCTGGCTCCAGGGTCCATTGGGATGAGTCTGCCAATGGGGTCCATGGAAGCAGGGCTGGGGCATCTGTGGAGGCAGACCTAGATTCTAGGTCTGCAGAGGACACCCTAGGGCCTATCCACATAGGGGTCAGTCTGGCTCTAAGGCCAGCTTGAACTTGATTCGTGGCACTGGGATGGGCCTGGTCCTGAGTCCATGAAGGTTGGCTAGTGTGAGTCTCCACAAGACAGACCTGGGAGTCTCCACAAGACAGACCTGGTGTCTGGACTTGTAGGGACCAGCCTGGAGTTTGTATCTTCAGGGACTCACAGAGCTTGGGTCAGTTTGGGGCATTATGCAGCAGAGGTCCATGCGTGTTGGCCTGGCCGTGAGGTGAGCCTGAAGGCTGGGTCTGCTTGGTGATAGCCTGGAATCTGTGGCTGCAGGGGTCAGTCTGGCACTTGGGCAGGCCCAAAGCCTGGAGGAATAGAACTCAGCCTGTTCCTGGGACCATTCTGAATCCTGGGGTGGATCTAATGCCAGGGATCATGTGGGCCAGCCTGGAGCCTGCTGTTGGTATGAGGAAAAAAAAAAAAAAAAAAAACAAAACCTGAACTAATCATATGATAGCTCAATGCACAAGTAATTTTGAAATTCTATTATTCTAGGTTGGACTCTGTCCCCCTCTAAAAGTTCAACTCTTAACCTATGTTGCTTATGGCCTTAATTGAAAATAAAGCTTTTGTATATGTTATTAAGATGGACTAGAATATAAACTTAAGTATAGTGATGCCTTATTCAAATATGACTGCCATCCTTTCAAAAAGAGGAAAGATAGACACACCCATGTAAAAACACAGAAGTCAGCCCTGTAGTGAGGGAGGCAGAGTTGCACCTGCAACTAAGGAACACCAAGGCTCGCTGGCAAGAACCAGGAGCCAAGGTAGCAGGCCAGAAGTGTGAGGACAGAGTTCCCTTGTTGTAAGCCACCTAGTGTGTGATCCTCCAACACAACAGCCCTAGAAAATGAACAACATAACAGCCCCTCCCCCCAAGAAGGCAGGACAAGGAGCTCTCCCCATACTTTCTCTTCTGCCGGTTGCTGGGCTAGACACTAAATGGGCTGTTAGGAACACGGTAAATCATAACAGAAAGGATGCATGGGATAGGAGTGTTAGGGCAGCACTATGCAGTAAACATGGATCACCTGAAGCCCTAAGTCCTGACTGTTTGCTCTGGTCCACAATTAGTACCCATAACAAGGTTAGGCAAGTCATGGAACTGCTCCCAAAGGCCTGCATTTCCCTCCTGTGTATAATGGGAATGCTCTCTGTTGACCTTACATAAGATGATTTGGCTAAGAGTTGATTGACTCTTTGCAAAAAAGACTCTCAGTTTCTTTTAAATAATAATGGGAGACATATTCAGATAACCTGGACTATGGAAACAAAAAGCCATCAACACTTATTGTTATTTTTATAAGCTTATTTACCTATAATTTCAGAAAATAAACTATACCTTCTAAATCTATGGTTACTAGAACTAAATGACATTTTAATAATCAGAGCAGAGTAATATATAGGAAGAATAATTACTTTTTGGTATCAACATATTTCTCTATAAAATAGTAAAATACCAGTAAATAAACCTTTGTAATGATCAACAATGCACCAAGCATGGTGATGCACATTTGTAATCCCAGCATTTGGGAGGCAGAGACAGGAGGATGGCCATGGACAGCCTCAGCTACTTAGGGAGGCCCTTCTTGACTTAGTGAGACCCTGTTTCAAAAATAAAGAACAAAAATTGGGCTGAGGGTGTAGCTTGAAGATAGAATGCCCCTGGGTTCAATCCCTACCACCACACACAAAAAAGATGAAAAGCCTAACACACTCATTAGCTTCAAAGTTCCCCACAGTTTCTAACATTATACATATACATATACATATACATATACACGTACACACACACACACACACACACACACATATATATATATATATATATATATATATATATATATATATCCACTTTGTGTCTTGGCACATACCTTGAATATTTTGCATTTGGATTAGCAATACCCAAGGGAACCAAGTCACTATTACACAAGAAATAAAACCAATCAAGTACAAGAAAGACTTTTGAGGTGTTTGTTTTAGAAGTAAATAAATACTAATGAATATTAAGCTTATGGCCTTTTTAAAAAAAACATTTTATTTCACACTCTAAATACTCACACTTTGAAGTAAATTTACCAAAAATCATACATTTGTAAATCAACAAAAAGTAAAGCAAGTTATTTTCACTGTGTATGAGTCTTCCAGATATTCAATTTTATAACATGTTTACCCAGAACCCTAACATATAAATTAGAATACCAGGAACCACCTAAACAAAATATCTCATTTCATAAGCTTTATATAGAGATAGAGATAGAATCTTACACACTAAGCTTTTTACCATGAAAACTTTGGTTTATATGTTGAGATTTACAATTTACAGATCTCAGTACAATTGTTTTAAGTTCTTAAAATGAAATATCTAGAATTATAAGCAGTTAGTTTTATTGATCTACTATAATCAAATGCTTTTCTAAAGCATAAATGATATGATCTAATAACTACCATAATTTCAAAGTAATTATGAGTATAGGTGATATTTTCAGGTATCTGTATCAACTCTACAATATTCAAATGTGCTTTTATTGGTAATATTGCAAGTGCTAATAGTATTACTGTGATTTTTTGCCAACATTTACAAAGGAAAAAATGCTGGATTTATTAGACGGCAGTGACCTACCATCTAAATGTATAGATTCCCTACATTCTATTCATGAAGTCCTAGGTTAAGAATACTCACATTAAGAAAATGTGAGTAAATTTTATTTGAAATAGTAGCTTTCTTGATTCACAAAAGTCTACAAGATTTAACTACTTTCAGGAACTAAAAAGAAACAGCAAGATAAGCCAAAAACTAAGCTGCTTCTAAATCAGGATACAGAGAGAGAATACACAGGCTCAAACCTTGTCTTCACTATTTATTATATGTCAACTTGGGACAAGTTGTTTAATTTCTTTAAGCCTCATTTTCCCAACCTCTTAACTGGGAATAGTAATGGTACCTACTTACTTCAATTGTTGTGAAGAGTTTAAAACATACACGATGTGAAAAATCTCAACAAAGTGCTTATCACCGAGTAAGGGCTCTTTAGATGCTAATAAGAATTTATTTTACAACAATACAACTAGATTTAGGTTTTTTTGGTGGTACTGGGGTTCCTGGAAACCCTTCTACCTCTGGTTACACTCCCAGACCTATTTTATATTTTTATTTGGAAACAGGGTCACTTAAGCCAGCGAGGCTGGCTTCGACCCTGCGCGATCCTCCTGTCTCCGCCTCCCAAGTGCGGGGATTACAAGTGTACGCCACCACTCCCAGCTACCATAAATAAAGGTAGGAAAAATGGGAGGACATCTATCTATCTATATATATATGTATGTCCTCACTTTAGAATTATGAATCATCAGCCTCTTGGTTCAAAGAATTTAATGAAGGTAATCATAGGAACCCAGAGTCCAGATCATTAAATGATGGTATGCTATTGACAAGAACATGACCTGAGTCTGAGAGATGATTTCATACTTTCCAAGAACTAGACATTAAAGAATAGCAACATGGCTAAGTTATGAAAAACTGATTCAAAATGTTAATAAAAACAATAACACAAAAATGGCTATTATGTAATATTAAGTAGAAGAGCATAAGCTTTCTTGGATATATCCAGGCCTGTGAACTTCTTCAACACTACTGTTATGTTTGTTTGGATTATGTTCCATTCTTTTCATGAATATTTCTATCATGTAGGTAGCGTTTACTTGGGTCTAAGTTGTACTCCTTAATACAAAATCTCATTTAGTTACTAATAGTTTCCTCATTTGCCCCACTTATTTATAATTCACATTTCACCCATGCTCCCATCTTTTTAAAAGCTCTTGGCGCATACTTGTAATCCCAGCATTTGGGAGGCTGAGACAGGAGGATCTCAGTTTGCAGACAGCCTCGGCTACTTAGTGGGACCCTGCACAACTCAGTGAGACCCTGTTTCAAAATAAAGAACAAAAAATAGGGCTGAGGGCATAGCTTAGAGGGAGAATGCCCCTGGGTTCCATCCTCAGTACTGAAAAAAAAAAAAAAACCTCTTATATCCTAATCTAAACCAAACTATTTTAAAAACATTCTTTCAGTTTCATGTGACTCCTTAAAAGAATATGTGGCCATGGAAAATTTATCTAGTGTTTTAGTCCCCACCCAGCTTTTTTTAAAAAAATTATCCCATCAGAGTATTAACATGATAGGCTACTAACATGACTTTAAACTACTTTTAAAACAAAGATTCAGGTCATTAAAGAAAGATATTGCCAGACTATTACTAAGACCATGTCTAATAAACCCTGAGATGAATACCAATCCATTTTTTTCCTATCTGCTGATCCAGGTTCATCAGAAAACTTGATTTTGAAGACAATACATTAGAGCATACTATCTCTAAACAGTGAGGGCACAGCTGGGGTGATAAAATGAGACAGCAAATGCTGAAACAATTAATAAATTTGAAATAACATAAGAACTGCTTAGAAATTAAAATCATAGCCAAATAGCATATGTCTCACTTTCACTAGAATACGTACTACAATAAGATAGAAAAACCAAACTATCATATTTGCCAACAAAACAAAATATGACTTTAAGAAAACTGCCCTTCCTAGACATTAGGACTAACTACATTGGTGGAAATCAGCCTATAAAAAAATCAGTTTTTGTAATGGTCCTAACAGGTGTATGGTCCTTCACATGAAGATAAAAAGCTCTTTATATCAAATGATAACTAATAAAGAGAAAGAGATATTGAGTAGGTACTAGATGGAAGACAGAAGAAAAATGAACAGCACTACTTGCTAAAATTATTAAACTCAACCACCCACTCTAAATGACATGAATATTTAAATAAGATAAACTAGTGTCTTTTACTACCTCCAAAAATATAGATTTTTTTTAAAGTGTTGATCTAAAAGGCAGTGAGACATAAAGACAGGTGAAGATTCCATAAAAAGCCCTAGGCTGACACACAAAATTTTACAGATGCTAAAGGAATGTAGCATTTGTAAAGAGAAAAGAAAGAATCTACCAAAAATAATTTGGAAAATCACTGAGTGGCTGGCTAAATATGGAAGAAACATGTGGTCTTCCCATCCAGTTAGTCAGAATGAGTAGTTTGAGTAGAATGATCTACAGCAGGATTTGGGGAAGTTCTTGAGCTATAACATACCCATCACTCTGCTTTGAGCCTGGCATTAATGTACAATGTCTGCAACACTGTCTCTGTTCAAATGGGACAAGCTACCAGTAGGCTCCCTCCACACACTGAAAAGCTCTTGATACAGACTCACATGATGTGTATAAGCCATAATTATATTAATATGTAAACTTCTCATGTAGCATACCATGAGAAAAATTGTCAACAATTTTTTTTTTAATCTTTTGCCTGTGGAGGCAGCTCATTTCAAGAAATAAGAAGCTGAAATAGAAGGGCTTACTTTATCTGACATTAGTAATTATCCCCCAATTACTAAATTTTTCATTTGTAAACACAGGAGAAAACTCACTGCACATTTAAGGGAAAAAAATCACTGAAAGAAAATGACAAATTATACCTCAAGATTTTATAATTTTCAAATTCCGTCAAATATTATTCTTGAAATTCTACTTGTTTAAAAAATCCTCCATTTAAAATGTACCTAATATTTCCCCCTTATTATAGATATCCAATTAGTCAAAAAATGAAAAAAATAATAAAAAATGTATTTAAGGTCTTAAATAGCTGAGAAATTGGTGACAAAATTGTTCGTTTAAGAGTCAATATCACTAGGGAGTCTATCAAATTCCAAGATTATTTTCAGTAAAAAAAAGATACCGCAGAGGTACAAATTTCATGTCAATAGGAATGATGTTAAATTTACATGATGACATTCTCCATGAGGAACTAGACTAATAATGTGTCACTATATCCCTAAAAAGATGACTGAGGATGGGGACTAGTGGGGAGGCAGACAGTGGCAACCTCTGGAAGATGGAATCTCTTCTCTCTGCTGGTCCTAGAAGAGAAAAGAGACACCAATAAGCATCAACACACTGTCCGAGTTCCTCCCCACCCAGACCCACCAGTCTACAGGTGTTCCTTAACCTCACAGCCAACTTCACCTTCAGATACGGTAATGAGTGTTAAGAAAATATATTTTTTAAAAAGCCACCTATCCCAGCTGGATTAGGTTACTGTCTTTAAAAAAATATATCAAAAACATTATTTACTTTTATATAGTTGCAGCCTGCATCGAATTGTATGGAAAGCAGTCAGGCTGAAAGTAATACCTCTTATTATTTATATTTAAAAAATAGCTTTCCAAAAGCACTGCACTCAACTATTTTAAATTATAAAGAGGCCATGGCATAAATTTAAAGGACCTGAATGGGTGGATGTGGATGTGGGTATGTTTGTGCATATGAAGCATCTGTCTACAATCAAGTATTTGGGCTGTGACTGCTCTTTGTGACTTGCACTCAGTGGACGCTGGTGATGGAGAAGATGAGATGGAGGTGTTTGCATCAAGCTGATGGAGGGAAATTAATCAACCAGTACAATTTGAAAAAGTTTATCCAAACACTGGAGAGAAGCCCTAAAGCACCAGAAATTCAAACAAGAATAACCTAAATAATTTAGAGCAGCAATAGATGACTCCCTCAATTCTGTGATACAAATAAAATTCTACAGAACCTGTTCTTCCTTGCGAGTAGAGCCAGCTGGTGAATCTGAACCGAGTGGCAAGTTCTTACAAGACACCAGTTTACACACCATTTCTCCGAATCACTACTATTTTCTCACCTGCCATTATGAAAACAAGTATCTAGAAACCATGTCCAAAGTAAATCCTCTAGGAAATAATTTTTTAAAAAATTTAGGATTCAAGACCCAGACCCAGATGATAACAATGGGGAGCTGATTGATTTGTATTAAATAAACTGCATCCCTGTTTACATATCATCGATTACTTTCTTCCAACTACCGTGATGGACACTTGGGATACAGAAGTCCAAGTTCCTCCACCGCAATCTCTGACTAAGTAAAACAGCGCCGAAAACCAGGGCTGGACGCCCTGAAAGTTTGAGAACAGAGGCTTTTCTGGACGGACTGGTTCCGAGTCCAGGAAACGATGATTTTCACTTCTTAAAATGGACTTTGCCCCGAGGTTAGCGAAGCCGGTGAAGGTGAAGGATACCTGGGCGCCACCGTGCATTCGCGGCGTACCAGCCCGCAACCCAGTCCGCAGCGGAGCCATGAAATGTCAGGCTGACCGCCTGAAGACGCAGCGCCCGGGTGCCCGGAATCAGGACTCACTCGCTTCCTGCTTTTTGGGAGACGATTAACTATTCGAGATCCGGAAACAAGCGCGGCAAAATCATACACCGAGCAAACGAACACGCTAGTAAAAACCACCTGCACACTCCCTACTGCCTGAGAAACACAACAGTGGCCGAGACGCGCGCGCGAGCCCGCCGGCCGCGGCCACCGCCTCCCGCGCCGCACCTGCCGGCCAGGTGAGGCGCCTCGGGCCCGCCTCCCGCCGCATCCTACCTGGCGCCGCAGCTCGCCGAGCCCCGCGGCCCGCGCAGGCGGCCGCCCAGCCGCGCCCAGCCGCGGGTCAGCATCGCCATGGCCGCCGCGGGCTCCCGCGCCGGCTCCTCCTCCGCCGCCGCCGCCGAGCCGCGAGCGGCGCTGCCCCCAGCCGGCCTGGCGGAGCGAGCGCGGGCGGGCAGGGAGCGGCCCCGCGCCCCGGTCTCCATGGTTACGCGCCCCGGTCTCCATGGTTACGCGCCCCGGTCTCCATGGTTACGCGCGATGTGACTTAGCGCGGGAAAGCTGAAATGGGCTCTTTGTCCGCCGCTCCCTTTGTGTGACCTTCGGACACCTTGGGAGAAAAAAAAATTGGGGGAGATTGGGATTGGAGTGTGCGGAGGAGGAGTGCCTCCTGGCACAAGGTGTGGACCCTAGGATTTCCAGGCGTATCATTTCCATTTGGGGAAGGAAAAATTGGCCCATGTCTATCTTTTTCCTGAGCCTCTGATCAAATTAAAGCGGCCTAGGAGGCCTCTGGGCCTGTGCAGAGTTTGTAGTGAGAAAGCAAAGCAACAGCTCCTTCTACATGTGTTTAAAAAAAATAGCAGATTGTTCATTCTATGTACAAAGTAGGATAGCAAGGCAACAGCAGATTAAACAGCTGCAAAGTCAACAAGAAAAAAAAAATATTTCCCCCAAGGTCAGGCTGCAGCTGTAAAGAGTCATAAGAATGTCTTTCACAGCTGCTCTCTTCTTGGAAAAGAAAAAAGGTTTTCTAAAGTCACAAGCCGTCTGAAAAGTGTTCTTTAAAAATCATATCAATAAGAGTCAGGCGTGGTGGCGAACGCTTTTAATCCCAGGATTCAGGAGGCTGAGACAGGAGAATCGCAGTTCCTGGCCAACCTCAGCTACTCAGTGAGGTCCTCCACAACTTAGTGAGACTGTTTCAAAATAAAGAATAAAAAATAGGGCAGGGGGGGTGTAGCTCAGAGGTCGAATGCCCCTGGGTTCCATCCCAGATGCACAAAAAAATTAAAATTATATCAATAAGAATGAAATATCCCATTCTTTCCTGGCCTATAAAAATTAATTTGACCCAAAGAAGCAACTTTAAAAGAAAACATAGAAAAATCCTTTCAATGAGATTGTAGAGACAATAACTAAATCACAATCCATTTTTAAAAAATTTTAAACTGGTGCTATTCAGAAAGATATATCAAGAGAATGAAAAATCACAGAGTGGAAGAAACATTTGTAAAACATTCTGATGAAGAGATATTTTGTACTCCAAAATATAAAAAACTCTTAAAACTCAATAACAATAAAAATAAATACCAAATAAGCCAATTAAAAATTGGCAAGAGATTTATACAGATACCTACTAAAAAGATATACAGATTTCAAACAAATCATATGAAAAATTTTTAAATATTTGACAACATCTACCATTAAGCAATAGCTAAAGTTAAAAAAAAAAAAAACCTGATAATACCAAATGCTAACAAGGAGCAGAAACTCTCATTCACTGTTGGCGGAAATTTAAAAAAAAATGATTCAGTCACTGCAATGAGTGTCATTCTGCCTTTAAAAAATCTAATTGTATGGTTGAAAAATAAATTCTTATTAACATCTAAAGAGCCCTTACTTAGTGATAAGCACTTTGTTGAGATTTTTCACATTGTATATGTTTTCAACTCTTCACAACAACTGAAGTAAGTAGGTACCATTACTATTCCCAATTAATAGATTGGGGAAATGAGGCTTAAAGGGATGGGAATAACTTCTATTTTAAGTAACTTTGGAGCTGAGTGGAGTCTTAACTAAAAGTAAAACAAACTGCACATGAGTACTATACAGCAGTTAATGAAATTGAGAACAGAGGTAAACAGTTCTCACACTCTATGTATGTATATCGGAATCAGATCACTTAGTAAATGAATGGTAGATGGTGGGAACCAGTTTTCCAGCTCTTGGAGTAAGAATTGACCAGCAAACAAGAGGAGAATTGAAAATCCATACACCAGTGGATGAGAGTTAGGACATTTTCTGAATACATGTTTAGGATAATATAGGCACAGATGATTTTACAAGAACATTTAGAGATGTGTGAATATTCAGGAGTTAGTATATACACAGATATTTCTTTGCTGTGTCAGCTCAAAAGCCTGGAATGAAAACAATATCCAGAAGTAATCAGAATAGCTGGATCCCATATTTGGGGTTTTAATATCATTCTATTAGAAAACAAACCAGGACTCCTTGGAGAAATGGCAGATTCTAGGACTGGGTCAGGAAATATATAAAATTAGCCCAGCTGTTGTTCCAGAAAGTGAGAAAGTACTCAACCCCACATTAATGGGGTATGTCAAAGACAGGAACCAGTTACAAGGGCTCCCAGTGGCCAAAGCTGAAATAATTTGAGTAGCAAAATAAAGTAGTATGGGAGTATAACTCAATGTATAAAACTAATAACCATGATAATCTGTGGTATTGCTTTGGGCTGTGGTTTAATAGCCTTCATGTAAGCAAGGGTTGTTTTATTACTCTATGGCATTTACTGCAACAATGTGTTTGAAAGTGACTGGTTATCAGCATGTGAACAGTTAACACAGGCATCAGAAGCCACATCTGGAGTCGGTTGCTGTGAAGCCGACTAGAGCTGGTACTGCTGACGACAGGGGTGCCAGCTTACTCTAAACAGAGAAGAGCAAGGAAGGCAGCCATAAGCTAAATGAAGAGTTTCATTGTCAAGGGGAAAACTACAACCAAGGAATAAACAAGCAAGACACAGGACCAGGAGCAAAGGCCAAGCAATGCCCATGTGAGCAGCTATGGACGCGAGAAAGCAGACGCCTGGGGAGCTGGAGTCTCACTTGGTAGGATCCGCCAGAAGAGTCAGGTTCCAGAGGCTATTTTAAGGTCATTACATGTGTTGGCTTAGAATGGTTTATTTGAAGTAATGGATTCGTATTTTCTACTTGTCTCTAACAGCTCGTGTGTGTGTGTGTGTGTGTGTGTGTGTGTGTGTGTGTTACTAGGGATGGAACCCAAGGGTTTTCTATCTCTGGACTACACTCCCAGACCCATTTTGTATTTTATTTAGAAACAGGGTCTCACTAAGCTGCTGAGAGCCTCACTAAGTAGCTGAGGCTGGCTTCGAACCTGCGCGATCCTCCTGTCTCAGGCTCCCTAGCGCGGGGATTACGAGCATGCTCTACCACGCCTGGCTCTAACTGTTCTTTTTTTGAAGGAAAAAAAAAAATGACTTCATTAAATCTGATGTTTTAATTAGGACTATTTTTAAATTGTTTTTAATTCACATGGTAATGATAAATATTTAGGCAGCCAAGTGAATTTTTCACAAGCAAAATGGAGAAACAGAGGAACAGTGGTCTCCTTGGGTAAGCTCTGGGGAGAACTAAGTTACAGCGGTTGCATGTTAACACTGGCAGCAAGAAGAAAGTGAAGCAGCCCAGACGGGCATGGATCCAGGCGAAGATCACAGCACTTGAGGTTCCGGGGAGGGAGGCGGGCAGAGCGCAAGAAGCAGCCATCAAGGTGTGTTGGTCAAACTGGTGAGTTAAGGTGCCATGGAGAAGGACAAGCAGTGCACCCAGCCATTCACAGAAGGCCCACTTTCTGGACATTTTATGTCTCACCATTCCACTGAGGCTGGGCATATGCAAGGTGGACTCCTTCCTAAAATGGAATTCATGGGGAAAATAGAGAACAATCCTGGCACCACAGCCTGGCTCTGCTGTCAGCAGGCTTTATAACCTTGGGCAAGTCGGTTCACTCCTCTGCTCATTTCCCTTCACTAGCAAATCATAATAAATGAAGTAGTGATGGTTATCATCACACCTCCTTAGCTATATAATACTTGGAGGGCTCAGAAAAGTCTCTTGAAGGAAGTGATTTATAAACTAAGAGTAAGTAAAATTTCACCAGATGAATGGGATACAGTTTGGGGAGGAGATGAAAGATGTCCCAATTAAAGGAAACAGCGGGGCTTTGGGCCTGATCCACAGCAGAAAAGGCTCATTTCAGGAAAACTAGGAGTGATTTGATGTAATTAGGGCCCAAAGTCTCACAGATAAGAAGCGACGAATTGTAAATTATGAGCAATAAAATTACTTACTCTGGCCGGGCGTGGTGGTGCACGCCTGTAATCCCTGCACTTGGGAGGTGGAGACAGGAAGATCTTGCAGGTTTGAAGCCAGCTGCGCTGGCTTAAAAGACCCTGTTTCCAAAAATTAAAAAAGTATAAAATAGGTCTGGGAGTGCAGCCCGGAAGTAGAAGGGCTTCCAGAAACCCCAGTACCAAACAAAAGAGAACAAAACAAAAACCTTACTCCGGTTCACCTAGATAACAAGGGCTGATCTGTGACTTGATGGTGCCTGCGCTAGCTAGCACTGTAGCTGTTAATCACTACAGCCTACCTCGAGCACCATGTCCACAAGAGGATCACTGCTTAGAGTGTAATAGTTACAATACTCCTCACTGTGGCCTGGAGGTCATACGGCGAATATTCTCCACAGCTTAAATTTAAAAATCAGGGTGAGAAAAGATTAGCCTGGGATGCGTTAGGTAAATCAAAAGAGGCTACAAAAATAAGGTAGCTAGCCTGACTCACATTAATGGATAAACCAATAATAACATTGGCATTGGGGATTTAATCTAGAGGCAGAATCCCTCTGGGCTTCATTCTGCCTCTAAGCTCAATCTCCAGCCCTATTTTATTTTATTTTATTTTATTGAAACAGGGTCTCTCCAAGTTGCTGAGGCTGGGCTTGAACCCGCCATATGCCTATCTCCACCTCCCAAGAATTGGAATTACAGGTTTGTGCCACTGTGCCCAGTTTGATCTTGTTTTTACTATTGTCTACAAGAAATACAGAAACCATATTAAAACAGGGTTTGTTACTAATTTTAAAAAGTAGATAATTAGTTCTCATTGTAAACTTGCTATTTACTAAACCAGAAAATGAGCTCTGAAAGCCATGCTAATTGCATTTATCTAGAGGAAAAGGAGATTAAGATCAATTTAGTTGCTTGGATTTTTTTTTTTTTTTTTTTTTTTTTTTTGTACTGGGGATTGAACCCAAGGACATTCTACCTCCGGGATAAACTCCCAGCTCTATTTTTAAATTTGCAAACAGAGTCTAAGTTGCTGAGACCCTCCCTACTTTGCTGAGGCTGGCTTCAAACCTGTCATCCTCCTGTCTCAGTTTTCCAAATACTAGGATCGTAGGTGTGTGCCACAGCAGCCAGCCTATCAAGGGTTTGCACTGTGTTACAGTAATTAAGGTAATGTGGCGCTCGTGCTATGATATTGACCAAGAAAAAAAAAATCTAAAACCAAAGTACATATGTCAGAAATCTTGGTTTATGGCAGAGATTAGAAAATAGTGAACTTTTCAATACATGACACTGGGAAAACTGGTTATCTGTATGTGAAAAATAAAAATGAATTTCTACCATATATTATAAACAAATCAATTCTGAATAGGTTGATTTTCTAAATATAAAAGACAAAACCATCTGACTATTAAAGACAATATGGCATATTTCCATGCTTTTTGAGAAGAGATTAGCTATAATAAAACTATGTTATAAAACTTCAGTTTTTATTGGTGCATTGTAGTCATAGAAATTTTATTTTTAAAAGCACTAGAGAGCCTAGCGGTGTCACACACTTGTAATTCTTGTACTTGGGAGGCTGAGACAGAAGAAGTGCAGGTTCGAGGCCAGCCTTAGATACTTAGTGAGGCCCTCTGCAACTTAGTGAGACCCTGTTTCAAAATAAAGAATAAAAGATAGGGCTGGGGGTATAGCTCAGAGGTAGAATGGTGCGGGGCTCAATCCCCAACAACAAAATAAAAAGCACTTTGGATTACATATATAACTTTGCATTACATACATAAGCAATGAATAATTAGATAAAAATACTTGTTTTTAAAGGTTTTATAAAATAGCTAATAGCATAACAGAAGGTGGAAAAAATAAATAGAAGTCTCACAGAGGATCAAATACAAATGGCTCATGAGCATGTGAAGACAGACTCAACTTCATATGTAATGAGGAAAATGCAAATTTAAATCAATATACTTACGTGTTAAATAGTTAATTGGCAATAAAATTTAAGAATCTGCCAATTCTGAGGGATGGCCAGTAGGTGGAGATAGAGAAGCTTTTATGAATTGTTTTGGGGCATGGTAAATTAGTACAACCATTTTGAAAACAATTTGGTATTATTTGGTTTCTTTGAAGATACTCTGTCTGCCTTCATACTACATACATATTCTAGAATATCTCTAACACATATACAGCTATAAAGCAGTACAAAAATCTTGAGTTGCAATATTCCTCACAGCAAAACTGTATGCAATCCATCAGCGGATCTGAGAAGTAAATATTGGTGCTATCATGAATAGGAATGATTTTCTATAAAAATGAACCAACTTGTATGAAATTCTACAAAAATGAATCAACATTATATGAAATTCATAAACATAATATTGAATGATAGAATAAATAGCAATATACTAATGTATCCAGCATTCAAAGGCAAATAAAACTAAAAAATATTTATTTATTTAGTGTGTGGTACTGGGGATTGAACTCAGGGGTATTATATATCCGAACTATACTCCCAGCTTGATTTTTTTATTCTTTGTTTTGTTTGTTTGTTTGTTTGTTTGTTTGTTGGGTTTTTTGGTGGTACTGGGGTTCCTGGAAGCCCTTCTACCTCCTGGCTACACTCTCAGACCTATTTTTACATTTTATTTTATTTGGAAACAGGGTCTCCTAAGCCAGCGCGCGCGGCTAGCTTCGAACGTGCGCGATCCTCCTGTCTCTGCCTCCCAAGCGGGGGGATTACAAGCGTGCGCCACCACGCCCGGCTACTATTCTTTGTTTTGAAGCAGGGTCTCACCAAGTTGCAGAGGGCCTCGCTAAGTAGCTGAGGCTGGCCGCAAACCTGTGATTTTCCTATCTCAGCCTCCCAAGTCCTGAGATTACAAGCATGTGCCACCATGCTGGGCTTCTAAAAAATGTTTAAATGTCATCAATGTGGTAAACTTATGAGTGAGAAGTTAACACTGAGTTTGAGATGAGGGTTAAAGTGTGGAATATGCATCAGGTAGGAAGAGGGACTGAGACTTAAGACAGAGTGCTTCTGACATCCCGCTACTGTTTTGTCTTATGTCGGAAAAGAGCACAGCTCTTTGTTTTGTTACTCTCCCTAAAACTACATACATATGTATGTATGTATGTATGTATACACATATGTGTATAATATTATGAATTCATATGTTAAATTTTTGTACAATCTTTTATTTTATTTATATAAGGCATATACATTTTTGTGCTCTACACACTATTTTGTATGTATGATATCTTGTATAATTAAAAAACTTTTTAAATATGAGAAATCATGTCACATCTTTTTAATCTCTTCTATTTAAGTGTAAAATAGACTTTAAAATAATACAGAATTAGCCAGGAGTGGTGGCGCACAGTTGTAGTCCCAATGCTTGGGAGGTGGAGACATGAGGATCCCTCAGGTTGGAAGCCAGCCTTGCTGGCTTAAGAGGCCGTTTCCAAATAAAAAATATAAAATAGGTCTGGGAGTGTAGCCTGGAGGTAGAAGGGCTTCCAGAAACCCCAGTACCACAAAAAAAAAGAAAAAAAAAACCAGAATTATCCATGTACCCTTATTGCTTAGCATATATCTTTGCTTACTGTAAATGTTCATTGACTTCAAAATTAAATGTTCACATTCCAAATCACACCTTACTCATATTCTCTTGTCAGATTTTTTTTTTCTTGAGGGTATACATGACTGTTTCTTGAAAGGAACCTTGAAAACAACATTTTTTTTTCCCTCCACTGTATAAAAATAATGCCCAAGCTGGGCATGGTAGTGCATGCTTGTAATCCCAGTACTTGAGAGGCTGAGACAGGAGGCTCAAATGTTCAAGACCAGTCTCAGCAACCTAGGCAAGATTCTGTTGTAAAAGAAAAAAAAGTGTGAGAGTGTAGCTCAGAGGTAGAAGGCCCCTGGGTTCAAATCCTAGCACCACAAAACAATAATAATGATGGTGATAATAATAATAACAAACGCTCAAAGTCTCAGTCTCCTGTGTTCTTGGTCTAGTGACGTTTGCAAGCATTTCAGCTCTGAAAACGCCACTACCAGAGGCCCCTATTTTCCCTACATGTTTTGGACTTACATGATTTCTTTTCAGCTACAATAAGAAGCTTCAAGTGTCAACCAGATATTGTCAACAAGTTTATAAGAAATAAATCAGTATGTCTAAATATAGTGACATTGCAACTCTTAGCTTTCACAGGCATTAGCTGGCGGTAAGTATAGCGAAAGTGTCGCTGGATGTGGTGGTGCACTCCTATAATTCCAGTTATTTGGCAGGCCGGTGCAGAAGAATCTCAGTTCGAGAACAGGATGGGCAGCTTAGCAAGATTCTGTCTCAAAGTAAAACGGCTTTTGCTTTATGAAATGTTCTAGTAGTAGAAGGAAAGGACAGGGTACAAAAAGACGGACAGCAGAAAACGTTTGTGAAACCACAGGGAGCCCATCTGACTCAGACCTTGGCGGGTCCCACGCTGCAGTGTTCTTTGTGCACCAAAAGCTGCTTTCCTTGTTGAGTGAAAGCTTATCAGACATGAGCCAACGAGGAAGTAGAATTTATGTTTCCTAGCTTGTTTTCCCTGGGAAGAATGAGAAATAGAGACTAACAAAAGTATGAATAAAGATACAAACTTTTTGCTGAATTATTTCCTGGAGATGAAACTTTGAGGTTTTGAAAGATCCAATAATGTGTGCAGCTAATCATAACGTACAGAATGCCGTCACAAGAAAGTTTTTGTGCCTTTTTTAAAACCATGTTTTTGGTATAAAGCAAGAACTAATGTGCTTAATTTCTCTTTTCTTTGTGTACACCTGCACAATCATATCAAGGTCTTTGTGTAATCCACCACCTGCTTATCAGTTAATAGAAAATGAAGTTAACAATAGATTGATAATTTTTATTTGGTCAGGCACAGAATGTTAAAGCCTCAAAGCTCTTAAAACTGAATTATTAAAAATAAATTGTGATTTCGGCTGGGCGTGGTGGCACACGCTTGTAATCCCCGCGCTTGAGGGGCGGAGACAGGAGGATCGTGCAGGTTTGAAGTCAGCTGTGCTGGCTTAAGAGACCCTGTTTCCAAATAAAAATATAAAAAATAGGTCTGGGAGTGTAGCACGGAGGTAGAAGGGCTTCCAGGAACCCCAATACCACAAAAAAATAAAAATAAAAAAATGAATTGTGATTTCATATTCAATTTATTGTTTTTCTAAATGACCTTGGTTACATCATGTTCAATATATTTTTCTGCATCAACAAAGCAACCCCTTTAAATAATTAATAGAATTGTGGATAGAATGCCAGAATCATGACATTTCATTTAGCTTAATAGGGAGAAATTCCATTGAGTTTTATTTAAAAGGATGAATTAAAACTCAACACATAGAGAAAAAGCTGAAAAATATTGCAGAGGCATGCCCCAAGAGGTACAGTTCTGAGAAAGAAAATGGCATTTTAGAGAAAAGTGTCAACATGGTAAAACATTGTACTATTCCATTTTTCACTGAGTTTTTGGTCTTTATGCTAATCAAAAAGCTACAGTGAATCAGGAACACTGCTCAGACACAAACTTAATTTCCTGAGTCTCAATTCTTTATGGACCAATGTAAAGTGTTTAAATTGCCATTGCTTGTAGCTGCCAAGATTGTAATAAAATAAATACATCAACATAAGATAAGAATATTCAAAGAATCAAAATAAAGAAGTACATTCTAATTTCAAATAAGGATTTAATGGTAGTTATTATGGAAGTTAAAGAGATTGTGGTAAAATTTTTAAGAGTCTTTACATTCAAAAGTGAGTCTCTACTTTGACACTTTTGACCCATATTGAAAACGCATTTAATTTTCAGTGATTTCTAGACTCTTTAAATTACAGGAGTATTATATTCTCAGAATTTAAAAATAACTTATTACATTCCCATGATATTCCAACTCTTCTGAGGGCTATACACATTTGTAAATCTCACTGAATACTTCATTTTGAATTGTACTTTATATCTCTCTCCTCAAAAATAACTGCTATTCTGAAGTAGGCTTCATAAACTTTGCTAAAAGTGACAACTTTCAGAGTACTGCTTTTTCTGAGAGCCATTCTACATACTTTTAGTATGTTATTTTGATAAGCATACAAGGGTTGTTTTTATTCTGCAGAAGAGGAACTGAAGATTTGTGATCCCCCCCCAAAAAAAAAAAAGTGGCACAGTGGTAGAGTATGTCCTTATTCATAGGCTCCCTGGGTTTGATTACCAACACTGCACACTACACACACACACACACACACACACACACACACACACAGAGAGAGAGAGAGAGAGAGAGAGAGAGAGAGAGAGAGAGAGAGAGAGAGAGAGGAGTCTCCCCTCTCCACATGTGTTTAGCTACACCCTGTAATTTTCATTCAGTTCACACTACAGTGGAAGTAATAAAAGATTGAGAAAGAATCCTGAGAAGCAGAAGGAAACTGTGATTGAGAAAGAATCCTGAGAAGCAGAAGGAAACTGTGGCTCAAAATGTGCACAAAGACACACCCTCTTTGCTGGGTCATCAGTTCTGGAAGATTTCTGGACTAATGTTCAAAACCCTCAATTCTCTCTCTCTCTTCTCTCTCTCTCTCTCTCTCTCTCTCTCTCTCTCTCTCTCTCTCTCTCTCTCTCTCTGTGTGTGTGTGTGTGTTCTTTTTTTTATCTAGATTGTTCTGTGAAGAAAACAAATTAGGTGATTCTGTGGGCTTGTAAAATAATGACCTACCAAACAGATCTCTCTGAGCTCTAACTTGCTGCTGCAGGACCAGGTCCATCTCATCTGGGCATCACTCTCAGATCATCTCATTTTCTTTTCATAGGATGATTGAAAGTAAAAGTCACATATTCAGTGACCTACACACCCAGGTGAAGTAAAGGACCCAGGGTTAAGTGGTGGACCTAAAAAAGTTGGAGCCTTTGTCTCAAGCTCTGCTTTATGAGAAGCCTAAGATAAAATGAAATTATATTTTGTAATTTGTATATTCCAGTAGAGAAAATGTTGCCATCCTGTTATTGCAGAGCCTCCATCTCTTCTTTTCCTTACATTCTAGAAGTTTCTAGAGGACATCTCAGAAGAACTCTCAATAAGTCATCATAATCCCAGAGTAGGGTCATCCATCATTCCTCTTCTTCTGCTCTGGCTTCTTTGACCAGAAAACCTCAGAAACAACAGTCATTGCTGTTTCATGGTGATCTCTCAAAGTTACATGGTCACACCATGTAACATTTTTCTAAGACTGATCATTGAATGCAGAGAACATCTCTTCCCTGCCCTTGTCACCTTGAGCATGCCCTGCTGTGATGCTCCCAGGCGAAGCCTGCCCTGGACTCCAAAGTCTTACAGAAACCTTTATGTGGGTCCACTCTTGCCTATTCTGTTTGTTCCATGAATGTGTTACTATCAAAGAGACCAGGGTGGGTAACTCAATAATAAACATCAAAATAAGAGTATCTCTAAGTTTCCCATCCAGACAGTCGTCTTTTTGCTTTTCTTGTCAACCATGAGTTTCCACTAGTTATGTAATGAATCTTTTTGTTTGCTTGGAGGCTGCCAGAAAACTAGAAACATTCACAGTAGTTTCAGTGACTGAACACAAGCCACTGCAGACATCATTTTTGTTCTTCCTACAGTCTTGATCTCCTAACAACAAAATTCTTTGAACACTGACGTTCAAACCCCTGTGCAGGCTGAATAGTGGCCCCTTGGATGTTATTATCGAAATCCCTAGAATCTGTGAATATATCATCTTACATTATAAAAAGAGATTGTGCATAAGTGATTCAGTAAAGAACCTGGAGAAGAGGAGATGATATTGGAATGTCTTGAATGGGCATGATACAACTTCAAGGCTTTCCTAAATGTAATCAGAGTAAAACAAAATCAGAGTAAAAAAAAAATGTAATGTAATCAGAATCAAACAAAAGACACCTGGACTAAGCAGAGGGAAAGAGAGAATTGAAGAAGTTGATGCTACTGGCTTTGAAAATGCAGGAAAAGGGCTGTGTATCAGGGATAGATATTGATGACCTCTGGTATCTAGAAAGATTAAAGAAGCATATTTCCCCACGGGGTCTCCAGAAGGAACCCCACCCCTGCAGAAACTTTAGCACAGTAAAGATAGTTTCAATTATTGGCCCACCAGACTTTTAAGAGTATAAATTTATATTGTCTTAAGCCACCAAGTATATGAAAATTTACTACAGCAGCAATAAACAAATACATTACCCCCATCTTCTATCAGATCACCTCTACCCTTGTTCCAGAAACTTCAAAGCCAGTGTCATGTCTTAGGCAGTGCTTAGTTCTTAAGTCATAACACAGAAACCTAGTAACAACTACAAAACAGGACTAGTAGTATTGTAATGTGTGTGTGTGTGTGTGTGTGTGTGTGTGTGTGTGTGTGTGTGTGTGGTGGTACTGGGGATTCTACCTCCAAACTATATGCCCAGCCCTACTTTTTTGTTGTTGTTGTTGTTGTTGTTTTTTTTTTTGGTGGTACTGGGGTTCCTGGAAACCCTTCTCCGGGCTACACTCCCAGACCTATTTTTTATATTTTTATTTGGAAACAGGGTCTCTTAAGCCAGCGAGGCAGTGTGATCCTCCTATCTCCACCTCCCAAGCGCGGGGATTACAAGCATGCGCCACCATGCCCAGCTTTATTTTTTATTTTGAAACAGGGTCTCACTAAGTTACAGAGGGCCTTCTCTAAGTAGCTGAGGCTGTCTGTGAACCTGTGATTTTCCTGTCTCAGCCTCCCACGTGCTGAGATTACAGGCCACCACACCTGGCTCTATTGTACTTTTTTTTTTATGAAAGAAGAAAATGACGTTAACACTAATCGAGAAATTTTACCTCAAGATCACAATTACAAGATACTAGAACTAGAATCTACTCCCCGGTTCACCTAATTCTTCATAGCCTGTGTTAAACTGACTGATCTCCTTCATTTTCCTATATGCCAAGTTAAATAACGTCTGTGTTGTGTTTTAATATTCATATTTTTAAAATTTTATCCAGTGTGAACATGAGCTGTTATGGATCAGAAACAGATTTTTTATTAAATATCTCACAATGAAGAAGCAGGACCTTTTCTGCTTGCCTCAAGTTTTACCCTTCTTGTGACCCAATGGAAGTCACATCCATTGTCCCATTTCAGTAGTCAGACACTCCATGAGCTGATACTTAAAAACAACAGGAAAACATAGAAGAAATCAACATATTTCTAGACATATACATCCTACCTAATTTGAACCAAGAGGATATAGAAAACCTATAACCAATAACAAGCAAAGAGATAAAAATAGCAATAATCCTTCCATCAAAGAAAAATTCAGGTCCATATATTTCTACCTGAATTCTACAAATCCTTTACAGAAGAACTAAACCCAATTGTTCACAAATTATTCCATTAAAAAAGGAGATGGAATTCTTCCAAACTCCTTCTATGAAGTAAGTATCTTATTAATACAGAAACCAAATAGGGATATATAAAAAAGGAAAACTATTGACCAATACCCTTGATCAACATAAATTCAAAAATTTTAAACAAAACACTAGAGATATGCATTAAAAATCATATGAAGAAAACTGTACACCATGAATAAGTTAATTTCATTCCAGGGATGTAAAACTGGTCCAACATTAGCAAATTAATACATGTTATTCACCACAGAAATAGAACTAAGGACAAAAATCAAATGACCATCTCAATAGATGCTGAAAAAGCATTTGAACAATTCAACACTCATGCATTTAAAAAAAAACACTGCAGAAAATCAGAATAGAAGGAACTTGACATTATAAAGTCAATATACAATAAACCAAAACCCAACATCATATTGAATGGAAGGAAATGATAAGAATTCCCTTTAAAATCAGAAATAAGAAAAGAATGCCCACTACCACCATTTCTTTTCAGTATAATACTTGTGGCTTTAGCCAGAGCAATAAGACAAGAGAAGGAAATCAAAGGAATACAAGTAGGAAAAGAAATGAAATTACTTCTATTTGCAGGCTACTTGATCCTATATTTAAAAGACTCAAAAAAATTAAAGCAAAAGATACCTAGAGCTGATTAACTTAATGCATCAAAGATGTGGAAATAAGACTAGAGATTTTGAAATTACTAGATGAAGGCATAGGTCCAACACTCCAACATCTAGGCACAGGGAGAAACATCCCCAATAAGATTCCCAAGATACAAGAAATTAAAACAAGGACTAATAAATGAGAATGCATTAAATTCAAGAGTTTCTGGGTAGCAAAGGAAACCACCAAGAATCTTAATAAAGAGACAAAATAATGGGAGATCTTAAGCCGGGTGTGGTGGCACACGCTTGTAATCCCCGCACTTGGGAGGCTGAGACATGAGGAACGCATGGGTTCAAAGCCAGCCTCAGCTACTTAGTGAGGCTTTCAGCAATTTAGTGAGACCCTGTTTCCAAATAAAATATAAAAAAGGTCTGGGAGTATAGCCCGGAGTTAGAAAGTCTCTGGGTTCCACCCCCAGTACCACAAAAAAAAATAATTTAAAAAATAATAATAATAATAGGAGATCTTTGCCAGCCACTCCTCCAATACAGAAATAATATTTAGAATACACAAAGAACTTAAGAAACTTACTGCTAAAAAATAAAAACAGGCAAGTGAACTTAATAGACACTTCATAAAAGAAAAATACAAATGACTAATAAGTACATGAAAAAACATTCAACATCACTAGCAATAAGGGAGGTGCAAATCAAAACTACACTGAGATTCCATCTAACTCCAATCAGAATGGATATTATCAAGAAGTCAAACAACAATAAATGCTGATGTGAATGTGGGGAAATAGGACCTCTTCCACACTGTTGGTGAGATTGCAAATTAGTGCAAGTACCATAGAGATCAGTATGGAGATTCCTCAGAAAACTGGGAGTAGATCCACTATATCCGATACCACCCCTGGGTATCTTTCCAAAGGAGCTAAAATCAGAATATTACAGTGATACATGCATATCCATGTTTATAGCAGCACAATTTAAAATAGCCAAACAATGGCACTAATCTAGGTGTTTATTAACAGATGAATGAATTACAAAAATACGAGATATATACAAAATTAAATTCTACTCATCAAAAGAACAAAATTTTTATGTCATTTGCAAGAAAATGTATAGACCCAGAGAACATTATATTAAATGAGATTAGCCAGTCACAAAAAGTGAAGGTCCATATGTTTTCTCTCATATCAGGAAGTCAAGGAATAATCAAGATACAAGAAGAACTTTAAATAATGGAGAAGAAACCCCAGTGGAGTGAGGGGAGGTGGCCCAGGGGAGGGTGATGACGGGAGGAGGATAAATAAGAAAGGAAACACTTCCACTGACGTTATGTACACATGTGAGTATATCAATGGCAATCTCAACATCAGGTATGGGAAGTGAGAGGGAGAGGGGTGGGTGCGTCCTACCAAATGCTGCACGCACACATGTTGCTACAACTCTGAACTACATTATGTTGTGAGACTATAATCATCGATAAAGGTATAAAAACAACAACAAGGGGCCAGGAGCCAGGTGTGGGGATACACACTTATAATCCCTGCATTTGGGTAGCTGAGACAGGAGGATGCAGGTTTGCAGCCAGCCTCGCCAAATTTTGAAACAGCAACCCTGTTTAAAAAGAAAAAAAATAGAGCTGGGGTTGTAGCTCAGGGGTAGAATGTCCCTGAATTCAATCCCTAGTACTACCAAAAAAAAAAAAAAGATTTTTTTTCTGCCTTTAAAGGGGAAGGAGGAAGTAGCCCACTGGTGTTCCTAAACTGTCTCAAGAAAAAACTATTTGCCCAAGTAAGTTCTGTCTACAACTTTTTGATATGGAAATAAAATTTCTGCCAGAGCCAGATAGCCCCCTACTCTCCCCTTTAAGGAGTAGAGATGTCTCTAAGTTCTATGGCTTCATCTCTTTTGACACATAAATAATTGGAGAGATAGTGCTTTATCTCCCGCCTTCCCAGGAAATTCAAATTTACAGGGGTAGAAAGTAGGTAAACCTTGACCACACCTGGGAAGCATTAAAACAGCATTACATTTAGAGCTTGTTTTTCCTTTCTGAAGGTTAGAAAATGAAATGTCTTAATTAGTTTTTTACGCAGATGGAGTACTCAACCACTCACAGCTCACATTTTCTGCATTTCTTCTGTTGAACAAATTAAGTTCTGAGCAACAATCCACTTTACTGCAATTTAGCTCTCAACTTCATTAGGAAGAAAGAGTGCATAATTATTTGAGAAAAAATTAAATGAAATAATTTACATGAGAGAACTTTCTAAAATATCCATTGAAACTGCAAATTGTTAAAGCTCTAAAATTGAAGAGTAGGCTGGTGCTAGTGAAAAATAATATTTTATGTGAAACAGATTTTTAAAGTGGGGCCTGCACAAACTTTGAAAGTGCACCAAATAAGCCTTACTTATGTATTTATTTTCATGCTGGGTATTGAACTCAGGCACATTCTACCTCAGAATTATCCCTAGCTTTTTCTTTTTCTTTTTTTTTTCTTTTCTTTCTTTCTTTTTCTTTCTTTCTTTCTTTTTTTTTTTTGTGGTACTGGGGTTCCTGGAAACCCTTCTACCTCCGGGCTACACTCCCAGACCTATTTTTATACTTTTTTATTTGGAAACAGGGTCTCTTAAGCCAGCACACACGGCTGGCTTCGAACCTGCATGATCCTCCTGTCTCTGCCTCCCAAGCGCGGGGATTACAAGCGTGTGCCACCACGCCCGGCCCTAGCTTTTTGGTTTTTGTTTCAAAACAGCATCTTGCTAAGTTGCTGAGGCTGGCTTGAAACCTGGAATCCTCTGGCCTCAGCCTCACAAGTACTGGGATTAATGAGGAGCCATGGTGCTCAGCTTCAAATAAACATTCTTGAGAAAACAAGGGAAATGGCAGCTGGTGACAGCCGCTGGCTGGCATGATGTGTATTCTATCATGGATTCCTATCAACTCTGCAGGAACAAAAAGTTGGATGCACAAAAGAAACCTAAGCATGGTAGTTTTTTTTTAAAGCTTTATTTTCATGTTATTTATAAAATACATCAATAAATAAGTGCCTCTATTCCAAGACATAGAAACACATTGCATAATTAATGCTGAACAAGGCAGTGTGCCTTACAAAGATGACATAAAATGTCAAAGGGATGATTAGAACATGATAGTTCTCAAAGTTTCAACATCAGAGATATTGACCACATGCTGTGAAAGTGTCAAAATAAATAACAGCTAACATTCTCCTGAAGTTACAAAAAAATCTTACACCTTAACAGTGAGCTGACTGTATTTCTCGGATCTCCCGCTATGTACCTCCAGCCTCCATCACAATGACTGGCCTGGTGCAATGCCCACAGACCCTCCCCCAGATGTCCAAAGAGTGAACAACATTTAAAATCCAACCTCTTCAAATTAACAACAGGACTGAAACAACTCTGGTTTTAACATTAAAATGACCTTTTAAAATAACAACACAGTAAATTAACAAACATATTCATGTCCTTAAATATACATGCACTGAAAACTAAATAAATAAATAAATATATAAATAAATAGAACTCTGATAAGAAATAGTCAAACACGTCGGGTGCAGTGATTCATATGTTCCCTGGTGGCAGTTTTCTCTTTTCACTTTGCTGTCTCTTAGAATCTCCTCCAGAAACAGTAGGTGACAATCTTCCTGCCCCTCCAGGTCAGTTGGTGCTGCCACTGTGGTAGGAAAGGGTTGTTGTTAGTAGGTTCTAAAAAGAGCCGACTGTACGGCCCTCTTCTCCCACCACATTCCCTGACATTCTAGTTTTCTAAATGCGGCCACTTCCTAGCCTTGCACCACCAGGTGGGTACTACCTGCGGCAGTGCTGCACTGTGCAGAAACACAAAAGCCAAGGCTCCTGGAAGTAGGGACCTGTGACCCCAATGGCATTAGTAGCTTCCAACAGCCAAAATATTATGCTGGGGTAAAAGTATGTGTGCATCTCCCCTCACGTAAGGTTCACAGCAAACACCATGAGTAGCTACTCCTATTTTCCTTTTTTTTTTTTTTTTTTTAGAATAGGGTTAATAAAAGGCAGAGCCCAGATATGAACCGAGGTGGGTTCACCACAATGCCCCTCCTCATCACCACCAACACGTGAGTCCCCTGTGGTTCATAGCCAGGGTTCTCGCTTTTCAGGTTTTATGGTGAATCTAGATGAGCACTATTTCTGAATAAGTGGAAGGTTTTTTTAGCATCAATGGCCAATTCTACTTTTAGGAGTGCTCATTTACCTGCATTAATTTGAATAGGACATTGTGGCGAAGGGCATTAGAAATATCTTTCTGGCACCGCAGCAGAATAACTTTTCTTTTTTTTTTTTTTTTTTTTTTTGCGGTACTGGGGATGGAACCATGGGGCATTCTACCTCCAAACACCCCCAAAGAGTTGCAAAGGGCCTCAGGACATAGTAGCTGAGGCTGGCTGCTCACCACGATCCTCCTGTTTCGGCCTTCCTAAAGCTGGGATTACAAGCATGTGCCACCACACCTGGCTCGCAGATTAACATTCTTAATGGCAAGCAATCTACATAGCAATCTTAATAGCAATCTAGATTTCTATTCCTTCAGCTCACCCCGGGTTTTCCCTGATAGAACCTTCGGTGCCTGCGACCCAAGCCCCCAGTCACACATGAACCACAACTCACCTGTTCAGCATCTTGCTGACGATTCTCTTCACCACGGGGGCTTCGGGGTCCAGACAAGCTTCCTGCCCATTCTTCAGGGTGGCTCTGCAGAGACAGGGGGTCAGGTGAGCTGGAGTCGGTCTGGGCGGCGGGGGCGCAGCGGGAGGGTCGGGCGCCCCCAGCGGCCGCGCGCGGGCAGGACTTACATGACCTCGGTGTGGGCGCAGTGGGCGCCCGGGGGCGTCACCGTCACGCTCTGGACGTTCTTCAGGTGAATCCCGCGCACGGTCTGCAAGCACTGGCAGCGCAGCTCGGAGACCACGGGCGCCGCTGCGGCTGGCGGGGCGGCGGCCCCCAGGAGCAGCAGCAGCAGCAGCATGGCGGCGCGGAGCGGTCGGGGGGCCATGGGCGCGGCGGGGGTCGCGGGGTCTGGAATGGGCGCTGGAGGCGAGGGCTGCGACCTGGGCTCTGTGGCTCCCCGAGATCCGCGAGCTCCTTTTATGCAGGGTTTGAGGGAGCCCTAGGCCCAGGGGCAGGGAAATTCCCAGCACTGCTGGTGTTTCCCCGGGTCCGGAAGGAAGCCGCGCCCGCCTCTGGGTGTCCTGGGGTGAGGGACATTGGCGCCTCCCTGAACTCTGGGAGGTGGGCTCGGTGCCCTGAACCCCAAAGGGCAGTGAGTGGCCGCCCGGCTGGAGGGACCGCCCAGGAGGGGACAGGGGGCGTCCAGTGACCCCTCCATGAGAGGCGCGTCATCATGGATCAGTGGACAGTTGGGGAACTTTAGTCATCTGGATTGGAGGAGTTAGGGTGGCAGGAACACAGCTTTGCTATTTGTTATGCACTCATAAGTATCTTCTGGCTGAAGATCTTATTGACGTCTGCCTGAATGCATTGTGTTGAAATATCTCTATCTCAGATTACAATGGCAATGCTTGCCTTGAGCTGGGTGCTTAAGGAGCACAACTAAGTCACGTTTTGTGTCTTACCTTTCCACGGGCCCAGGGAAAGAACAGTGTCAAAAGTTCATTTAGGAGAAAGTGTGGTAATCTGATGTAGCTTCCTTTCTCTGTGAAATTCTGGAAGTTCCAAAGCTGGAGTGGACCCGTGACTGCCAGGCTTTGCTGTGTGAAGGAGCTGATGAACACGGGGAAGAGGACCTGGTGGTCGTCCTGGTGCTGCTGGGCTGGGGCATGCTGTGGTGGACTGCTGGGGCCACACTTCCTTGTTTATCCAGGTACCTGTTTGCAGACACCAGGAGCTGGTGCCCAGGGTCAGCAGTGCCCTGTGCTCATCTAAGAAGTCAACAGTTGTGTCCTGTGAAGTACAAATATAATGTATCTGCTCTGTCATAAATCATGTCCCACTCTTAGCTTCATGGAAACAAATCCCAATCTGTTTCCACTGCATGTGGGCTTTCTTGCCTCTGGAGACTTGGTTTTCCCACTAGAAGAACAATCGTGGTCACAGTTTACTTTTACTGTTCTAATAAACCATTTTAAGGGGTTAGCCTAGTCTTTGTCATGCAGTAGTTCCTCTTTAGCCTTTATCAGATGGTAAGTTGGTTTCATATGGCTTAGGTGTGGTTTGTAAGAGGTGTGGGGACACCTGTGGAAAGGTGTGCTGAAGGTCAGCCCTCTCCTGTGTATGTGTATATAAATTACTAAAACTAGTAATTCCAACAGCAAAATGTGAATAAAAGATGCCCCATCTCAAATACGAGGAAAAATCTATCCTTGTGTTTCTTTTCAATGATCATCAGTACAGGGCTAACCAAAGGACAGGACCTATATGTTTTAAGAAAGTGTAGGAATAGAAAGATACTCTAAAGTCTATAACACACATGACTAACTTTTCAATAATTGAGAATTCATGGCAATACCACTATTGTTATTCCCATTTTGGGAGGATTCTTAGTGGAAAATACTCTATTTCCTTGACATAAACCATGGTTCAGAAATAGTAAAGCTAGAGCTGGGTGTGATGGTGCATGCTTTTAATCCCAACACTTGGAAGGCAGAGATAGGAGGATAGCACAGGTTCGAAGCCAGCCTCAGCTACTGAGTGAGGCTCTCAGCAACTTAGTGAGACCCTGTTTCCAAAATAAAGTATAAGTTAGGTCTGGGAGTATAGCTCAGAGGTAGAAAAAACCCTGGGTTCCAACACCAGTAACACACACACACACACACACACACATACACACACACACACACCAAAAAGAAAGAAATAGTACAGCTATTCTTTAAAAGCTAAAAGAATTGTTTCATATTTCTTATAGATACAGCATACTTGTATATTGTAGAAAAATTATAAAGGTACAAAAAATAAAGAGATTGCTTAGTAAGCTTTTAAACTTTACTTTAAGGGACACATTTTAGCAGATGTTTGCTTGTATCTTCAACATCCCTCCTAAGGGAAACATTTTATGTGTTCATTAGACACTGAGCAAATATAAAGTGTTATAAAATGATTATAAAAATGTACCAATTATAAAAATGGTGTTGCATGCTTGTAATCCCCTCGCTTGGGAGGTGGAGACAGGAGGATCACGCAGGTTCGAAGCCAGCCGTGCTGGCTTAGGAGACCCTGTTTCTCAAATACAATAAAGTATAAAATAGATCTAGGAGTGTAGCCCGGAGGTAGAAGGGCTTCCAGGAACCCCAGTACCACCAAAAAAAAAAAAAAAAAATGTGCCAATATCATGCTGTTTTAACTACTTTTGGTGTGTAGTACAATTTGAAGTCAGGGATTGTGACACCTCCTGCATGGTTCTTATTGCTGACAATTGCTTTGGCTATAGACCAATGGAACAGAATAGAAAATACAGAAACAAATTCACACACTTATAGTCAATTGATCTTTGACAAAGGGGCCAAATTTATATGCTGGAGAAAAGAATACTTTTCAAAAAATGGTGCTGAGAGAACTGGCTATCCATTTTTAGAAAGATGGAACTAAATTCTTACCTCTCACCATGCACAGGAATCAACTTCAGATGGATCAAAGACCTGGAAATTAGACCAGAGACTGTGAAGCTATTAGAGGAGGGCATAGGCCCAACACTCCAGCATATAGGCACAGGTAGTAACTTCCTCAACAAGAATCACAGGATATTAAAATGAGAATTAACAAGTGGGATGGTATCAAACTAAAAAGTTTCTGCTAATCAAAGAAAACTATCAAGAACGTAAAGAGAAAGCTACAAAATGGGAGATCTTTACCAGCCACCACTCTGATAGAGGGCTAATATCCAGAATATACAAAGAGCTCAAAAGACTCTAAACTAGCAAAACAAACAACCCAGTCAAGAAATGGGCAACTGAATTGAATAGACACTTTATAAAAGAAGAGATACAAATGGCCAATAGATACATGAAAAAATGTTCAGCATCATTAGTTATCAGGGAGATGCAAATCAAAACTATGCTACTATACTGAGATTCCATCTAACCCCAATCAGAGTGGCAAGCATAAAGAAGTCAAATAATAACAAAATTTTGCAAGGATGTGGGGAAATAGGAACTCTTTTACAATGCTGGTGGGAGTGCAAACTAGTTCAGCCGCTTTGGAAGTCAGTGTAGAGATTCCTTAGAACACTGGGAATGGATCCACGATATGATCCGGCTATACCACTCCCGGGTATCTAGCCAAAGGGTTTGAAATCAGAGAAGCACAGTAACATATGCATACCCATGTTCATAGCAGCACAATTCACAATAGCCAAAATATGGAACCAACCTAGGTCTCCATCATCAGATGAATGGATTGCAAAATTATGGGAAATATACACAATGGAATTCTACTCAGCGATAAAGAACAAAATCATGTCATTCACAAGAAGATGGAAAGAGCTGGAGAATATTATATTAAGTGATATTAGCCAAGCACTGAAAGAGAAGGGACATATGTTTTCTCTAACATGCCCAAACTAGGGAGCATTAGTGATACCAGAGCGACTCCAGATAATGGAGGGGAAAACTCAGCAAAGCTAGAAAGGAAGGGTAGAGGAGGAAGAAGGCTGAGGCTGATTAACGGAGGAGCTACATTTGAATATGTGTATAAGTGTGAAAGTAGCATGGTTAACTTGGATACTCAGTGCTGGGGGGAGGGGAAGAAGGAGCAGGGCACCAAGTACTATGTGAATGTATGCCATTGTCAATATGATCCACATTATGATGTGAGCCTATAGTGTATCAATAAAATAAAAATTAAAAATGATACTTTAGAATAATAGGCAATGTTCTAAGTCATATATATATATATGTATGTATGTATTTCCATCATTCTCTCCATACATATATAACTTAATCTTTTCAACTGCTCTATGAAGTAGTTAGCATTTCTCCCCCTACATTTCAACTTGTAAGAAAATAAGGGAGGGCAGAAATTTAAATAATTTGTTTAGAGCTCACAATAAAACTCAAAATTTGAACTCCAGGCAGTGTGGCTTTAATTACTATCCAATAAAAAAGAATATTTTTTCTTAAATAAGTGAGTCATAACTTCTAGAGCGCTCTTTGTGTTTGATGTTTGTTATCTTATGGTTCAACTTCACCTTTCCTTAAAAACAGCAAGCTGGCCTGCTATAGTGGCACACGCCTATAACCCTAGTACTTGGGAGGCTGAGACAGGAGGATCGCAGGTTTGAGACCAGCCTCAGCAACTTAGCAAGGCTTTAAGCAACTTAGTGAAACCCTGTTTCACAATAAAATATAAAATAGGGCTGGGAGTTTAGCTTCAAGGTAGAATGCCCTGAGTTCAATCCCTAGAACCACAAAAACAAAACAAAACAAAAAATACTCAACTGCTCAAAGATCTTCAGTATTTTATTTCACAAACAACAAATATTTTCATTTGTGGCATGAATATGACATACTTAATTTAATAAAATCTTTATTTGCCTTTCCAAACAAGTGCATTTTTCCTCCAAAATTAGAACAGTAGAAACAAACACTTTTCCCTGGAAGCTTTCTAGAAGAGAAAATGGCATTTCAGTTGGCTCTTATTTGCTAACATAGGATCATGGGTTTCTGCTGACCCAGATTGGGAACTTTTTCTTGTTTTAATAACTGAAATGTTTGTCTTCGGCATTAACAATAGGCTGCCTAGACCTTTGTTCTCTTTATAAGTTTAGAAAATAAATATTTGCGGTAATATTTTCCAGCTCCAACCCAAAGTATTGGCATAAGCAAACACTCATAGTGAATAAAGTATCATCATCAACAAAAAAGTACTGCAGTTAACAAAAGAATAAATCATTTCAAGGCGTAGTCAAGAACTTTTATAGGATGACATATTAACTTTATACCGAACATTTATGCAAAAACAACAGTTGCTTACACAATTAAAGACTAAAGAACTTTTACTTTTATATGACTTCTCTCATAATTTAATCCCCTAACAGCCTCATATCTTTTTTAAAGAAAATGTGCACAGCAATGGTGTTGTACTAAAGTAACCAGTCCTTTCTTGTTTTAGTAAGTGTTTCCTTCAGTCAAATACTCATGGTGTGCGCTGTATGGCAGATTTATTTGGCCACATAAATCTTTAAAGTTGTGCAATAACCAATCTGAAAGAAATAAAGAGTCATGGCTAAACTAAAAGCATTGGTTTGTAGCTCCTTTTCAAGTTACCATGTTTATTGTGCCCTGCACTTTTTATGCAGTCTCATATAGCTTTTAAATTTTGAGTTGCTGCCCCTTCGTGAGCCCTGAGGGCGCCGCAGGGATAGGAGGCTGTGCTCCCCACAGTGCTGCTCTCTTAGGCTTGTGGGAACCCTATTTTGCTGCACTTATGGCTTCTAGTTTAATGAATGCTTCTGACTCTGAGGGAATGAATGAAGTTGCCCGGATGTGGCCTCAAAACCCTGGACCCATCCACTCCTTCAGCATGTAGCATTGTGAGTGTTGACATATTCACCCTGTTCTATCTCTAGCATCTTTGTCATTTCTACCTGGCTTGAGCCCCTACTTTTGGTAACAGAAACCTGGTTTCCATCATATTTTATTTCTCCCAGTCTGGGTGGTTCAGGTAGGGTGAATCTACTGCAAATTTCCAGGGCTGAGCTGACAATCCCCAAGAATATTGGCCAGTTCTTCCTGTCTGGATCCAAACCCCCAGCCATCTTGGGAGGCTTTGGGGTGGGCAGGTGATCTAACCCTGTCCAAGTGAGAAAAATATTCTGAAGGCCTTTGCATCCGGAAATGGATAGAAAAACAAGCCCTTGCTTCTGGTTGGGTTCCAGCCTGTAGGACGGAAGCGAAGGGCTTCGCCCATGGGGCAGAAATTGGATAAGGACTAATTGGGTGATGTGTGCATGTATGCCTACACCATCTTCTACTCCACTAAAATGTCCGACTATAATGCACAAATAAAAATTTAAAAAGATCTTCAATTTCTCATTGAAACAAACAAAACAACTGAAGACAGCACAGAGAGAAGCAGAAGATCTGGGACAGGACTGATCACCTCAGATAATTCTTAAACAACAGATTCTACTTTATCTCATCTATTTATTAGTCTTTCCTTTTCATTAGGGAAATGAAATGATTTCCTTTTTCATTAAGCAAATTTGAACTGGATTTTTGTTACTGACTCCACTCACTGCTTGTTATCTTTCTAACTGGAATTAATTCCTTTCTTTCTCTATTCATTTCAGCATCTTCATTTACCATTTCCCCAGCATTTAGAACATGGGAATGGAGTCAGTTGCTGTGGACACCAAAGGATTAAGACAGACAGCTACCCTCCAACTCTCAGTGCAATGGGGGTCATGCATATAGAAACTGAAGATTTCAGGAAACCTGGTGCATACCATGATACATTACAACTCTTACAGCATAGATTTATGAGATAGAGCAGAGAAGGGAGGAGATGGTCATTTATGTGAGGTTTAGAGAATGAAACATTTTCCAAGTAAATAGAAGAACTCTGAGGGATGGACTCGAAGCAGCCAGAGACTGATGTAGCTGGATCTTCCCCAGGAGCAGGAAGAGCAAGCAGGGCCCCCACACTGGAGGCTGTGTGCCTGCAGGATCCTACTTGTCAGTGGGTTTGGATAATGCTTCCACCTAGAAGCCTCTACCTGTATCTCAAGATGATTTCATGGTCCTTATGCACAAGTCACATGCTGACCTTTATTGACTATTTACCATGGAGTGGGTAGAGGTTGGTCTACAGATTGAAGTTAGTACCCCAAATGAGGAGATGGTAGATACAAAATCCAAAATACCTTACTAGACAACTCGTACAACATATAGAAGACCATAAGATGTTTTGCAAATGATGAATAATGAATAAAGTCAAAGCAAAAACAAAATTCTCCTTTGATATGTAACCTGCAGTCTTTCTTCTGTAATATGGCTAGTCTTATCTTTAGTTTCTGTAGAAAAGATAATCTGATGATTTCAATAACCTATAATTAAGTCCATTTTGATGGACTTTGAATACCATTTAATATATTGTTTGGACATTAATTCAAAGTACTTTTAAAAATAGGTTTTAATATAAATTTTGCATCTCCATTTTTTAGACTTTGTTTAGGTAGTTTTCTAAACTTTTGTGGAAGTAGTATTGAGTAATTGGGTTGCACTGTGTTCATACAATGTAATCCAAGAAATACAGAAATGACAAAGTTACAAAAGAATGCCAGAAAAAATGTAAGAAATGAGGAACTATTTTCATTATACTATATGGTTATACTAAACATGAAGACAGACATGATGGCTCTGTCATTTTGGAAGCAAAATTGAGGAAGTTGAGTAATGAGTTATAAACTATATCAAACATAGCACGCACAGACTGTGTATATATATACACAGTCTGTGCGTGCTATGTTTGCTATATATATATATATATATATATATATATATATATATATATATACTTAAACTAGGAAAATCGTAAATCATCAATCATAAAAAACTGGTGATCAGAAAATGTTCTCTGAAACATTTCATCATTTTGAAATTTTTTGAGACATTCTTCATGGCTCATGTGTTGTATGTTTTGGAAAAATACCCTGAGCACTGTCACAAGAAATGTGACTTATGTGATTGCTAAGTGATTTGTCTAAATGTCAGCCAGGCTAAGTTTGTTGATCATGTTGCTTAAATCGTCTATATTATTACTGATTTGTTTTTTACTGCTTTGTCTATTAAGTATGGAAAGTATTTGTTAGAATCCTTAGTTATGAATGTGAATTGTCTATAGCTCTTTTTTCTGTTATTTCCTATATATTTTGATGTTATTGATTTCATAAATTTAATGATTATTTTGTCTCTTGTAGAATTGCGTCCTTTTTATTTTGAATTAATCTTTTTCCTAAGATTATTTCTTTCCCTAAGGCCCATTATAAAGTAGGTATTCCCTATAAATGATGAATAAGTATATTAGGTTTAATATAATAGTTGTTAAGAAATAATATTATATTGATATATTCATGTTGGGTTTATTTTAGCTTTTTCATGACTTAACACTTTCAATTCTTTTAATTTCGAGCTATCTCAGATATAATATTTCAAGTGCATCTCTTTAAGCAACATAGATAGATCTTAATCTAATAATCGTTGACTTTTAATTGGAGTGTTTATTTCATCTAACTATACTATAATTCTTAATATAATTATAATATTAATATTTACTATTTAAATCTAAGCCAGGTGTGGTGGTGCACTCTTGTAATTCCAGCATTTGTGAGGCTGAGACAGGAAGATCGGGATTTGTGGACAGCCTCAGCTACTATTTAGTGAGGTCCTTTGCAACTCAGTGATACCCTGTTTCAAAATAAAGAAGAAAAAATAAGGCTGAGTATATAGCTCAGAGGTAGAATGCCCCTGGATTTCATCTCCAGTACTGCAAAAAAAAAAAAAAAAAAAAGAAAGAAAAGAAAGAAAGAAAGAAAGAAAGAAAGAAAGAAATCTACTATTTAATCTACTATTTTGCCATTCTATTTGTCTTGTGTTTTTAAAAATCAGGTTTTAAACTTGGATTTAAAGTTTAGGTTTACAATATATTTGTGTGGATGGTGCTGAAAGTTCATGCACCTGACATTTGTTCAGTGTCTACTACTGTTGACATGTTACACAATTGTAGTCCATTTGTCAAAACTAAGGAATTAACATTGGCACATTGCTATTTACTAGATTCTATTCTCTATGCAGATTTCACCAATTTTCAGTTAATGTCCTTTTCTTACCCCAGGATCTAACATAACATAAACACGGCATTTATTCTGCACTTCTCCTTTGTCTTCTCTGATCTATAATGGGTTATTAATGTCTTGTTTTCTTTGACCTTGACAATTTGAAGAGTATTTGATGAGTATTTTGTAGGATGCTCCTCAACTTAGATTTTTATGATGTTTTCTCAGAATATACATGGAATCTAAATTATGTGAAAGAATATTGATGAAGTTGAATTGCTCTTCCCACCATACCATATCAAGGGGCGCATCCTCTTCATTTACATGCCTCGAATGGTAATACTAATCGTGATCACTTGGTTGGGGTTATACCTGCCAAATTTCTCTACTCTAATGCCCTTACTTCTCCTTTTTCTTAATCTCTTCTCCAGAAGGAAATTACCAAGCCAGGCCCACATTCACATGGGTAGAGGAATTAACTTCATCTTCAGGATGGGAAAGACGACACTTTATTATTAGAAATTCTTCTATATGGAAGATTTGTCCATTCTTCCCTGTCCCATTTCCTTTCTCATTGTTGTTCTGTCGTTCCTTTATTTCTGTCTTATTTTGTATCGGTGTGTGTGTGTGTGTGTGTGTGTGTGTGTGTGTGTGTGTGTGTGTGTAGGGGGGTTACTAGAAGTTGAACCCAGTGGTATTTTACCTCTGAGCTACACACACTCTTTTATTTTGAAACAAGGAAGGTCTCACTAAGTTGCTGAGGCTATTCTCAAACCTGAGATCCTTCAGGAATGACAGGCACGTTAACACCGCTGGCTCTTCTTTTGTATTATTGAAATAACCTCTTTTATTCCGTTTCATCTACTTTCCTACTTTCAAGATTTTAAGTCTTAAATTTTGCCTATGAAAAATGGTTTGCCCTAGAAATTATGTTATTGTTCTATTATAATGTCCCTTCATTCAGCATTTCTTGTAACAATTAAAAAAATGCTATATTCTAAATCCATTTATTTCCTTACATTATTTATTTTACTTATAGTAGGTACCTAGCTCCACAATGTGTGTGTGTATGTGTGTGTGTGTGCGTGCGTGTGTGTGTGTGTGTGTGTGTGTGTGTGTGTCTGGGGATAGAAGCCCCAGGGGCATTCTACCTCCAAGCTACACATCCAGTTCTATTTCATTTTTTTATTTGGAAATGGGATCTAAGTTGCTGAGAACCTTCTAAGTTGCTGAGGCTGGCTTAGAAACTTCAGCCTTCCAAGTACTGGTATTGCAGGTGAAAATATTTATTAAATTTAGAAGTATGCAAAGAACTACTTTTAAATAAGAAATGGGTCAGCATTACCACAGCAATATTTTATATAAAATATAATTATCAAAGCAGTTGGGGGAAGGTAGTATATACTTTATAAGTACTAAATTTCTTGAATAAGGGACATTCAAGGTAATTGCCGGTCTGAATTAGGCGCAAAGTTAGATATACCCTATAGAAATGGAGAGGAATAAAATTAAAAGGCAGACATGTTGTTTTTCAGTAAAATTTTATTTTCATGTTATTTGCAAAAATTGAAACTATAACTTCTCTTGTTTCAAGACAAAGAGAAACAGTTCATATTAAATATTAAACAAGGCATTATGCCTTACAAGCAAGACATAAAATGTCCAAGGGAAGCCTCAACATATCAATGTTGACCATATAAGTTTCAATAAATAACAACTGACTTTAAAAAAGTACAAAAATAGATGTGCACACACATTTCCTTGCCCTAATATTAATCACATTGTTCATCCAGCTGGTTAGGTCCTGACCTTCAACCCCCTTTTATTACAGTGACTGATACTTGTTTCCCAAATAAATATTAATATGAGACATCTTAAACCCATCACCCTCCAATTAAATAATAATCTCAGTTGTTTAACAAAACACATTTGCATCTTCAAACAATAACATAAGTATTATAACACAAGCTTAGAAAAATAAATAAATACATAAATAAATAGAACTTTCATAAGAAATAGTGAAACACACTGAGCCTCTTCCAGTGTCCCAGAGGGGCTGTCCTTTCACTTGCAGCTGCCTGTGGCGGGGACCCACTGCAGGAGCCACCTGAAGGGCTTCTTACTTCACGCCATGGGCAGGTGTTGGCCTGTGAAGGAAAGGGCTGAGTGTCACGGGTGCTGAGCTCCCTGGTCCTTGAGGGTGGGGGCATTTCTGCACGTAGTCTCTCACCACCCCTGTACCCAGAAAGGTCTGACTGCCCTGTACAGTACAGAATTGGGGCTCCTAAATTTTCTTTGAGCAAAAAAGGGGCTGTGAAATGCACTATATTATTGGCAGAGAAGGCAAAATATATCGTCCACTATGGTCATACTGGGTTAAGAATTTACATGCCAGACCTCACTTAAGACACATACACACAGCCCTGTCAAATTCCTGCTTTTACGTAGCTCATGTAGCTCTTTGAGATATACCTCCAAAGGTCACATAATGTTCACAGGGATTCTCTCTAGCCTTGAATTCAAGGGAATCTCACTGCAAAGTTTCTGTTCTTCACCAGGAATATCTTGCCCCAAATCAGGGATTCCACTTTGCAGCTCTTGAATCCATGAGGCACTGAGGACTGAGGTCCCTATATTCCCTATATAGTAGGAGGCTTTTTTTTTTTTTTTTTTTTTTTTTTTTTTTTTTAGCATCGGTGGCCAATTCTGCTTAGTCTTTTAGAAGCACACATTCACCTGCACACATTTGATAAGGGTTTGGGCATGGAGATGGAGGGCATTGGAAATATCTTTCTGGCACCACAGCAGATTAACATTCTTAATGGTAAGGCTAATAAAAAAAAAATTGCAATCTAGATTTCTATTTCTTCAGCTCACCCCGGGTTTTCCCTGATAGAACCTTCGGTGCCTGCGACCCAAGCCCCCAGTCACACATGAACCACAACTCACCTGTTCAGCATCTTGCTGACGATTCTCTTCACCACGGGGGCTTCGGGGTCCAGACAAGCTTCCTGCCCATTCTTCAGGGTGGCTCTGCAGAGACAGGGGGTCAGGTGAGCTGGAGTCGGTCTGGGCGGCGGGGGCGCAGCGGGAGGGTCGGGCGCCCCCAGCGGCCGCGCGCGGGCAGGACTTACATGACCTCGGTGCGGGCGCAGTGGGCGCCCGGGGGCGTCACCGTCACGCTCTGGACGTTCTTCAGGTGAATCCCACGCACTGTCTGCAAGCACTGGCAGCGCAGCTCGGAGACCACGGGCGCCGCTGCGGCTGGCGGGGCGGCGGCCCCCAGGAGCAGCAGCAGCAGCAGCATGGCGGCGCGGAGCGGTCGGGGGGCCATGGGCGCGGCGGGGGTCGCGGGGTCTGGAGCGGGCGCTGGAGGCGAGGGCTGCGACCTGGGCTCTGTGGCTCCCCGAGATCCGCGAGCCCCTTTTATGCAGGGTTGGCGGGAAAGGCCGGGGCCCAGGGGCTGGGAAATTCCCAGCACTGCTGGTGTTTCCCCGGGTCCGGAAGGAAGCCGCGCCCGCCTCTGGGTGTCCTGGGGTGGGGGACACCGGCGCTTCCCGAACCCCCAAATTGGCAGTGAGTGGCCGCCCCGCTGGAGGGACCCGTGGGCGTTTAGTCCAGGATCCCAGTGCATAGGGTGAAATCGGTTAGACCATTTCGTCTCTATAGGGTTTGAGCCACTTTTTTTTTGTACTGGGAATGGAACCCAAGGGCATTCTACCTTGGAGCTACACCCCCAGCCCTATTTGGGGGGTTACCAAGAATGGAACCCAAGGGCATTCTACCTTGGAGCTACACCCCCAGCCTTATTTTGGGGGGTACTAGGAATGGAACCCAGGGGCATTCTACCTTGAAGCTACACCCCAGCCCTATTTTTCCGTCTTTACTTTGAAACAGGGTCTCACTGAGTTGCAAAGGGCCTCACTAAGTAGCTGAAGCTGTCCTCCAACAGCATACTGGTTTAGCCTCCTGAGAATGCTGGGATTACCAGCATTGCCACCATGCCCGGCTCTGAGCCATGTTCTTAACAGAGTTCATTCCTAGAAGACATTTCAGTTGGGATTGCAGACTTATGAGAGAATGGCTGCCCCCTTGCCTATTTTCTGTGAGTTTTGCAGATTCCACTAATTTCTGAAAGAAACACATTCTTTAAAAAGGCACCTGTCATCTCAGATTACATGTTACAGGTTGTTTTCCTGGTGTTTTGTTATCTCAAATCACATTTGCACTGTCTTTCTCCAATGTAGAATGGGGGGGTGGGGAGAAAGACCATTGCCCCAGGTTAATTAAATGTTTATTTTAGAAGACAGTGTTGTAATTTCCCATCTGTCCTCTCTTTTAAATCTGGAGCTTTCCTAACTCCAGTAGTTCCCAGAGCATCATTATTTCTCATGTTGTTGCTAACATCTAACTGATTTCTTCACTATTTAAATCATGTTCTTCCTTTCTTCATCTGTTCATTATTAAGTTCGCATTCATAACTTTGGAATCACATTATGTCCTAGAAATACAAAAAAGTGTAAGATAAATTTTACTACCCCAAACTAGCAGTTTCACAGGAAAGATAGACATGTCAACAACAGCAAACAACAAAATACAAAGCAGCCTGCTAAGTTTCATAGTAGACTATGTCCTAGGTATTCTAGGAGCACAGAAGACACCTAGTCTCATTTCTCAAGAGAGAGGGCAAAACTCTCAGAGAAAAATTTCAGAGAAGCTTCTCTGGGCAAGGTACCTCTTGAGGTGAGCCTGAAAGGCTAGGTAGGACTTGCCCAGGTGAATGGAAAGGTTGAAAAATGTAGAAGATACTCAGGTGAGCAACTGAAGCTAGGACAAGCACTGTGGACACTTGGGGCTCAGCAGTTCAAAGATCTGGAGCTTAACTTGTAAGATACAGAGGAAAGATGGAGACAGGAGAGGGCGGCAGAATCCAGTCATGAAGACTGTGTTGTCAAGGGCCTTCATGCTACATCACCTCATGGAGGAAGGCAAGAAGGGCAAGGCAGAAGAAATCGAGCCAAACTCATCCTTTTATCACAGCTCATTTTCACTGCAGGGATCCACACCTGCAGTGATGACATTCATTCATGAGGACAGAGCCATTGTGATCTAATGACTTCTTAAAAGTCCTGCCAAGATCTTGGTGCGATCACAATGAAATTAAATTTCAACATCAGTTTTGGAAAGAACATTAGAACGCAAGCACGTGTGTGTGTGTGTGTGTGTGTGTGTGTGTGTGTGTGTATTTTTTACATTTTATTTATGCATTTTCTTCTGTTGTTACATAATTCTTCTTGGCATATGCATACTTGTCTTAGGTGTAAGTAACTGAAACCTTACCAAAGCAGCCTAGTAGGAAGTTAATATTTAATGGATAGAGTGCTTCAGTTTTACATGATGAAAGAGTTCTGGAAATGAATGATGGTGATTAATGTGCAACAATCACAAAAGGAATGTACTTAATATCTCTAAAATGTATACTTAAAATGACAGATTTTATATATGCATATATTAAAGATTTTTTAAAAATTTATTTTTATTATTTATTTTATTTTTATGTGGAACATATTGAAAATGGTATACATTCAGACTATGATTGGTACCCTCCCCCTCCCCCTTCCCCACCTCCCAACAATGAGTGTCCAGGTTAACCATACTATATATTTTTACACAAATTTGGATGTAGCTCCTTCATTAATCAACCTCAGCCTTCATCCTCTCCTATCCTTCTGTTCCAGCTTTGATGAGGTTTCTCCTCCATTATCTGGAGTCCCTCTGGTATCCCTAATACTCCCTAGTTTGAGCATATTAGAGAAAACATAAGTCCCTTTTCTTTCTATGCTTGGCTGATCTCACTTAACATAATGTTCTCCAGGTCTTTCCATCTTCTTGCAAATGACATGATTTTGTTCTTTTTTTATAGCTGAGTAGAGTTCCATTGTGTGTATTTCCCATAATTTCACAATCCATTCGTCTGTTGATGGAGACCTAGGCTGGTTCCATATTTTGGCTATTGTGAATTGTGCTGCTATGAACATGGGTATGCACCTGTTACTGTGCTTCTCTGATTTCAACCCCTTTGGAAAGATACCCAGGAGTGGTAAAGCTGTATCATATGATAGATCAATTCCCAGTTTTCTAAGGAATCTCCACATTGATCTCCATAGCAGCTGAACTACTTTGCACTCCCACCAACATTGTAAAAGAGTTCCTATTTCCCCACATCCTCACCAGCATTTGTTGTTATTTGAGTTCTTTATGCTTGCCACTCTAATTGGGGTTAGATGGAATCTCATTGTAGTTTTGATTTGGATCTCCCTGATGGCTAATGATGTTGAAAATCTTTTCATGCATCTATTGGCCATTTGTGTCTCTTCTTTTGTGAAGTGTCTATTCTGTTTAGTTTGCATTTTGACACAATGAAAACAAAGTAAAGTCTGGCATGTTGGTACCTGCCTATAATCCCAATACTTGGGAAACAGGAGGATCACGGGATCAATTCCAGCCTCAACAACCGGGTGAGACTCTCAGCAACCTAGCAAGAACCTGTAAAAATAAAAGCCCACAGGTAGAATGTCCCTGGATTCAATTCCCAGAACACCCACCAATGTTACACACACAAAATAAAAGTGAAGGAGTAAGTCACATGTGGATTTTTACTTCGTTGAGGTTAAGTAACTGTCTTTATTAATTACTTACATTTAATAAATAGTGTCAGAGTATGGTAATATTTTCTAATATAGAAAATAAAGGAGAAAAAAGATGACCTAGAGAGATGCTGAGGATAAAGTGAGGTGCGTTTAGGAAATTTTTTGGTACGGTAGGAAGGCAGGTTATTTTCTAATTGGTCAAGGCTAATGACAGGGCTGGGTACTTAAGAGTGACTAGGATTTGGACCACAGCTGCAAAAGTCCAAAGGTAGTTGACACTAATGAACCAGAGAATTGCAAAATAACAGAGAAAGATCACCAAGATTAGAAAGCATTGCACTATACTCATACAAATTCACATGCTTTAATTTCTCTAGTAATATTTTACGGTTTGAGGACAGAAACAGAAAGAAGACAGAAGAGAGAGTGAGCAAGGATTAGCGATAAGCCAGGCATAAACTGTGAAAGGAGTAATTTCCTGAGCTAGCGAGACTAACTGTACATCCAGGCCAGGATGGAAGGTGAAGGAAATAAAAGAAGAAATGATAGACTGGCAAATTGGGAAGCATCTGAGGAATTCTCGATACTTCAAGGGAAGTGAGACATGTTCGGTATAAATTTGTGAGTGGAATAGCTAGAAATACCAGAGGCTGTGGACCAAAGGTTTTGAAAAGGGCTTTTCAGTATGTGTCGTCTTGAGCACACCACCATTCAGAAGATCATGATGTCAAAGGGTGCTCCTTGTTGGGAACTGAGCTAGTATGTTGTTTGAAGGTTCAAAAGTAGAGGAGGTTAAAGAAACATGAGATCCTAATAGGACAGACGAGTAGTAAATATGGTAGAAAGGAGAAGGAGATAGTTATATGTCACCTGTGACATACTCCACATTAAATATAGATTTATGCAATTAAATAATATTCACTGAATACATTTTGTAATAGCATGCAATTGTGATTAGAGAATATGGATGGCCACATGAAGGGGACCCTTGGGAGGTCTCTGAAAGTCTCAGATATTCTCCTAACTGAAAAAGATGGGGGACACTGCTCTTGGTAATGGCATGATGGAAAGTAGCATATCTGTGAAATATTTCATGAGAGATGAAAACCAGATCAATGCAATACTATGGTGAGTAGTGGCATTAATGCTATTAGTCAATTCTTAGTTGGGTTGCTTATACCAGCGATAATAAAGTCCTTAAAATTGTTTATTCAAAATTTCCACATAATGACAGACCTTGCTTTCCTCTCTATGATTTACATTTGAAAACATTTCTAAGCATCTATTTCAGTTTGGTATTTTCTTAGATGCTGGGATACTCTGGGGAGCATGACTTTTGCTTCCCTAGAGGAACAGATTAGAAAGAGAAACAATTACAGCAGATTTTAGAGATCAATCTGATAGGAGCTGGAACATGTTTTGGAGGTACAGATAGAAGGCAGATTAGCCAATTCTGTTGATAATTAAGGCTTGTTAGTCCTACCTTTGTCCATGCCTACTGACTCCTTAGCTTCCAAGTTTCGGTGCCATCCATACAAAATTAAACATCGATATAACCAACACCCGTGTTGTGTCTGATCCAATGAAGATTAGATATTTGTCCTGGTTACAAAATGTGTTTATTTCTTCTTTTTTTCACTAAAGAGTCAGAACAGCCTCTCAATTACCAGATATTCTGGACACTTCATAGAATTTCTAACATTAGCATAGGTTTTCAAGTTTTATGGGTTTTTTAATTTTGAATTTATGCCAAATGTAATTTACATTCATTCTGCTAAAATTTTCTTTAGTGGCTGTAGCACCCCAGCTTTTGGTTGTCCTGCTGATAAAAAAAAAATCTTGCTTGCTTATGGTTCCTTAGTGGGAAATAAAAGAAAAAAATGCTTATTGATCAGAGATTATGTCCACAGCAAATTGAAATATGTCCTCTGGGGGTAGAGAAAAGAGAAAGAAAAATCATATTCATTTATGAAGTTTCAATTCTTGATTGAAGAGGTCAATTCATGAGCTATTTATAATGCCATTTAAATAATTTCAAGAGTGCTAAGAGCTTAGTGTCATGAGTTTTATTTTAGAGCAATAGAATCTGGAGTATGGTCTTACAGGTGGAATTAAATTCAAATCCAAGATGGACTCAGAAGCCTGTTGGCTTAAAGCCAATTTTTCTCTGGACAAGGAAGGAAGTGACTGGGGAAGAAAACACCAAATCAAGAAATCTTGATTAAGCGTCCTCTAGGGTTATTTTCCAGTCCATTAAAAAGCAATGCATTTAAAAATAAAATTTTTAATCCAGTTTTTACTAGGGACCAAATGGAAATGTAGAGGTGATGACAGCCAGTTCCCCCTACAATCTCAGGGGCCCAGAGAACTTCTTCTGTGGTTTGACTGTCTAGTTCAAAGCTCATGTTGAAATTTATTTGCCATTGTAACAGTGTTAAGAGGTGGGACTTTTAAGAGGCGATTAAGTCATGAAGGCCCCACCCTCATGAACGAAGTTAACTTAGAAGTGGATTGGTTATAGCGGGAGTAGGATCCTGAGAAAAGGATGAGTTGCGTCCACTTTCTCCCTTTATCTCCAAAGCTCCCGTGCCCTTCTACATGTTATGATGTACCAAGAAGTCCTTCACCAGACGCCAGCACCATTCTCTTGGTCTTCCCAGCCTCCAGAACTGTAAGAGATATTTTTTTTATTATAAATTACTTAGTCTCTGGTATTTTGTTATATAGGGAGAAAACAGACTAAGACACCCTCCTGCTTACTGTGCCATCTCAACACCAAATGCAGTATCCCATGAGGTTCCCAGAGTCTCCCACTCTAGGCTAGTATCTGATATTTGGATTGAGGCCAGTGGTAGTGAGGGTGTGTGAAGGGTCCAACTGGTCAAAGTATCTTATTTCTATAGACTCTTGAAGTATCATAGGAGGTAGTATTAAGAAGGTAGACTCCAACATGACTATCAGGCTTGGCTCTGACATCAAGAGACAGAACAGTACTTTATAACTACAATTCATCATCCATTAATGGGCCATAAAATTAATTTTGAGGGTTGTAATGAGTCTGTAAAATATAATAGGAGCCAGGCATGGTAACATATGCTTGGAACCCCAGTACTTTAGAGGCTGAGACAGGAGGATGGCAGGTTCAAGACCAACCTCAGCTACTTAGTGAGGTCCTCTGCAACCTAGTGAGACCCTATTTCAAAATAAAGGATAAAATAAGCTGGGCATGGTGGCGCACGCTTGTAATCCCAGCATTTGGGAGGCTGAGACTGGAGGATCGTGGTTCACGGACAGCCTCAGCTACTTAGTGAGGCCCTCTGCAACTCAGTGAGACCCGGTTTCAAAATAAAGAATAAAAAATTGGGCAGAGGGTGTAGCTCGGAGGTCAAATGCCTCTGGGTTCCATCCCTAGACCTGCAAAAAAAAAAAAAAAAAAAAAAAAAAGGATAAAATATAGGACTGGGGGTGTAGCACAGAGGTAGATTACCCTTGGGTTCCATCCCTAGTACTGTAACAAACAAATAAACAACATAATCGGATAAAATACAATGCCATATAATTTTTCTGGAAAAAGATTATATCACAATTCATCACAAACTGTCAGCTTGAGTATTATACGGTGACCCATATCTTATATACATGAGTAACTGTATAAAACTAAACACTGGATGCAGAAGATATAGAACAAAACTATCAGACGCAAAAATGTCCCTTGTTACACTGATCAGGGCTGCCACTATATAGTGAGTTGCTTGTTTGTAGACTTTATATCTGCTGAGAATTTTCAGTTAGGAAAAAAGAAAACTGTTGAAGTACATTCCAATCTGATTTCCTCACTCTCTGAAAGTTTGCACAACAGAGAGCTACAGTAAATTGCTCTCCAACTTGAACTTTTCCGGGCAGGAGTGCCTGCTTCCAGATGTTGTTGATGATAAGGTGATAGTGTTTTCAGCAGAGTTTAATGATTAACATGGCGCCAGCATTCATTGATTTAGCCAAATTTGTCTTGGTCCTTTGATCAGTTGGTTCATACCTACTAATTATTATATCCAACTAAGGATTTTGCTTGTAGCAGGCATAAAAGGGAAATAAAGAAAAAAGTAAAATTATTATACCTTACCACACCACTTTCTAGTTTTAAAAAATCAATTTAAAAACCAATTGAAGTACTTGAAGTACCTGTATTTCAGTATTATGCTTAGTTTTTCTAAAAGGCCTTTGCTAAATGTCATGTTTAATCTAACAGACTCTTTGATAACACAAAATTAACAATAATACTAATATTACACATACATGTTAATAATCACTAACCTTTAAAAAGCATGTTTGTACATTTTTATATGTAAAACAAAGTTGAAATTGCACATGCATGTGTGTATATAACATCTCCTTAGAACAGATATCAGACCTATGCCCATTTCACAGATTAGGAAATCAATGCATATGCTGTATTAAGAATTTGACCCTTATACTGTGGGCAAAAGAGAAAGTTTGACTGTTTGTACATAGGTATATTGTATTTTATCAGAATGTTTTTTGTGGCATTGAAGGTAAAACATAGGGGGAAAGCTGAGAAAAGGAAAAAACTTTGGGAAATTATTGTCTACTCCCTCTAATATATCACAGCCAACCACTTGCATTTATTCCATATACACAGAATAATAAATTCTTCTCTGATAAAGCAGTGGCCACTTAGGCTTCATTGTGCCTCCTCCCCATCTTGTAGAAAACTCCCATTCTTCTTTTCAGGACCAAGCTCACTTGTGGGTAGCTCTGTGAAGCAATTTTCTTTATGTGTTAAAAGCTTGTGTGGGTATCATGATATAGAGTACTAACCTAGGAGTTTGGGGTCAGCAGGATTTGTTCTGCTTCTTACATGTTGTATGGACTTGAGCAAGTTTCATAGGTTTCCGAGATTACTTTTTTAATTGTAAAATGGGACAATTACTACGTACCATGAAATGGCATGCAGATCCAATGCTTAAGATTACAGATGTGAAGGCCACACCAGGAGTAAAATGCATGTTTTACATGTGGGAAAAATTTCCTGGTCAATTAATAAAATACTGTCTTAACTATAATCAATTTTATTACTATATTTTGATTGTATAGAATAGTGGTTTCGTGGTAGAATATTTGTATATGCCTGTAGTGTACTTTGATCATCTCCTTTACCCTCACCTCTCTCTTTCCCCAGATTCCCTTCTTCTTCTCTAATTGTCTTTCTGCTACTTTCATGTCATCTTGTTTTTTCCCTAGACTCCATATGTGAAGGAAAACATGGGAGACTTGTCTTCCTGGGTCTGGTTTATTTGGCTTCACATTATCATTTCTGTAATCTCACCCATTTTCCTGAAAATTACATGATTTTTCTTCTTTGGGGTGAATAATACTTCATTGATATATGTACCACATTTTCTTGATCCATCCGAGGCTGGTTCTGTACCTCGGTCACTGTGAATTGTGATGTGATGTGCTGTGATAAACATGAGTATGTAAGAGCCTCTATAGTATGTTGACTTTATTTCCTCTAGGTATATACCTAGAAATCAGATAGCTGAGTCATACGTAGTTCTAGCCTTTAGCCTTTGGAAGAACCTCCATACTGATTTCCATAGTGGCTTCATAGCTATTCACCAATAGCTATGAAGTTTCCTTTTTCCCGAATCCTCACCTGCATTTACTGCATTATATAGTCTTTATGAAAGCCATTCAAAGTTTGATGATAAGGAATTTCAGTATTTTTTATTTTAATTGCCCTCGTGGTTAAAGATGCTGAACCCTTTTTTATGTAGTTATTGGCTATTTGTGCTCCCTCTTCTGAGAAGTGCCTGTTGTTTACTTGGCCATTTATTGGTTGTATTTTGGAGGGGTCTGAGATCTTTATGCATTTTGTATATTAATCTTCTGTCAGAATAGTAGCTGGCAAGGATTTTCTCCCATTCTGTAGGGTGTCTTTTCATTCTGCTAACTGTTTCCTGTGGTGCACACAGAAGCTTTTTAATTTGACATAGTCCCATTTGTGGATTCTTGCTATTATTTTTGGATCTTTTTAGTAAGTTGTTGCCTGTATCTATATCTTGTTTTCCCTGTGTTTTCTTCAAAGTTTCAAGACTTACATTTAGGTCTTTGATCCACTTTGAGTCGATTTATGTACACTATGAGAAATGTTATTCAGTTTCCTAGCACCAAAAAAGGCCATCTTTCCTCCAATGTATGTGTTTGGTGGCTTTGTCAAGAATCAGATAGCCTTAGCTGCATGATTTTCTCTCTGTTCTTTATTCTATCCCATTGATCTTCATGTCTATTTCTATGCCACTGCCATGCTTTTTTTTTTTGTTACTATACCTCTGCTGTATATTTTGAAATCAGGCATTGTGATGTGTCTACTTTTGCTCAGGATTGTTTCAGCTATTCTAGATCTTTTGTGCTCCAATATGAAAATTTAGGATGTTTTTTCTAGTTCTGTGAAGAAAGTCATTGGCATTTTTATGAGAATTCCATTGAATCTCTAGATCATGTTTGCTAATGTGACCATTTTAACAGCATTAATTCTGTCTACTTGTGAACATGGGAGGTCTTTCCATCTTCTAGTGACTTCTCAATTTTTTTCTTCAGTGTTCTTTATTTTTCATTTAGAGATCATTTACCCACTTGGTCAGGTTTATTCACAGGTATTTTTAAATCCACTGTGAATGGAATTGTTTTCCTGATTTCTTTCTTAGGTTCATTATCGGTATATAGAAAAGCTATTGACTTTTATGCTGCTACTTTGCTAAATTTTTTAATCAGCTCTAGAGGGATTCTAGTGGACTCTTTTGGTCTTCTAAGTATATAATCATGTCATCTATAAATAGGGATAATTTGACTTCTTTCCTATTTGTATCCTTTTTATTTCTTTCTCTTACCTAATTACTCTGGCTAAAATTTAAAATGCTATTTTGAATAGAAGTGGTGAGAGTGGACATCTTTGCCTTTATAATTTCTTCTTTCTTTCTTTTTTCATACTGGGGCTTGAACCCAGGGTCTTTTACATGTGAAATATATTTCTAGACCTTTTTAATTTTTATTTTGAAACAGAATCTTGCTAAATTGCTGAAGGCCTCATTACATTGCTGAGGCTGTCCTTGAGCCTATGATCCTCCTGTTTCAGCCTCCCAAATACTAGAATTACAGATGTGTGCCACCACGCCCAGCTATTATCAATTCTTGATAACATAATACAATGTGACATCCACTGAAGTAAACCATAGAATTACTGCCTCGCTATTAGTGGTTTTTCAAAGTATCCTTGAACACGTGTACACCAGTAGGCAGCCATATATTTTTAGTGATTTAAGAACATAATATGTCCTATTCACCTGTTCTAAGAAAGTTAACTTGGTCTGGTTTTTCCATTTTTGAAGTTCATTCGTTTATTGAAGTACTGCAAAGCATTTGAACTTCAACAGCAGGAAATTTACTTTTCAATTTGTACTTATTATGTAAGAGGAATCAAATTGCTCATAAATTCATAAGCTGTTAGCTATTGTCATTTCCTGGTGGGACACTTTCACATTTAGGCAAGAGAAGGCTGAACAACATGTTCTATTCATTTGTCTCTTGGGATATATTTTTTAAGGTCTGAGATTTACATTGAATTTATGGGAAAAATGTCAATGGGTTGAGTTGGGTGGAATTTACACCCAAGAATAAGGCTGGGATCGGATGGTTGTGCCAAGTGTTTATTGTACTTGGCTTCTAGCTGCTACTTCTTTTTTCATATGTATTGACTCAGGAGATGCTGCTTTATGGTCTGTAGCTACTTGTCAGGCCAGTGACTCAAAAAAAAATACTGCAATATAAGCCAAGTGAAATTTTGTTGAGCAATTTGGGCTGCTCAGTCACCGCGCATACACTTGCGAATGTAGTCGTAGTCATCTGCAGCCTCAGATGTGTTCATCTTTAGTCCACTAAGCAGAACAGAGCTGAAGCGGGAGGAGAGGGCCTGGTTTTGGCTGCAAAAGTGACAGGATGTAAAAAGACACAAGTCATGCTGTTTTCCTCCTCCCGTTGAAAGTCAGGCCCATGAAAAAATTTATGCAAATACAGCATGAAAAATAATTCCCAAAGGTAACTGTGTTTTGTGCCAAATGTTTTCTGATTTTCTTTTGGACTGGCCCACGGATAACATTAGCTTATTTAGAATTTGGCTTCCAATTTTCCTGCGCGCCAGAGCCAAAGGGCATTCGTTTCACAGAGAAGCCACGGTCTGAAGCCCCAGGCCAAGTGAGGGAGGCCTTGGAGGCAGGGTGAACATGCCAGGCAGTTTCACTGCCTTTCCACTCTCTCCTTTCTTACCCCTCCCCTCTTGCCCTGCCCAAGGTTCACTAAGGCACCATAATTGTAAACCTGGGAACACAGGTGCCCAGCACTTGAGAGAGACTCATTTCATTTCATTTAAGTTCTCACTCAAAAAACTCCTCTTGACTAACAGGATATGAACACCAATTCCCTAAAGTAAAACACAGTGACAATATCTGTGAAAGAAAAGAAACCCCTCGAAGGAGAAAGTTTTCAGCCATCGGAAAGTCATCATGCCCCATTCTCCCCAGGATCTCCTGGGAGCTTGGCTTCATCAGGAAGAGCTTGTTAGCATCACCTGTCGTCATGCTGCTCCAGCCAGCTCAGAGGGGCCCACAGAACTACTGGGTTATCAGAAACTGTGTCATCCTCTTGCTAACTGTTGGTAGCATACATTTGGCCAAAGTGGTAGTGTTTACCTATAGATTCCTACAGTCTGCAATATTACCCCCTACACAGGGACACTGCAAATATTCAGGGAGGCTGTAGTGACCTTGGGTGCAAGGAGGGGGCATTGAATGCAAATAAGGAGGCAGTGGAAACACCCAGTGGGGGGAGCTGAGTAAGTTTTTTTTTTTTTTTTTTTTTTTTTTTTTTCTGAAAAAGATACACAGTTGACCCAAAATTCTAAGTCCCCAAGTTATTGGTAAGCCAATATATTTGGGAGCCTACAGCATGGAAATCAGCAAATGCCAAAACTCTGGGGGTTTTTTTGTTTTGTTTTTTCTTTGTTCTTTTCCTTCTTTCTTCCTTTCTCTTTTTTTTAAAATTTTCTTTCTTCTCTCAAGGCTGGTCTACCAACAAACGACACTATTGCTTATAGCTCTCTTGAGCATGGTCAGCATGAAGATGATCCCCTACCTCCCCTCCCTTACTGTAACCTCTGTTTTATACCCACGGTGTCCTCTGCTGGGAATGCGCAGGGCATTTTTATCCACCTTAGCTGGTTTCCTCTTTCACTCATGGATTTTACCTGACTTCACCATTCAGGCAACTCTTATGCACCAAATATTCTTAGTTAATTCTCACTAGACAGATCAGACTTTTTGATAAGGACTCTAGGAATTAGATGTTACAAAATGAAGGATTTCCTCCTCTAAGATCATAAGTCTTGGTATCCCAGCTACATATCCTGGGCTGGGGCTGGGAAAGTTTTTCATTGTCCCCTTAGATACTATTAATAAACACCAAGTGGGAATTATCAGTGGCTAGTTGTCCCATTCAGCCCCAGTGCCCAGACACAATGTTTTTTTTTTTTCTAAGCAGCAACTGATAACAGTTTTGTTTGATAACAGTTTTGTTTGTTTGTTTGTTTGTTTGTTTTTAGGTGGCTTAAGCATTCCTGAGAGAATGGGGAAAGAGAGTATATATATATATATATATATATATATATATATTTTTTTTTTTTTTTCCTTGTAGTACTGGAGATGGAACCTAGGGACATTCTATCTCCAAGCTATACCTCCAGCCCTATTTTTTATTCTTTATTTTGAAACAGGTTCTCACTGAGTAGCAAAGGGCTTCACTAAGTAGCTGGCTTGTCCATGAACCGGGACCCTCCTGTTTCAGCCTCCCAAATGCTGGGACCCTACCTCCTGCGCCACCATGCCTGGCTAAGAGAGTGCATTTTATAACTGAATAGAAGAAACAACGTTGCCCTCATAATATGTGCATATTTCCAGTGAACACACTGATAATAGGAGGTGGTTTGTGGTTTTAATCATGAGGTTTCTGTTTGCTTATTTTTAGTACTGGGGATTGAACCCAGGGGTGGTTTATTACCGAGATATATCCCTAACCTCGTTTTATTTTTAATTTCAGGACAGGATCTCATTGAGTTGCCCAGTCTGGCCTCAAACTTTCAATTCTCTCGCCTCAGCCTCCTGAGTTGCTGGAATTACTGATGTGCAGCATCACACCCCGCTTAATCATGAGATTTGAAATAACTCGATAATATGTATTTTATGCCATGTAATCTTCTAGAAATTGAGGCTAGGGACAAATTCTTAGAACTTTTTTTTACTTGCAAATTAAGACAATCTATGTCAACGTAACAACTCTTTGTTCCAGGAAATTTCTTACATGGAAAGAAAATTGTCATTCAATGGAAAATTTTTCTGCTTATGTAAGGAAATTCTGGTGTGGCAGTTCATTCAGGCTATCAGTGTGCTCATCTGGCCTAACACCTCACTTGTCTGACAGCAATTTGATTATGAGAGTTCCTGTCAAGACCTTCATAGTTCTAATCCACCCAATTCTAAACTACCGCATCATCGGTTTTGCCCAAGTCCTGCGGGTTTCCTGCCTTGACAGCATGATTGTAAATCCGATCTGGTCCCCCTGACGTCCTCTTAGATGCTAATACTCTGTCAAAGCACTCTCTTTGTCGAGTAAATTCAAACAACTTACTTTTTTCTTTTATCCGAAGAAGGTTTTTTTTTTTTGTCCTTGATATTTCTGAAGTTGGCATTTGACACTTTCCACTGGAGAATAAAATGCAAGGAAGAAGAAAAGTCATTTCTAATGACTTATTTGAGTATAGTAAAGACCTTTACTTTCCATACCAGAAAGTGACATGTTTGCCTTGGAAATGTCTGGCCACATGTTATTCTCTAAACTTGGTGCTGTGTTTTTGTTTCTGTTTTGTTTTTCCCCAGTACCCTGATGATTTAACTCAGGAGTACTTGACCACTGATCCATATTGCTAACCATTTTTATGTTTTCATTTTATGACATTGTCCCACTAAGTTGCCCAGGTTATCCTTGAACCTGTCATCCTCCTGCCTCATACTCCCATGTACAAGGAATTAAGGGCATTTTGAGGTGGGAGGGGTCAGGGGAAGCACTTTGAGAGCATTCTTCATTAAGTATTCATCTTTTATAAATTAGTGCATCATTATAGTCTCACATCATGATGTAGATCATTTTGACAATGGCATATATTCACAGTACTTTGTGCCTCCCCTCTCCACCTCCCCATTTCCCTCCCTCCCAATACCAAGTGTCCAGGTTAACCATGTTATATTCACATGTATATACCCAGTTGCAGGTAGCATTTCCATGAATGAACCTCAGCCTTCTTCCTCCCCTCCCCTTCCTCCCTGACTCCACTGAGGGTCTCCTCCATTATCTGGAGTCCCTCTGGTATGCCAAATACTTCCTAGATCGAGCATATTAGAGAAAATATATGACCCTTCACTTTCTGTGCTTGGCTAATCTCACTTAGCATAATGTTTTCCAGGTCTTTTCATCTTCTTATGAATGACACAATTTTGTTTTTGTTTATTGCTGAGTAGAATTCCATTGTGTATATTTCCCATACTTTCGTAATTTTGTCATCTGTTGATGGACACCTAGGTTGTTTTCATAGTTTGGCTACTGTGAATTGTGCTGCTATGAACATGAGTATGCATATATTACTGTAGTTTTCTGATTTTTAATCCCTTTGGAAAGATACCAGTAATGGTAGAGCCAGATTATATGGTGGATCTATTCCCAGTTTTCTAAGAAATCTCCACACTGATCTCCATAGTGGCTGAACTGGTTTGCAATCCCATTAACATCGTAGAAGAGTTCCTATTTCCCCAAATTCTCACCAACATTTATTGTTTTTTGACTTCTTTATGTTTGCTATTTTGATTGGGGTTAGATGAAATCTCAGTGTACTTTGATTTGCATCTTTTGTGATGCTAAACATTTTTTCATGTATCTATTGGCCATTTGTATCTCTTTTTTTGTAAAGTGTCTATTCAATTCAGTTGCCTGTTTCTTGATTGGGTTGTTTTGTTCATGTAAAGTCTTTTAAACTCTTTTATGTTCTGAATACTAGTCCTCTATCAGAGGGATATCTGGTAAAGATCCTTTCCCATTTTATAGGCTTTTTCTCAAGATTCTTGATGATTTCCTTTGATGAGCAGAAACTTTTTAGTTTGATGGTGTCCCACTTGTTAATTCTTGTTTTGATTTCCTGCGCTTTGGAGGTCTTGCTGAGGGAGTTACTACCTGTGCCTATATGTGGAGTGTAGAAACTATTATCCTCCTCTAATAGCTTCACAGTCTCTGGTATAATTTCCAGGTCTTTCATCCATCTTGAGTTGATTCCTGTGCATGGTGAGAGATAAGGATTTAGTTCCATTTTTCTACAAATGGACAGCCAGTTCTCCCAGCACCATCTGTTGAAAAGGATATCTTTTCTCCAGCATATAAATTTAGCCCCTTTGTCAAAGATCAATTGACTATAAGTATGCGGATTTGTTTCTGTATCTTCTATTCTGTTCCATTGTTCTGTGCTCTTGTTTTTGTGCCAATACCATGCTGTTTTAAGTACTATAGCTTTGTAGTATAATTTAAAGGCAGGAATTGTGATGCCTTCTGCATGGTTCTTATTGCTGAGAATTATTTTGGTGATTCTGGATCTTTTGTTTCTTCATATGAAATTCATGACTGATTTTTCCAGGTCTATGAAGAATGTCATTGGTATTTTGATAGGGATTGCATTGATTCTGTATATCTTTTTTGGAAGAATGTCCACTTTGATAATAGTCTGTCTATCCATGAGCAAGAGGGATCATTCTATCTTTCAAAGTCGTCTTCAACTTCTTTCTTTAATGTTTTATAATTTTCATTGTAGAGGTATTTAAGTTTATTCCTAGGTATTTTATTGATTTTGAGGTTATTGTGAATGGGACTGTTTTCTGTATTTTTTTCTCTGTGGATTCATGTTTGACAAATAGAAAATCTGATTCCTTTAGGTTGATTTTGTATCCCTCTACTTTGCTGAACTAGTTAATCAGCTCCTGTAGTCTTTTGGTTGCATTTTTTTGGGTCTTCTAGATATAGGGTCATGTCATCTGCTTATTTTTTCCATTGATATTCTTCTCTTGTCTTATTGCTCTGGCAAGAGTTTTAAAGTCTCTGTTGATAAGGAGTGGTGATAGTCGGCATCCTTGTCTTGTTCCTGTTGTTAGCGGGAATTCTTGTAGTTTTCTCCCATTCAATATGATGTTGGCTGTGAGTTGATTGTATATTGCCTTGATAATGTTGAGTTACAGTCCTTTTATTCCTGTTTTCTGTAGTGTTTTTAACATGAATGGACATTGGATTTTGTCAAATGCTTTTTCAGCATCTATTGATATGATTGTGTGATTTTTGTTCTCAGTTCTATTTATGTGGTGAATAATATGTATTGATTTGCATTTGTTGAACCAGCCTTGCTTTCCTGGGATGAAACCAACTTGGTCATGGTGAAAATTTTCTTGATATGGTTTTGAATGTGCATAGCTAGTATGTTGTTTCGAATTTTGCATCTATGTTCATCAAATATATTGGTCTGTAATTTTATTTTCTTATGGTATCTTTATTTGGTTTTGGTATTCATGTGATACTGACATCATGGAAGGAGTTTGGAAAGCTTCGTCTCTTTTTGGTACTTCCATTATTTTCAAGTGTAAGAGAGACTACAATAAAAATTCCATTAACAGATTTGAGATTGAGCTAGAAGTACTGTAAATAGGTCCAAAATCTAGCAAAAACTATGATTATTGAGTGTAAAAATATAATTGAATTTCTGTGGCATCTTAGTCATTATAATCATTAATTAGTGTGTGTTCTGTGCTAGACATTGGACTATGTAGCTTACAAAAATGTATTAGAACTAGTCCTTACCCCTTTTTTCTGAATTTATTCTATTGTTATGGGGCCCTGGTTTTACACCTGAGGACAGAGAGAGAGAGAGAGAGAGAGAGAGAGAGAGAGAGAGAGAATGCAGCAAGGCCACTCAGTGAGAAGGATATAGAGGTGGAGTTCAGATACATCAGGACCACCTTTTGTAGGCTCTGCTTTTCAATACTGTAAGTTGCCAAGGTACTCTCCAACTCCAGGTGAGGGGACAAAAATCACAACCAGTGCAATTTGGGCATGAAACTTTTACAAAATTGTAAGTTAGACAAATCTAAGTGTCATAAGGCCTTAAACTAATACAATCTTGGGTCTCTCTAAAGGAAAGAATACAAATTACAGCTGGGGGTGGTGGCACACGTGTGTAATCCCAGCGCTTGGGAGGCTGAGACAGGAGGATCACACAGGTTCGAAGCCAGCCTCAGCTACTTAGTGAAGCTCTCAGCAACTTAGTGAGACCCTGTTTCCAAATAAAATATAAAATAGGTCTGTGAATATAGCCCAGAGATAGAAAGCCTCTGGGTTCCACCTCCAGTACCACCAAAAAACAAAAAAACAAAAATTTAAAAAAAAAACAAATTTTAGTGTAAAATTAGTACAAAAGGAACATGTATTTTTTACAAAAAGAAGCAGTAAAATTTACAAGTTCATACAGCTGGAAAATACTACAAACATAAAATCTCTAAGACTAGTATGTTTTCATTAAATAAATGCCTGTGTGTTATTTGTCACATCAAGAAATTAAGGGTGATATTAAAGTTAAAGAGTTGGCATATTTAAATAATAATTTGGACATTTTTAGTAAACTAAATCTACAACTGAAGCAATGATTTAGAAAATTAGATAGCTTTGTGATAAGAAAAATCATTGTTACAGCACCTATGATAAAGTGATAGTGGAAGCTATTTTATGTTCTCAATATTGTTATAACTTTCAATGGCAATTCAATTATCTCATTTTCTGTTTCAAACTTTTAATTTTTATTCCACAAATAGGTATTTTAAAGATTAAGAAAAGCTGGGCATGGTGGAACATGCCTGTAATGCCACTACTTGGGAAACTGAGGCAGAAAGAGAAGAGATTCAAGATTAGTTTCAGCAACTTAGTAAGACCCTCAACTACTTAGAGAGACCTCATTTCAAAATAAAAAGTAAAATAGGGCTGAGGATGAAGCTCAGAGGTAGAATGCCCCTGGGTTCAAACCCAGTACAAACAAGAAAAGATTAGATAAACTTAGGTAAATGATATCCTTAATTTTAGAAATAAAAATAACATTAAATTTTGTGTCTGAAGATGTAAATAAAATATTGAAGCATAACCCCCTGTTTACAGTCAAAAATTATACAGAGGCTAATTTTGCCATACATTTGTATTGACTTTAAATAATTATCTTCTTATATAATGTAAATTGCTGTCTACAATATGTTGTTCACAATTGTCTGTTCATACAAACTTATTTTTCCTAGAACTTGATTAAAAACAAAAGAAAAAGGCATGTATCTCTCTGTATGTTTTATATTGGAATTAATAGATAAACAGGAAACCCTTGATAGTAAAACCCCACTCAAAATTTTTGTTTATATTAAAATTATTTTCTGTGTTGAATTTAAATATTAAAAATATTATGTTAGATGTTAAAATAAATGCCTTCAATGCCTCTAAAATACTTTCGCTCTGCAGTTTTAGTTATGCCTTCTTGGTTTCCTCTTCACAAGATAATGATTTTTAAGATTATTTTCTATAGAAAGATAATTCATTTTTTTCTTTAGGATGAAAGCTTGTTTTTCTTATTGAAGAAATGAATAGATACTACATCTATTGGTTGGGAAGGATGAAGAAGCTTTTTTCATTCTAGGTCCTGACACTAGAGCTAAAAATTAAGATTATAATGTCTTCTGTCTTCATTGGGTATTGTTATTAGAGAACCTGTCAGGTCACCCATCAATTCAACTCTCATTTTTATCCTAATGACATATAAGTCTCTGCAGAGTAAATTACCACATTAGCTCAAAAGAGGACAAGAGTTAAAGTAGGTGACCTCTCCTTGAGGGAACGCTCTAGCATGATGGTGCCTTCTGTTGATGCAAATAGGACTCCACAAGCTGTTGATGGAGAGTATCTTGCTTTTATTTCAGAGAGCAAGTTTTCTAAAGTTTCTCTTCTCCTCTCCTAGGTCCCTAGTGTTTGTCAATCAAGAACTTAAGATAAATGCTCACATGAATTAGTGCTGTAAACTTAAATTATTAAGTTAAATTTAAATAATGGAAGAAATTAGCCATTCTTAGTAGATAATGAACAGAGCATGAAGCTTTGCCTATAGCTTCCCTCCCTGTTTGTCAACACTACTCCTGGAGCACGCTCTACAAACACAGACGTTCTGACAGATGCTGTGTACCATCACCAAGTTCCAGCCAAGCATGATCATGTCAGTGAAAGAAAGTATGAAGTAAGCAAAGGCACTGCATTGTTGAATATATTTCTAAAGCGGAAAGGTTTATTTTGTATAGGATTGATGTTAACTTAATCCTCTTCTTATAACTTTTCACTTTGATGACTGGAAGGATTTTCTCCAGACTAGCTTCTAGCTGTGTGGATTTTGACCTCGTTTCTCCCATACCTGACTCATTTTGGCATATATATATATATATATACACATACATATGGACCAGTTCCAACTCTGGATCAAGGAGCCAGGCCATTGTGCACGGTAAGCAAAGGTGTATTTATAAAAGCTATTCTCATTGTAGGATAGCTAGTAAACACACAATCATTCACAATGTGACTAACAAAATACATAGCACTAAGCCTAATCTATTTGAGTATCTGCAACTTAACTTCCCCTTGGCCAGATCTTAAAAGTGCTTATGGCTACGCCAACCTCATGCAAAATAAGGAGAAGTGAAAGGAAGAGAAGTGGGAGAGAGAAAAAAAAAAAAACCAGAAGTTCTAACCAATTTGTTCAAAATATAAGACTTCAGCAAATGTTATAAAAACATGTGATCACATGAACGCATTGCTAGAGTCCCTCCTAAGGCCTTGACAAATGCTTAACCTAATGCAGAGTTAATTAGCTTCATAGTATATTCACCTATGACCCTGATGAATCTGTCTAATTGGCATTGTGGTTTAAATCATGTAAAAATGTTCTCCCTTATGTTTAGATTACTAACTGTGACCCTAATAACTAATAACAGTGAAAAACTTAAAAGGATCCTATTGTGTGGCCAAAATGGTGAGTCAGACCTAGGTCTACCATAACAATGCTATGAAAAGTTCCCTGGGGCTTAGGTTTAGGCACTAAAGTGGTATGTTGAATAATCATATAGATTTTCATCTGTCTCTCTGGATCTCTGCTCAAACCAGTCTCGTATCTGCTACATTCAAATCTGCATGCTAAGTTTTATTTCATGAAATTTGTAAGCCATTCCTTATATGATTTCCTCTTTTGGAGCTCCTCAAAGCTGAATTCTTACAGGATATATTCCAGTTTATCTTCAGAGTAACCATGCCCGATTACTCTTTCTCTCTAGAGACATTTGTGGTAAAAACAATTAGGGAAAGGGATTTTAAAGGGAGATTCTGAAATCCTTGGGAAAGTCCACAAGTGGATAGAGCTTTATAGCCAGGTTGATTAATGACGCTGTCCAGGAATTAGTGAGTCATGTGTCAGGCACCCTGAGGTTAGAACTGGACAGGCCAACAGAAGGAAGCTGGCCTCAGACACAGGATCTCTTGAGCCAGAATGACACAAAAGACTAACTGTTCAGCGGACTTTTCTCAAATGTTCCCTATGTGTGAGGTGCTTGGATTCAGAGTCAGCACCTGTTGTTAAGGGGTAAAAAGAATCTAAGAAGTCACTTAGGAATAAGTACAGTAGACTAGAAGAGAGTGAACAGGCTGTGGAGAGCAGACCTTGATGTCTTAGCCCATGTGAGGAGGTGGAGGTTGAACAAATGAACTTTGGGGCAGGATCCAAGTAGTGGTGCTGCTCTGATTACATTTTTAAAGGTTATATCATGCAAAGAAGGGGAAGCATATTACAGATGGAGGGAACAGGATAAGTGAAGACTCAGAGGTACAAGAATTTGAAAGACTAAAGCTAAAGGTGGGAGAGGGGGCGGATAGATCCAGAGAGGAGTGCGGAACGGCCAGCGAGCCAAGTAGAGAAGAGATGTATTAGAGTCAGGAGTGTCAGCTGCATCCTGAGAAGAATGGCTTAAGGGTAGAAATTGAAGGTGAACGTCAGGGAAAGGTGTGGCTGGGTTTGCATTTTACAAAGTTCTCTTGGCAGAAGTGAGTAAATGGTAGAGGAGTGGAGGAGAGAGCTTGAGGTTAGACTGGTTAGGAAATTTGTACAGTGATCGGGGCAGAAAAGGGAGACTTGCCTTAGCACAGTGGGGCTTGGAAGGGGAAGAACTTCACAAAAAAAGTTAAA